>NW_017728912.1:6859462-6887725 GCF_001723895.1 Crocodylus porosus | reverse complement strand
GTGCTTTTTACCCCCTCGTCCAAGTCACTGATGAAGATGTTGAACAGTGTGGGCCCAAGGACCGAGCCCTGGGGGACCCCACTGTCCACATCGCTCCAGGTAGAAAATGACCCATCCACCACCACTCTCTAGGTGCGGCCCTCCAGTCAATTAGTGACCCATCTGACTGTGTAGGAGTCGACACCACAGTCCCCTAGTTCTTTAATGACAATGGGGTGAGAGATAATGTCAAAGGCCTTCCTAAAATCCAGAAAGACTACGTCCACTGCTACCCCCGCGTCTAAGGATTTTGTGACCTGATCATAGAAGGCCACCGGGTTGGTCTGACAGGACCTGCCTCTAATTGCATCTCAAGGACACATTACTCACATCTGCAATAGCTGATGACTCTGGTTATGTGGATGTTCACTAATATTACCAGCCACTGTAATACTGTGGGAATAACATGAAAGGGAACAAACAAATGGATGAATATGAGTTGCCAATGTGACGAAGCAGTAGGCAGAGCCAAGCGCACCCTGTCATGCATCAACAGAGGCATCACTAACAGGTGCAGGGAGGTCTTGCTCCCCCTCTATGCAGCGCTGGTCAAGCCGCAGCTGGAGTACTGTGTCCAGTTCTGGGCGCCACACTTCAAGAGGGATGTGGAGAACCTGGAGAGGGTCCAGAGGAGGGCCCCTCGAATGGCTGAGGGCCTCTGTGGCCAGCCCTATGAGAAAAGGCTGAGGGACCTGAATCTCTTCAGTCTCCGCAAGAGGAGATGAGGGGGTGTGAGATGTGGTTGCCTACAACCTTATCAGGGGCCACCAGCAGGGACTCGGGGAAAGTCTGTTCACCAGGATCTCCCTTGGAGTCACCAGGAACAATGGCCACAAGCTGAGGGAGGATAGGTTTAGGTTAGATATTAGGAAGAACTACTTCATGGTAAGGGTGGCCAGAGCCTGGAATAGGCTTCCCAGAGAGATGGTGCTCTCACCTTCCCTGGGGATCTTCAAGAGGAGACTGGATAGGCACCTGGCTGGGGTCTTATGACCCCTCCCACCTCCATGGCAGGGGGTCGGACTCGATGATCTGTCTAGGTCCCCTCCGACTCATTGATTCTGTGAAATCTAGGATATACTCTTACAACACTAAGGGAATGGGATCAAAACTCCTGAAATGAGGATTTTAGGATTTGGGGATTTTAAACTTCATTGCAGAACAACAAGGAAGGTTTTTTTTTTACCTCCCTGTCTGCCATCTGACATCTTCAGGGAAGGAATTCTACCTGATCAACACATCAAAGAGCTACTCAACACAGCTCACAAAGACATTCTCATGGACCCAGACGGAGACAGCCTTCCATCTTCGGCTCCCTCTGTGCAAAAATGAAGTTTATTTCCTACCTATGGGGACTTTTTTACCATCTTGTAACATCTACACTTTTCCCAGAGCCTGACAAAGGGACTTTGATCCCAAAAGCTTGCAGAGAAGGACAATTTTCTTGCCACTTTCCAGTTGGTCTAATAAAACATAGCATTTTGGAACCAAGAGTTTTAGTTTTTTGTATGAAATAAGGATGTGCACTTGGCAGTCACGGTAGCTCTCACCAGGCTCTTGGGTTGGCTGGCTCGGCCCAAGCACTTGATATTAGCAGGAAAAAAAGACATAAAAGGACCTCTTTCCTGCTTATTCCCTCATCACAACTGCATCCGTTCTCTTTAATGACTATTTGTAGAAAAATAACTCTTTCATTTGTTTTGGCTCGCAGATTACATTTGAAGATTTATGGAACTCTATGGTTTGCTCCGGATCTCCTTGGCTTATCTGGGGCTGCTGTAATTGCACAAAACTGCGAGCACTAATGAACTTCGTCATTGATTATGTGGAGAACGGTAAGTCTAGAAAAGTTTCACGAATGGCGTGAGGATTTTGTGACCTCTATAATTGGCTTATGTGAACACTGACGATTTTTAGAATCTCTTGGCCTGGATGCTTTCAAGACTTGTGGTTGCCTTGTAAAATGAATTGCTAATTAATCAGCATGAGTTGTTTCTTTGCTTTTATTTTATTACAGAGGACCACAATTTGGACAGAACATCCCAGGAACAAAGGTGTCAAAAATCCTTTTTCAGCAAGGGTAAATATTGTTCGCAGATGGTTCTTCCAAAATAATAGGTTGAAAAATTTAAGAGAAACTCCCATCTCCCCCTAAGAATTAGGCATCAAGACATCTCAGCAAGAGGAGTTGGATGTATAGGCAAGTTCGAAGCATTAGTATATAACCGCCAATAGACTATTCTGAGCTGCAGACTCTGGGGTAACCCAGGCTCTGAAAGCAACTAAATTTTAAACAGCTTTAAAGATTTGGGACTGTGATGCTCAGGATTTAAGCACTGAAAATGCAAAAAACAAGTATGTTGGGGGCTTTTTGTTCCCCTCTCTCTGATGCTAGAAAGGGCTGTCCTGAGAAGTTATCTGGTTATAGACTTAATTCCACTAGTAAGCCAAAGATTCCAGACCTTTGTATTCATAGTCACGATCAACATCCATTTGTGATTATTAACGATAAAGTCTGGCAGAACTAACTCCCTATTTCATTTTATTTAAGTCATATCTGTGCGGGACCAGGCACAGGCATGGGTGAACCAGGCAGCTGCTTGGGGCCTGGACAGAAACGGGGCCTGAAAATGGTGAAAATAATGATTATTGTCACCATCATCTCTGGCGAAAGGGAGCCCAACACCAAAAGTTCACCCAGGAGTCTAGGTACAGTGCTGCATCTGTGAGACTGACAATATGAAGAATAATCAACACAAATCCTCTCATGTTACCCTACTATGGAAATTTTAACACAGAATAAACAGTTTGAAATTTAATGAAATGCCATTACCTGTCATTCCATGACTTCTCATTCTTCCCATCTTATATTCTGCCTTTAGAGATGGCAAGAGGGCTGCTCCAATAGCAATACCATCTATCATGGCACTGAATTTAAGAACTATAGGCTTCTTTTCCAAGCCTTCTGGTAGCTGTGGAAATTCATTAGTTTCAACAGGAGTCTGATTAATGCTTGTTGGGGTTTTTTCAGAGGGCAATGGAGTTGCAATATCTTCTTTTGCAGATTGTGGGCTATTTACAAGAAGAAATATCAGAAAGGACCATTAGATATCCTTACCTATTCAGTGTACAATATTTATTCATTGTAATTTTTCCTGCATGGAGTCCTTTAAGTCCCCAGAAGGCTGGCAAATAGAATGGGCCCATCCCAATGAGGTTTACAATGGATGGGAAATAAAACACCACTTACGCTGTTGATGGTTGCCTGATGAGGTCTGAAATCTGTTTGGAAAGCTGGTGAGAACTGCGTACCATCATGCTGTGCAGCGTGGCAGGGTGCTGGGGAATATTAATGCTGATAGCTCCCACTTTGAACACTGCAGCATTATTTGTTTTCAAACCTCTTTGAGCACTGTAAAGAGCCTGTGATTTGGCAATACTGCATTTCACTACAGTTCTAACAGAAAAGGAAATACAATTTGTTTGGATATTTTTTATGCAAACACTTAAAAATCCACACATTTAAACATTTTAAACATTAAATGAATTACAAAGCAAGAAGAATTAGCAATTTTTAAAACTATAAACTACCCATTTTAATTCAATGCACACAAATGCAGTACATGCTACATAAGCTACAGCTATACGCTTAACAAAATAATAAGGCATGCATAGCAAAATATCTAATTCAACTATTACATGAATGCAAATTAAGATTATTTAGGGTTATATGCAATAGATATACTTGGTACATACATCATACACACTTTTTCACACAGTCTAGTTACCTATTTTGACCACCTCTTTTCTGAAAAAAAAATCTAAAATCTTTTATAACAACAAACCGTTAACAGTACCTGATTTTCAAAGCCAAAATATCATTGGAAGTGTCTATATTAATACTATATTAATAGCAATTAAGTTGCTTGCTTATAGCTAATGGAAGAATATTCACATTGAATTAGTCCAGGGGCAGCAATTATTTTGGGCAGAGGGCCACTTACTGGGTTTCAGAAAGCCGTTGAGGGCTGCATGCCAGGCAGCCCAAGGCAGATTAATATTAATTTTCTACATTTTTTTTTTAGGGACCCTGTGGGCCAGACAGAATGACCTGGCAGGCCGCATCCGGCCCCCAGGCCACATTTTGCCCACCCCCAAATATAAACTTAAAGCAACATTTTAAATCTAAAAGCTGCCATCATGTACAATAGTTGTGAAAGATTAACAATGCAACTATGTAACTAACAATTCGGGAGGGCATATTAGGCTTCAATAACCACACTATAAAAGTGACCTAAATAAACCATATCTGTTTCTTATCTCTGATCACTTACTGGAATTCTAATTAGCAATCAAGATTTGAAGTACATGGGAAACTACTATGATTTAATAAGACTGTCACAAATATAGTTTCAAAGGTCCACTACATTAGCTAATAATTTGCACATTTGTACAGAATTACATTTTATATATAGTATTTATGTAGATTATCTTTATGGGGTTAATGTAAAAAAGTTCTTTTCAGGTGGTCACATCATAATACCTCCAGCACTACGTCAGAGACCAGGCAGTTCAAGATCTAGAACATTTTTTTGTTTCTAGAAGTAGCCTGTATCACTGAAATGCAACTACAGGTTGCCTGACCCGCACTGGACCACAGGTGGGTTGTTCTAGCCTGTAGCTTGTAAAGGTTGATAGCAGCTGCAGTACAGAATGGAGAAAAGGTAGAAAGGATGGGGGCTTTTGTAAACATTGCCATAAAAGCCATGACAGGAATGTGGAGAATCAACAAGCCAAGAGAAAAGATGTCTTTTCTAAACCATGTATGTTTTCAAGAAAGCACTGAGTAACTACATGGTCCTTCAAAAATGAATTTGTATGTTTTGCCCAAGCTTAAAAAAAATAATTCAATATATAAAAGCCACAGAATATTAACAGGGACTATCAACATGAATATTAACCTATTCTACACCTGCATTTTTCCCTCAGAATTAGCCATATTCCCATACACAGTATGTACCTTACACATTTAGGTTCAACTAAAGCAGCTGTTTAATCATCATAAAGTAGATCAATCAAATAAAGAAATTTTGAAGCATTTTCCCAACCTGCACTGAGTAGCCAACAATCTTATCCTCTACCCAGTTAGTTGAAGAACTATGAGGAAATAGCATAATCTGCGTCAGCAGCTACATTATTTACATTTATGGTAAAAAAAAAAAATCATTTGAATGCATGCTTAGACTGGTGCCATATTTCAAATAGTAAGTTGATATACCTGTCCAGACACTGGAGGTCACAAATCCAAACAGATCTAAACAATAAGAAAAGGACAGAAATCCCCATTCTGTGCTTTTCAGATCTAGCTCTCTAAACCAGTGGTTCTCTACCTTGTTGGTACCAGGACCCATTTGTAAACATTGATGGCCAATCCCAACCCAGTAAATAGCTTAAGTAGAAAACCTGGCCCTGTTGATGCCTCTCACTCCCAACTCACTACCCCTCCAGTGTGTGGGGGACGGGGTGGGTGTGTGGGGAATGGGGGACCCCAAGCAGCTTCTTGCAGGCTGGGACTCTGCCAGCCTGCTTGTATGAGAATAGGGCTTTTTTCCCTGTGCTAATTGAGGGAAAAACCTCATTTTGTATTTGAGTAGATACAGTATTACTTAAGACAAGTATTAACTGCTTTTCAGTCAAATGGCTCCTTTGTACATGCCACCTGCAGGGAAACAGGGAACTCAAAATAGGCACATATATTCTTATATTTTATATATATGAATTTTGATAAGTAACTATAGAACGTATTCAGCAATGTGTCAGAACACGATTTATATATAAAAAAATATAAAAGAATATAAAAATATAAAAGAATAGACCCAGGATTACAGCTGGGTAAATCGTGTTCTGACACATTGCTGAATACGTTCTATAGTTACTTATTAAAAGTAATTTTTATGGTATTAAACTAAATTCCAATGATAACTATTTTAAAGATGTAAAGTTATAAGTTGAGTTAGTTAAAAATAAACAAATAACCCTTCTGGGTTCTATAAAAAACCTGTAAAAACAGGCAAGAAAGGAGAAAATTCCTTCAACTATTCCACTGCTGTGGAAGAACATGGGAAGAGAAGAGAAAGATTTTTCCTTATCACAGAACAGGATACAGGGCCAGCTCCCAAAGACTGAGAACCGTACAGGAGAAATCATTCAGCTTCCATCTGCCTGGAAGCTGTGTCCACTTCATATTCCCCACCCAGAGAACACTTCAGCTTCTGCACACAGTGGTTGCTCCCAGGAATGCAACAAATACGTGGTATTGGTCTGTGGTAAAATTGGAATCCCCTGCAGAGTTGTACTTTGAAAACATCACTTCTAAAATCATTTAACATTTCTGTCCCAAGTACTGCACAGCCAATGAGTGACAAGTTTTTACACTAACCACACTTACCTGTCCCCCTTTCTTTAGGACAGGTTCCCACACCCTCAGTGTTTGAGGGAAAGGGAAAGTAAGGCCACAGACAGGATATATTTCTAGTAGAAACATAACCTGGGAGCTGGAACCCACATGTATTCAAACCCAATGGTTAAGGAACAACACAAGCAAGCTCTCTAGTCAGGGAATGCTAGAAGACAGCTCTCTGGGCCACCTCCTCACTTAGGAAAACCCATTACTTAACAGCTTGTCTTCTCCCGTGCCCAGGAAGGGGGCAGGCTGGAAATAAGCAGCCCCCTGGGATTTAAATCAGCTTGTATGCAGCCTAGATGATTTAAAGCTGGAAGCACATGCAGCAGTAAGTGGCATACGCAGCATTGACAGAAAGCAGAGCCATGAACTGAGGACCACAGAGGCTGTATTTAAAGCCCAGAGGGCTGTAAACCAGGGCAGGGATAGCTTCCCTGGCCCCAAGTCCCAGCTCCAAGGGCTTTGCAATCCTCACCCCTGTTACCAAGCTAGGCAATGGGGATAGCAAGGGGAAGCTGGCTAGGAAGAAGGCATGGGGAAAGCATGGGGTTCCTGGTCCTGCAAGCTTTCAATTCCTGCCTCCACAACCCAACTGGGTAGCAAGGATGGCATTTAAAACCTGGGGCACAGGAACCGTGGTGGGGAAATGGGAAGGGGCATTCTCCCAGGTACAGAACCCTCCTGGGGCTCCAGCCCTGGGCACACCTGGACACATCAAGTGCACCAGACAGGGGCTCTTCTCCCATAGCAGGAACCCTCTCGGGGCTCCAGGAGAGTTCCCACTGCAAGAGAATTGATGGTCCCCAACCCCCCAGTCAACTGGTGGGGGACAGGGGGAAGCAATGCGGAGGATTCTCCCAGAACTAGAGGCTGCTTCCAGCCCTAGATTTATCTGCCTCCCCCCTCCTGTACTCCTCCAAAGTACACAGGGTAAGGGCTCTTCTCAAGTTTCTGCCACATGAGAATACCCTCCCATCCTATCAATCAGTTGACTGGTGAGATGAGGGTAGGGTATGCAAAGGAACGGCAATCACGGAGCCAGTGCTCTCCCTCCCCCTCCCGTTGTGGGAGATAGGGAAAGCAAACAACTATGGGATAACTGCTGTCCTTAACACCAGAGACAAGCATATACCTATTCAAGTTAGGGCAGGAGGGAATTTACTTGTAGAATAGTAGTTTTTCTTCCCCAAGAAAGGCCCTCGAATGGCTGTACTTTCTCTTTTTTGTACCAGGAGACAGGTTCTTCTCCCAGTGCAAACGTCTTGCAGCCTAAGAATGTGCCCACAGTTCTAATGTAGCTCCTTTTTATGGGGATTTTCAGGACATGATAGTTTCCTCAGTTCTAGAACATTTGGATGTGCTAGAAATTCTTGAAGTAAAACATCTTCTACAATAAATACAGTAGTTCTAATATGTCATCAATGTATTTGCCCTATGGCTGCAGATGAAGTCAAAGGGTCAAGGGCTGTCCACATTGAAGTCATTGAGGGTTGTCACTAATTTCAACTATGGCAGATCGACCACAATGGTTTAAATCAATCAATCTGTTCTCCTACACTAACCAGCATTATTCCATATCATTAAAATTACTATGGTAAAAATCCTTAAGAGGACTCAAAAATGGAGGCTTTAATAAGTTCATAAAAGCTAGACTAGTGCTACAGTACTAGGGCAAGTCATTTCACTGGAAAAAGAGGTACAAGTGTTAAAAACACACCCACAAGCTTTCCTTAATATTTATGTAGTGGACTACAGAATGGCTAATTTAGATTTTATTATGTCAAGCTAAAATTTATTCAAACAGCAAATCAGCTACACTCAAAAACACAGTAAAAATGCAGCCTTCAACTACACACCACAGTGTTAATTGCAAGACCATTAAAACGTAATAATATGACCTACAGAAACTCTTGTTTGGCTGTGCTTGTAGGAGATGTAGGAAAATCCTCCAGTCTACAGATGAAGATTGAAGAGTAAGCAAGAAAAACAAAAAGCAAATAAAGAATAAATATTCATGCAAAATTAGTTAAATACTTGTAACCCACAATATGACAAATATATTAAAATTTAACAAGATTGAAATGTTTGTTTAAAACCTACATTACTTTTTTCTTTTTTCCAGTGCTTCTGTATGTGTGCAAGATCAGAGAAACTGTAACTAGCAGAAACACAAACAGCAGCAGCCACCTTATAAAATAGATGGCTAACCAGTTAGCACTTCAATTCACATTTGTTGAACAGCTGTTTACCAACAGCAATTTTGGCGGGGGATAATATCAACCATACAGTTTTTTAATATGGAAAAAACAAAGATATGTAGTAAGAATTTATATAGCATAGAGAAAACTAGACAAGTGTTGTTCTGAAAAAGCAAGACCCAACTTGTTTTCTACAGTCCCCTTCGCTGCTTCATCATCCTGAATATTTTAAAAGATCAGAGTTACATACTGAGGGTTACCCAGCTAACATCGATTTCCTGCGTAAAAGTGACCTACACTATAAATAATACAACATTTTAATTTGTAGTGTTCTGCAACTCAAATATAAAGAAGTTCAAATAGAAAGGAAGTAAGAAAAATATGCATGCATTTTAATTTGAGCTTGTGAACACAGCAAAATAGCTGCCAATGTGCATAGTGAGCAGGTCATTCAAAGCATTCATGCACAAAAAGTGATTTTTTTAAAAATGATGTCAGTTGGACAGAGGAAATTAGACCTTGGAGAGGTGAAATGATGCAAGAAACCATGCAACTTAGGAAATCATAGGTGTCCTGTTATAGAGCAATATTAATTCAAATGGGAAAGACAGGCATCAAAAGATTAAATACTTTTAAATAACCTCTTTGTATCATTCAGTGGAATCTACAAACTGTTTTTAAAAATAATTATCAGAAAGACAGAAATACTTATGTACACAAATGGAATTCAGTTGTGTTGTGTACAGAAAAGGTAAAAATTGCTCAGGAGAGCCATGATAGAATTAAAACAACAGTTTTTTTAATTCAAAGGACCTATTTGATACTATAGTAATTTATGGAAGCCAGCCATTCATTCATTTAGGCAGAGATCCTGCAAACACTTGTGCACATCTTGAACTTTCTGAATGAGAAAAAACCTACAGGAGTATTCACATGTGTACAGTTAAGTACATAACTAAATATTCGCATGATTGAAGGACAGGATTAAGGATCATTTACTATCGCCCAAATACTGCTCATGTTAAATTAATGAGATGACTCATATGAGTTATTGTTTATGTAATGCATGTGACATTGGTCCTAGTCAAACATTTTTAGCATATATTGTCTGTAGGAGGAAAAAACAATTACTTCACACTATAAATGCCATTCTGAAATAAAAAGATGTACATCTAATTTAAAAAGAAACCCCATCTCTATTTACGTATGATTATATTTATAAACCAAACCTGGTCCCAAGTATACAAGCCCTACAGTGCTGCCTTGGGAATCGCAGTGACTTCAGGTGAGGTATGCCTGGATTTAGGGGTCCATGCAAACAGAATTCATTAAAGAATCATAAATTTTTATCCTGCAAAATAAGTCCCATACATTTCTCTATATAAATAATTGATACACTATGTATATCGCTTTGATATTTTAGAGTTGATATTGGCATTACACTCACTGGATATTTGGTGTAATTCCTTCCAGCAGGACAATATTAACACCACCTATATGAGCAGTGGCACATGTTTCTGTCATCTTTTGGTGCAGTACATCTTTGAGAAGAAAAAGAAAATATTTTTAAAACATTTCAATACAAAATAATGCCTCTAATACATGTCCAATGCCAGCCAAAATATGGAAATGGAGAATGGATGGAATGACGTATAGAACCCATCACTGATTTAGTAACTGTATTCAATAGTGTCATGAAAAGCTGCAAAAATGTAAGACATGCTTTTATTTTCTGAAGTGTTTTTATTGCACGTCACTTTCTGGAAATCTTAAATACTTCAAAATAAAACACTGTTTTTGTATATTGTATTTTTATATGGTAACTATATAAAAGCTAATATTACATTCAAGTGCAGGAACACATTTAGAATCAAGTCAGAGGAAAGCTAAAAGTGACTATACAAGAAAACTCACCTTTCATTTTTTCTTTTAGGGTGAAACTACCATGTATTCTCTTTAATTCAGATTCCATTGTTAGCCCACCAATATCTGCTTCCAGGTGGGTGCGATTTACCATTCCTATTCCAAAGACTATTAGAGTCACATGCTGAGGTTCTGAAGTAACCAGACTACGTTTCCTTTGTGTCCTGTTCATGCTGTTATTGTCTTGTTCATTTTCAAACACAACCCTACAAACCGGTTCTGTAGGGCTCCGAACACCTACCCAAATACATATCAGTTATTCAGAGAGAGGTTAAATTGTTTTCACACATGAGAGTTTGCATTTAAAACTGGAAATCATATTTTGCACAAAAATAGGGTTTCATTTTGCAAACCATTGGGACCACACTTATTTCACTCCAATAAAATTTTCAATCAAGTAAAATGCAAGAACATCACTAGTAAAATAATGAGCAATACAACTATAATATGATTTGATTATTGTATGGCTCTGACAGTTGCTCGCTTATTCTCTTAAACTAAAAAAGAGCTCTTCAACATTAAGGCCTGGAAAGACAATTGAACATGTGGCCAAATGGGTATGTATGCCAATGTAACAGCTTTTAAAACGAGCAGCAACTACTGGGCCTAGTTATTAGGCACAGCTCTCTCCACTTTCCAAGTGGCAACAGATTTTAGAAAGGAAACACATATCATAAAAACCAACAGGATAAGTTTTCTCCCCACCAGCGTATTTCATCTTTAACCAGATTTTCCAGTCAGGAGGTTCTTGTAATTTAGTTTGGGTGACAGTGTTCCTTCCAACCCTCTGAAGGTAACATTAAAAATAATACAATAGCAAAAATTACATTTTGTATACATTAGTTGGGGATATTACGCCCTGTTTACAAAACTATTTGGCTTCCTGCTTATTTAGTAAATATATTGACATCTATATAACAGTTTCCCCCCCCCAGCTTTTAGCTTTTTACACTAAAGAAAACATCTAAACAAAATGTAATCCATGAGGTAGAACTTGAACTGCCATGGATATTTATAGTACCATATATCTATGTAATGCATGTGGGATTTATCCTAGTCAAACATGTATTATATATTGCCTGTGGAATATTGAAGTAAACAGCAGGGTGACTTTAGAGGAGTCAGTATTTCACCTTCCTTCTTTTCCTTAAAGTTAAACTAAATAGGGGTCTGAGATTTCCATCTGCAAAGTGACTGAGTAAAAATGACCTCCTTACTCAATTTTAATATTTGCATGTATTCAGATTTATATTTAGTAACTTGAAAAAACAGAAATCCCTTTCATTAATTGTTTAGTGTTTCAAAGACCAAGTATATGGAAAAAGTAGCTGAAAGTCTACTGTGTTCACAACTGATCAATAGAAGTACTACCTAACCAGTAACTACAGTTTAAATTGTAATCTGCCCTCACTTGCACCAGTGCAATCCATATCAAGGTAAGAAGTATACCAAGCAGCTAAGATTGAAAACAACTTGAGTAGAATTTGGAAGAGAAAGAATACCCCAAGCTTGACTTTCAACCACTACATGGAGTTTGCAGAGTTGTCAATCAAGTTTACATGCAAATAAACATTTGCTTGGAGCGGCCAAAAATCAACAAGGGACAAGCACGAGTCTTGAATAACTGATTACCATGTTTTCCCCCCCGCATACAATGTCTTTTCTCCAAAACTCAGAAGCTGGAAATTGGGGTATACATTATAAGAAAGGAAATGTGGCAAGAGCTGTTTCTGCAGCATAAGCCTCTGCCAGAGAAAGAGAAAATTAACACTCCATATGTTCCACATAAGGAAGCAGCACAAGGAACATGCTGAGCTCCCTAACTGATCCAGTTACTTAAGGCTACTTACAAGTATTTTCAAAGAAAGATCTCTTTTTTATCATTCTGCCTTTCAAAAACAAGGCATTTTCTCTTAGTTAGGGACATGCTGCACGCAAGAAAACAGTATTACAGTTTCTAGAAATAAATGTTTAAGTAAATCTAAGAAAAAGTCTTTC
This sequence comes from Crocodylus porosus, assembly GCF_001723895.1. Taxonomy (NCBI): domain Eukaryota; kingdom Metazoa; phylum Chordata; order Crocodylia; family Crocodylidae; genus Crocodylus; species Crocodylus porosus. The sequence goes on along the minus strand of NW_017728912.1, from coordinate 6,875,104 downwards.
CTATAGTAACTTCTGTAAGAATCTACTGTTACAAAAGTATGAAGATTAAAATTACTTTGTACCCTAAAGCCTCACCTGCTGGCCCAAATGTCTCAGAAGACTTTTCTAGAATGCCTGTTGGATCAGAAATGAGTGAATAGAAATTCAACAATTTATACATATTTTGCCAGCACTCTGCAGAAGGCTCGCTCTGTTCTGACACTGTAATTGAATCTGAGTCATCCATATGAATAGTCATGTGATCAACTACATCCTTTGAACCCTTCCTGGATACTTTAGAAGTTCTTCTTTCTGATCTCCCAAGGGAATTCTTGTTTCGAGATTCTTTTTTATTGTTCTCATTATTGGCTCGTTTGTTCTTTGCATTATTTACTCTATTAACTCCATTGAGGCTTCCCCGAGAACTACGACTAAAGTCAGACGAGCGGAAGTCTCTGTGTTTGCGGGTTTTAAAGGTCGGTGTTGGAGAAGCTGATCCAGCTGTGTATCTGCTTAGTTTGATATCTGTCTGTGTGGCTTTGATATCGTCTATCATTGTACTGAACTGATGAATAAGACGAACCAGTGCCATATCCACATGCTGGCTTATAGACTGGCAGGAAATTGTGAAGTTACAGTGAAAAGTATTATAGTAACGCTTATTCAAATCATGAAAAGCAAGGGCACTCGTAGAGTTTTGTGGTGTGCACATTGACTTCTCCATTACAACAGCACTAATGCTAAACGTTTCCAACATCAACGCTGGTTTGAATTCAAGTGGGGGAAGATTGACAGCTCCTTGCCTAATAAAAAGAAAGAGAGATCAGTCACAACTTTTAAAAAGAAATGAAACCCAGCTCAGTTTAAATCACTTCTATGCAATAAATTCAATCAGAGATAGTAAGAACATTCTGCTCCTTCAGGACAACACCTTCTCACCATGATTTTTTTCCATCTTTACTATATAGTTGCACAATGCCATACAATAACGACCTTGCAGCAGCAAGACACCGACTGCTGTTATCCCCCTGCTTCACCTGTGGCCGTTTAGCTTGCTATGCCTCATGGTTCTGTAACAGGATTGACAGTTTTAAGACACACACATACACACACACTCTTTTACCTTCGTGCTCGTTTGTTTTTTCTCTCCTTTGCTGTATCTGAATCAACAATGTCTGCCCTCAGACAGTCTAAGGTCCCTGAGAATGAAAGGTGTTCTCCAAAGTACATTCTGTAGCACAATGGTACTGCATCTTGAGACTGAATCCCTGTATAGCTCAGGAGAGGTTTGAAAACAACCTTTAAAAAAACAAAAACAAAACAAAAGAAAACACACAAATTTCTGAATTACGTCTAAATCTTTACTTTCCAGTCACATGGCAGGGGGTCGGAGTAGATGAGCTGTCTAGGTCCCTTCCGACTCATTGATTCTACGATTGATTCTAAATACTGCTCAGGCACATAAGAGTATATTCATTAAATCTATTATAAATTGTAAAAAAACCCAAACCTGCAAAATGTATTTGTAGCATGTCCCAGGGGGACAGTCACTGGAGGACAGGAGGCCCTCCATGCAGTGGAACTAGAGATGGGGGTGACCCACCCTTACAAGAAAAGCCCTAAAACAAGGGCAAACTTACTGATTTCAGGCCGTAGACTGAGACAAGCCACACCAGCAGGAAATGCCCGCAAGGTTCGTGAGCCACGCTTACTTCCGGCTGAAGCTGGCACAGGTAGATGACGTCATCTCAGGATGCCGCCCGGCCAGAATAAAAGCAGGCACAGGGAGAGATGCCAGGGAAGCAATGAAGGCGGCAGATGGGAGAAGGTGCTCCCCATGCCGTGTGCAAGCAGTGCCGGTGCGTAATGAGAAATCAGGCTTCAGTGGAGCAGGAGAGGTCCTCATTAGGGGAGAGGACCCGAAGCAGCGTTGAGGGACAATCTGAGCCACAGGCACGGGGGCTGCGAGTGAGGAATGGCTGCTATCCTCCTCCCTTAGCCTTCTATCAAAGTGCCCGGATTCTTTTTTGTTTGTTTGCTCTTTTCTTCTTTTTTTTAGCCAGAGACAGCATGGAAAGGGTGGAGGCGAGGGCTGGAACATGGGCAACGCTCCAAGGACTGAAGCAGCCTAGGAACCGTGGCAGCAGCTGGGTGGCCGTTGAAGACACACCAGAAGAGCAAGGTAACCAGGTCGCCCCAAGGGTACAGTGACAGGGAAGAGCCAACTGTAGCCCAGGTGATGTAGACAGCAGGGATTGATGAGACCAGAAGGTAAGATGCACCAAGACCAAGTGGCCTGTCCTGGAGGCTGGCACATGGAAGGTGTGTAGGGGAGACAGAGCCCCACAGATATCCACCAGGGGGCGTGGCCAACCTGAGAGAGTCCTTAACAGGGGAACCTACCACTGAAAATCCAATCAATCAAAGTCATGGCAGGTGAGTTTCTGGGGCTTTCCCTGGGGTAATCGAGGACCTCTCCAGAGGTTACTGGAGCCCACGCAGCGCCCAACACCAGGTGCAAAGGTGGCACGTGAGTGTTTATTCAAGACCAGGTGGGCACACATTGATACAAAATAAATATAGTGAACTTACTCATCTGCAAAAGCCACAAAAATACCCATGAAGCATTATAGCTTCAGCAACTCATTAATTTGAATGGAAGTCTATGTAAGCAGGGTCCCATCTAATCACAGTTAAATGGCATCACAGTGAAACAAGTCTGCAAAACAGCACCACCCTTCATGCAGGTCTTGGATTTAGTTTATCATAAATCTTTTGAGCTCTGAACGTTTAGAGGACTGTGACCCTTTGCCCCCCTCCAATTTACTGATAGCATGAGGAGGAACCTCACAGGGCTTTTTTGGGACTTTTGCCCACACCTGTGTTAGGCTATATGCTACAGTGCAACATAATAAAAGTTCCCTTATATGGTGTTTGTTTTATGACAAAAATGTTTTCCCTCCCATGGAATTCCAACACACACTATTAAAATACTGACCTGCGCATCTGCCAGTTGAACAGCAGGAAAGCCCTGGTTCCCCTCTTCGACACCTGCAATGTCATCCTGACTGGTGCTATGCTGAGAATGCGTCCCATCCAAAGTGTTCTGGTCACTAGAGAGAACTGTATTGAAATCTGAAGCAGAAGGAATTGTAGGAAGGTTGGGAGCAGCACCTAAAAGAGTAAATCTGAGTATAACACTCCATAATATCACAAGTCAGAACAACAGTTCCACTAGACTATTCCTTAGTGCTGACTAGTAAAAGTATAGGAATTAACCTGAAAAGGGGTACTATATAGGAGTGTTTCATTTTGCCATTATAGAAGTCAAGGTCTTTAACTAGGCTGCTAACATTACTAAACAACCTTAGGAGTGCTTCTTTAGTACCAATTTACTACAGCTAAAGTTCCCATAACACTAAACAATTTTTAAAAGGGAGAGAGGAGAGGAAACAGACTTATTGTTTCATCCATCCACTAAGCAATAGAATGGAGTTAAGCTGCTATAACTTTAAACATGAATGAAAAAACAGCAGTTTCACTTCCACATGGAACAGAACTGAGTGGACAAAACAGTTACAGGAGATCAGCTGCTAAACACTATAATTTTACAGCACTCTAACTGTCCATCACTTCACCCCTCCTATCATTTAACACATTTACATATCTACAACTACTCTACAAGGTGAGTTCAATTTCACAAGAAGTGGAATACACCCTAGCCTTATTAAAAATCAGAAGTCTGGAAACCAGTTTCACAAAATAGTGTTAAATAAAGGAAATAGACCCAGATCAAAATACAGCATTTGCTAGCCTAAAATTTTATAGGCTTCCATGATTTGTACAACTATGTGATGAGATGAAAATTATCCTGCTACATCACAACTAATTACCATAGAATTGTTATCTATGCAGCAATAAGGGGGGGGAGGGTCTGGAGTTCCAGTTCATATGCGTCTTGTCTTGATGTACACGTGCCTCTAGAAAATGAAACTGAATTGCTCCGGCCAGCAATGTCCACTGGGGCCATATCTGCACCCTAGATTTCCTTGAGTCCCATCATTAAAGGTTGTGAATGGTGGAACTGCTTCAACCAACCCACAAGTTCTTGACTAATACAGAATCCCAGAAGAACAGAACACCATGGATGAAGCAAAAGACACTTTGCTTCAACAATATCTCATAACAGATATCCCCAAAAAGGGCTGGCAATCTCCAAGACCTACTGATCCACAGTAAATCTACAATAGCCTTCTAACAAACAAAAAGAAAGCTGGCAAGGACAATTTTGGCAGATTGTGACAGGCTCTCAGCTGTCTTGATGGTCTGAGTTCAAGAGCGAATAGTCTCCAATCCAAAGATCATCTAGCATCCGGACCTTTTCAGGTATTTCTAATGACTGGAACAAAGAGAACAATCAACAACCTTGCAGACATGTTAGGCCCCTGAAAACCAGCAGAAACTGCAGTTGGTGCAGAATATAGGTGACCCACCTGCTGCTCCTGCTACCCAAGGGTTATGAGGAGCATATAACTCCAGTACCTCAGGTATGTTCTGGCTCCCAATAGCTTTCCAGGAGCAATTCAAAGTGCTAGTTCTGATTTATAAGGCCCTAAACCATCTGAACCCTACATATCTAAGGGATTACCTTCTCCCTTATACTGCATTGTGATCCCCAAGGTCTGAGGAGAGCAACCTGTTGCAAGTATCATCAATGAGCCAAATCCAATTAGCAAAAGTGCGCGGAAGCTTGTTCTCAGCAGGTGTTGCTCAGCTCTGGAACTCTGTCTTGAGGCCTACAAAGCTCAATATTCATATGAGATATTGTTTAGGGCAGGGGTCAGCAACCCATAGCCCATGGCATCATTGGATCCAGTTCACGCATGTGGGGCTTCAGCAGCAGCAGGCATTTCCCCTACGCCATGGCAGGGAGAAACAGCGGCAGCAGGCACCTCCCCCACACTGGAACAGGGAGAAGTGGTAGCCAGGTTCTAGCACCACCCTGCCCACCACTGACCCAAGGCAGGTCATTCCAGGCTACAGCCTGAGAAAGGGTGCCGGCTAGAAAAATATTTAGCTGCAGTACCAACAAAGGATAATAGTTCTTAACACTGCTGCACACATCTGCTTTTAGTTTTGAATTCATAAACACACCATTGTCTATTATCAGTATCAACATGCATACATAATCCCTTAACTAGATCAGCATTATTTCTCCCTATTCAACTATACTGATAAGATTTAAAAAAAAACAAACCTGTAGGGTAGTCGCTACAAAACTTTCGAGAGAAACAAATCATGATAGATCAGTATGTTCAGGCCACAGAATTATGCCCACAAGAAACTGAAGTTGTGATCAAATTATTCTTCTCCAATAAAAAAGCCAAACTACCCCCACACCCCAAATATCTTTTACAAGTAGGACAACATTATTTCTAATTTGTGGTACTCTACAAAAAATAGTACTCTACAAAATAAAACACTTTACAAACACCAAACAAAAACCCAGCAAATAATACCTTAATAATTAATAAAATAGGAACAGTGCCACACCCAGGGAATTCTTTAAAAGTATGGAAAGCTAAACAAATACAAATTTTTTTAAATATCAGGGCCCATATTTGTTCAACATAATTATTATCTTATAATAACTTGAGAGGATGACACAGCTGAAGGATGGTAAACAAGTTAGATGAAACACAAATATTAAACCACTGAAAATTAAAATATTTAGATTTGAGACTTGAACAAAGGCTTATAAAAGCACTAGAAACAGACCAGTAAGCTACAGTAGGTTTTAAAGGATTTTATCATAGTTTTTTTTGAGTCTTCAAATCTCAGCTCTTTTCCCCCTACCATATCCCAACTATTTTCTCTCCTTTTTTCCCCCCTCCTACCAATCCACCATTTTGCCTCCCCTCCAGGATAGCAAAGCTCATTTGCTCTTAAGGCAGCCAAAACGTACACTTGCTTACGTTTTGTTTCCAATGAAACGCACAAAAAAAGAAAAAAAAAAAAAAAAAAAGAGAAGCAGGGTTTTTACAGTGCAAACAAGGACCTTCACAAAAATACAGCCTTTATTGTAGAAAGAGGAGCCTCAACACAAGGATAGAGAGGGATGAAAATAAAAAGGATCTGTACATGTTGGGAAACTTGCAACACTCCAACTAAATCACCAGACAGCCTTCTGGAAAGAAATACCGTACTTACTTCAGTCCAAGATACATTTTCCACCCAACCTCCCCTTTCAACATGGGGAAAACAAAACTGCATCTCAAAACAGAGTACCAAGTGAAAATGCAGTACCTGCAGACAGAAAAAGCAGCAGGAATCCACTTAATGAGACATGGGGAAGAGGCATCTGGCAATGTGGGACCTGGTGGAGATGTAACGGGCAGCACATGGAGACAGGGTGATGCAGGACCCAGGGAAACAAGGGACATGCAGAACGGAAGTCCACGACAGTGCGAAACCCACTGCAGAGGCATGGGGTGACACGAGAAGTGGCATGGAGGCAGCCAGCAGTATAGCAGCAGCACTGCAGGGTGGGTGGGACAGGGTGGGGTGGGAAGAGGGAGAGTGAAGGGGATCAGGAAAATTTATAATTTTCCATCTACATAATTTAATTACTGTGGAGTTAACTTAAATTTGAAGTCATAGCATCATAGGAAATTGGGGATTGGAAGGTACTTCAAGTAGTCATTTATTCTAGCCCCTTCTCAAGGTAGGACCATCCCTGACTAAAACATCCTAACCAAGTGTCTGTCCAACATGTTCTTGAAAACTAAGGATGGGGATTCCACAACTTCTCTAAGTAACCTGTTCCAATGCTCGGCCAGCCTCTTGTCAGAAAGTTCCTCCTCATCTCCAACCTAAATTTCCCCTGCTGCAACTCTTCAGCCTGGCAAAGAGAAGGCTCAGGGGGGACTTGGTGGCTGCCTATAAGGGGGGTGCATCAGGATCTGGGAGAAAACTTGTTCACCGGGGCTCCCCAAGGGATAACTAGGTCTAATGGCCACAGACTTCTAGGAGGCTGATTCAGATTTGATTTAAGAAAAAACTTCTTTACAGTCCACGTGTCCAAGGTCTGGAACAAACTCCTCCCAGAGGTGGTGCAAGCACCTACTCTGGACTCATTCAAAAGGCGTTTAGATATTTATCTTGCTGGGACCAATTGATCCCTGCAGACTTTCTCCCTCTGGCAGGGGGGCTGGACTCAAATCTTACAAGGTCCTTTCCAGCCCCTAATGCCTATGAAATTACTCCTAGTCCTGTCCCTGACAGCCAAGTCATCTTAGATAAATACAGGAAATCTAGAAGTTTGAGCATTTTTTATTCCCCTTTCAGCTGTTTGGTAACCCTAACTTTTTAGTTTTAAATTTTTTTTTATTCTCCTTCCTTTCAGGAACAATTTTTTGCAGTTTATTGAATCCTGCATGAATCACCAACAGGTTGAAAATGCTGAGTAAAGAGTTAGTCAATACAGAATGATAGAAGCCAGAAAAGCAAAATTTACATTTTGTTGATATAAAAGTCTTTTCTATTAAAACTCATGGTAATATTTTAATTCTACACATGCATATACATGAATTGACTGCTTCTGTGACATAAGGGAGTTCTAGCCATCTTTGGCAGATAAGGAACTACAAACAAAAAATAAGCATACCGCAACAGAGCAGATTTCTGCTCACTGGCTGGCTACAGACAATTGCCAGAATTCAAGCATAAGAATCTACTACTTCTCCTTCCAATATGCAAGGATACAAATCATCTAACTATTACCAGAACACATACCAGAACTCTGCTTCTGTGGTAGAACTGTTCGGTTAAGTCTGAATTCATGTCTTGGACGCTACTGTGAAAATTTGCAATGGCCATATCACCACCACCCTATGTTGGAACCCATCCACTGCTACAGCTACCTCCACACCACCAAGATTCAACCTAAACATAGCACTAGATGCATCATCTACTGCCAAGCTCTATATTACAACTACATCTCTTCTGATCCCACCAACTGCGATGCACACCTCAGGGATCGACAGCAGGGTTTCCTACATTTACAGTACTATCCCCAACTGTAGCCATGAAAATCAATAGAGCCAAACTCAGATTCAACTTGGACCTGCTACAACACTAACCCCAAGACAGGGATAACAGAATTCCCCTGGTCATCACTTACAGCCCCCAACTTGAATACCCATGGTTCCTGGCAGATGTTAAAACAATTAGGTTCAGATGAATTTTATACCCCATCCCAAATATCACATCACATCACATTTCCTGCCTTGCCAGTTGTACATGGCAGAAGGCATGATGTTTGGGATGGGGCATAAGATTGCTCCAACTGCAACTCACACCACTGCAGAGCTGCTTTCTGTCCAATTCTGGGCAGAAGACAGCTCTGTCCCAGACCTGGGGTTGCCCCCAGGCTCCCAGCCGATTGCTAGACCTGACCCAGACAATTCTAGGTCTTGCTCAAGATCAAAGATCAGCAGATTGTTGGATCAGCCTGGTAGTCCTCGATTACGTCAAGACCCAAGGCAATCCAGAGTGGATCAAGACCCAAGGCCATCCTCATGCTGATGCTGACAATCAGTTTACTGACAGCATTGGAAGGGGGGTGGTGCTATAAGTTCAATTTATATTCCACAAAGATGTTCAATATTTCGTGGAATATCTTTGTGGCTGGTTTGTCATTTTATGACATGCTAAATTGGCTGTGTAGAACTTAATATTTAATAATCACACCATAGCTTTAACATGTGTCAGTAGCCCTACACATATCATTATTGCCCTCAAACCCCACCTAGAAAATGACAGCCCTCTCAATGAGCCCTGGGAGACAAACCTGTCCAGCCCCCCAGTGATGTTCCTCCAAAAACAAACCAGCTAATTCCAATCCTCACCAAGTCACCAGGCCTTGCTACACACACAAATACCAGTCATGCCCCTCTCATCAACACATACCACATCATCACTGGACCAAGCAGTACAAATTGTAAAACATCCAGGGTTTATTCACCTGCTCCTTTACTAAGGTCATATATGCCATCACCTGGCTCACACAACGAACCATCTCAGAGTTGACCTTCCGTAAATAAACCCATAATACACCTTGAAGAGAAAAAGCTAAAAGCACATAAGGGGTGGTACCACACATTCAACTTAATACTAAGTGCAATAAAAACTGAAACAACTGTATGTTCAAGCAGTTCAGCATGTGTTAAGTGCCCTCTTCACATTGCAATGTTGCTTGCTTTCAAATGAGAAATCTCTCTTTAACACATCCTAACTTTAAGAAATCACAACATCCCCAAGATTTGCATCTCTTGCAGGTGAACATGTGATGCCACCGTAACACATACTAACTTGGAATATGTGACAATAGTCCAATGATTTGCAAGTGTTTCTAGTAAACATGTGACAAGGCCCTAAGAAATAGAAGATGACAACTTTTGTTTTATTTTACTTTGATATCAAACTAGACTGTTTTTTTTCATTTTCTAGTTCAATTAGAAAGACAGAGATAACAGTTCTATTTGTTAAGCTCGTTGAGTCACCTGTTAAATTAACCAAGTAAAACTGTTAACAGCATGGAAAAATTGAAACTCCATAATCTGCAATTGTAGCTAGAATTACTGATACCTGTTGGAAGGCTATTGTGTCCCGATTTGGTGACAGGGGAGTCTTGAACTACACTTCCTCTGTTTCCCACAGCATTTGACATCCAGTTGTAGAAACTCACAGATGATGGCTCAGATAATAAAGGGTGTTCAGAAAGCATCTCAGTAGCCATAGTATTTCCTATAGAAAAAAAAAAGAAAAATCAAGAAAGCTTTAAGAAAGTTCACACAAAAATAGCAATACAAAACTGTTACAAGACATGGCTATAATGCTGGTGAAAAAACAGGAGCAATACATTTATTATTAATTGATTTCTGATTTTTGAAAAGTCTTCAAGGGCTGTTTCAATAAGCTATAGATGTTAAAAAGCACTAACAGTCTACTGGTGCTAGTAGAGTAGCATGCTATTTATGATGCTAGCTGATGCCATGTTCAGACATTCTGAAAGCTTTATTAATCTCTATCATAATTAGACAGAGTCATTAGGTCATTTTTCTGTATAAAATATTTCATAGCCTGACAGTAAAGGAGAAAAATCAGAGAAAATAAAAATGTCAACTAGGCAAATTCAACACATCATATTCTGAATGCAGCATTAAAGAAGTCTCAATATGTACCTGAAACTTTTACAGCAGCACGCAGAGAACAGAAACCATTTTCTGAAGATCACACACTAAAATGATCTGTGCAAACTGACATATGATTTACAATCACTAAATACAGACCAAGTGAAAGGAACATTGTTTGACCTATTTTTTCCATGATGGCTAGAATAAACCAAACAACAGAAAATAGCTAGACTGAGATCCAGCTTATTAAAGTTGACCCACAATGCATTTGTACATTAAAAACAAAAGAGTGGCAAGAGTGCCACAATGGAAATATTTCATAAAGACTAAACTTACTTGCTTCTTGTTCACTGCCAAAACTTATGAAATACTTTCAGTTTGTCTTTGATTGACAAATCTTATTTTCAATATTTTTCAAACTGTACCTTTGGAAAGATCCTAATACAATGGGACCTTAATGCTACGCAGTCTGAGTACGACCATAACAAAAGAATGGGGAACAGAGTGAGTAACATTCTCAGTACAAATTCACCTATTTAACATTAATTTTGTATTCCTTTTTCACCTTTTCTTCTAATATGCAGAAGATAATATACTTAATATCGCTCCCAAAAAAGCATAACAAAACATATATAGGATGTGCAACAAAGTCATGGTAAGTTTCGACTTTGTGGCCCTAACTTTGAAAGAAGCAACTTTCATTTTGCACTTTTACATGTTTATTTTCCTCATTTTTTTTTAACCAAATGGAGGGAAAGGGGACATCACTGGCTTTAAAAATTAAGATCTCCACTATGTAAAACTTGCAAGTAGGAAATTCTCTGCAGTCACTGTGAATTAGCACACAATATTTGTGTTCAGCTTCCCTTCCCTTGAGCCGCTGCAGGACAAACAAAAATTCTAATCTTCACAGCACTGGAAAGAGCATCACTATGTTGTGGACGCACAGGGAAGGAGAAGGTGAGGAAGAAAGCAAGGGAAAAAACAGCACAGAACAGCCAACATTCTGGAAAGGAGAGAAGGTGAAACCTGAGCAGCACCCTCTAAACTACTCCTCTGCCCAGGCAGAGTGTAGGCTATGACGTTACAAGGAAGCAAGGCATATGAACACATTATGACACCATAATCAGACACAGCTGAAAGATTAGTTTTAATATTGAACCTACTCCTCAAAAAGGAACAATTTACTCACATAGCAGAAACACTTCTTCCCCCAAAAAATCAGCCTCTCAAGAGTGGGATACAAGTCTTAGGAAAGGAAGCTGATTTTCTAACCAGAACAGAAGTGCCTTGCTTCGATTTCTGCTTGCAGAATCAGTGGCATTTCTATTCAGGCACCTAAGGGAGTCAATTCACTTAATGGTTCATTCCTCTTCACTCTAGAGATGTTAACAATTTTCTCATTTTCAATAGTATTAATATTCCACTAACCATGCTAACTTTTCTTCTGATAATTTTGCTGTCTTTTTGCTACTCCTGGTCTCGCTGCCCCTATTTCATAGCCTTTTAGACTATTTTTAGCTCTTTTTGAAATTGTAGATCCACCCATGGGGACCAGCCTTTAGCAGCAGCGAGGGTTTCAGGTTTTAGCAAGGCACAAAGAGAAAATGAGTGACAGGAAGATTAGGTTCTGTACTTGGTCTATACAGTGATAATGCTGAGGAAGAAAAAAAAAGTCTCTCTTCATTGTGCCTTGCCAAAAAACAAGGTGCATGTTTTATTTGGAGATGTGTGGTATGCACAAAAATACGGCATATGTAAAAAATTTATGGAGTCACCCTATTTGATTTATCTGAGAAGACCAATTTTTTTAATTGGAAGAAACTGAACTCCAGGGGAATTACCTAAAACTACCTATTTTGTTCATATTTAAAGGCAAACAATATTCACCATCCATGGACAGGACCAATTCAAGATTTCACCTCACAGGTTTATATTTCCCCTAAAGTTATGAAAATGAAAACCAGGAATTAAAATCTGATATACAGTAATCACCACTACTATAAATAACCCAACTATAGTTCAGAAAGACAGAAAGGAAAAAAAAAATCCTAGAAGAAAAACAATAATCTTATCTATTAATAATTAAACCTTTACAAAATAAAATTGAAAAAATAAACTATGTTATAATATTTACCTGTACCTGTTCTTGTTAAAGAACTACTTTTAACTGCTGTAGTACTTCTTTGAGGAGTCCCTTCCAGAAGATTATGCAAACTAGGAAAACTTCCAGTAAGGTAGCTGAGTAGACTTTCTTTTCTTGGGCTTTCCTTCACTGCCATTCCAGAACGGCCAACATGCACTGGTGAATCTGTAGCTGTATCACCACTAGTGTAGCTCAGGGAGTGATATGGATGTATACCCTTATAAACATAAAATAGAAACATTAAGCTCTAAGTAAGCTAGGTATAAATAGCAAAATGGGAACAGCTAATTATTAAATGTAATCTGGACAAGTAGCCTAAATATTAGGCTACAGTCCAGAAACTCAGTCAATCTGGTTCTGATTTGTATCTAGGGAGTCTTAGATCTGGTTGTCTTTATGTTTCTATGCTTGCCTCACCAGCACTGGTAGCTACATACATGATTCTAACAAAACAACACATAGCCTTCTTAAACCTTTATCTCAGAGCTACAAATAATTTTTAGTTAATGCATTTGTCCTCAAAACAATTTACGTGCACTATACATTTTTGCATGTGCAATGTAAGTGTTCATTGTTGGACGTTGTTGTTTTGTTTAACTATGATCCTCAAGTTAACTGCCAGGATAAAAAACAGATAAAGCAAATATTAATAGACTGCTTAGTGCTCAAGAGTATCCCTATTATGAGAGCCAGGACTTAATTACCATAGTATTCACTGCATAAGTCACTCTTTAGGACAAAGTGAAAATTAAGACAAAATTAAACACAAAATAGTTACCGCCTACTTCCGTAATTAGATTATAAGAAACTTACCTTTATCTTAAGAGCAGAATCACTGTGATTATGGGTCTTTGATAATTTCCTCATTATCTCAGCACCAGTTACAGGACCAGAAGAAACACCAGCAGGTGGAGGGCGGTTAGCAGTTCCTTCTAGTAGCATTGTGTGTTCGCTAACTGTAGCTAACACAGGTAACAATTATAAAATTAGCTACATGTAAAAACAAGGCCAGGAGTATCTGAGACGTTTTTATTTCCAGGATGTTATGTTTACACCCATACTTGTGCATTTTGATGCGCACACTCTTCTAAACAAAATTTAAAAACAAAAGACTGAAGTCTCAAACAGGCATACTGTATTCACATTTGTACAAGAACACAACATATTCAATTCACTTTTTTCAACTGGCCAGACTAGTAGGGCACTTTTACACTTAAGTATGCTCCTTTTTACACTTGAGAGAAAGGAATTCTGGATTATAGGCAGTTTCAAGTTACAAGGTTTTGCACTTACAACCTTGTTTATAAATTGACATCCTGTTTCAACTTTATGTCATCAGTTTCAATTTTCCAACACTTGATCTGATACCAAGCAATGCCAGTGAACAAGTTCGCTGCATCACCCATCTCCCTGGAGAATATCTGTTCAAACTTCCTTAGACACTTTCTTTAAGACTTCAAAGTAGTGTCGTTAAGTCTGAGGACTTCCTTGGACTACCTGTACTGCCTAAAGTAGTGTTCAGCAATGGGCCAGATCAAGCCTGCAGAGCCTTCAGATACAACCTGGGATGCCAAACCTTCGACTGCATTTGGCAGCAGAGCCAGCCCCCTGAGCCATGCTGCAGTTAGCCCCTGAGGCACTAAACAGAAAGGAAGCTCTGCTAAGCTGTGCCACCATCAGGTTGTACAGGCACCAGAGTATGGGACTTTTGCTATACTACAGCTAAGCAGTAGGGAGAAGTAGCAACATTGGCTGGATCCTAATGCCCACCTACCTCCAATCTGAGCAGGATCATTCCTGGCCCCACTGGAAAATACTACTGTCTCCTTCCCTAAAGTGTTTCAGTCACCTGAGTTTAAGCTTTGGAGTCAATGACTTAATTTAATGAAACAGACCTCAACAAAATAACCTCACATCAACACATGTTGCTAGGATGCCAAATGGAAATGTGCAGTTTTCCAAAGGAGAGCATAAAAAATCCATTCTTTTCAATATCATTATATCTCCACAATGGAGACAACTGCATATAACCACTGTCCATACAGGAAGATTTCTTTAAGCTGTTAGTAGATGGCTTTTATCCAAGTCATGATTTTTTTTTCCACGTTTTAGCTTTAAATATGCCATTTTCTTCATTTCCACATAAAACTCTTGAGGAAAAAAAGTAATGCGTTTAAGAATAGCATAACTCATGTTATGCACACTCATGTTATCAATACAGATCACTGCATTCTTTCAGGAAGATTAAGTAGATTTGCTAACTGCAAAATATATTATTGAATTAATAATACAAATAGGAAGGGGCTTAAATTAATGATACATTGTAAAATCAGGTATTATTCACCAGCTGCATTCATGCCAAATAAATAATGTAGCAGTAGGCAGTAGAAACCCAACATGCAGCAAAGAATTTTTGCTAGGATTTCCACAAAGATACATGTCCTCTGGAAGGAGAAAAGTTTGAAGCCCATCAAAGAGCCCATAAAATTTTGAAAACTATGAGTCAAATGCATGACAGACTCCAACACTGGAGGCAACACAACATTGTCAGTCAAATGTACACGAAGCAACTAAGCTGAAACTTTTCATGCGGTAATCAAAACCAAGAATGGAAGAAAGAAAAATCAAATGTTCCAGTTTTTCAAAATCTGATGACTGCCCTAACTGTAGTTAAATCAGGGCAAGAAAGGACTGAACAAATAACTTTGGTTTATACAGATTTAATATAAGATGCCCAAACACTAATTTAAAGGTTATTTTACTATGAAGGTTGCCTAAGGAGTGGTACAGTTTAAGTATTTGTACAATATAAATGGAACACAAATACCTGCATCAAACTCGAACTCTGCTCCATCAGCACTTGTATCACTCTGAAGGCCACCTCCATTGTCTAATCCAAGTCCATCTTCATGCTCGTGCCCTGAAATTGTCTGGAGTTTTAATGGCTGAGCTGGTCTGTGCAAGCTTACTCCTTTGAAGGCTGGCGTCACCACAATAAATTTCATCCACTGCCTAGCCAGGGCAACTAGACCTTTCTTTAAGGTCACTAAGGCAGGAAGACCATCACTCTAGAAATGCAGATGTACATCTTAGCATTTTATAACAAACCAAGAGAAATAAATGCTACAAACTATTTTCTGAGCATGCAAAATATGACCTACAATTAAACTTCTTGAAGAGTTTGTATATCTTCCTTTATATTTAATGGTGCAAAAATGACATCTTTAACATTTGTACTTTCATAGATTTCATAGACATCAGGGCTGGAAGGGACCTCGGGAGATCGAGTCCAGCCCCCTGCCCAAAGGGCAGGAAGTCAGC
>NW_017728912.1:6848152-6858494 GCF_001723895.1 Crocodylus porosus | reverse complement strand
GCTGACTTGAAGGTATCCAGCTTCTCAAGGTGTTCCTTCACGAGGTCAGCATTTATGGAGGGTAGGGGATTCCCATCACCCGGATCTCCCTGTCCCACAGCAGGCATGGGCATCCCATGGGACTGATGAAAGACTGATGCAAAGTACCTACTTAATAGGTTGGCTTTTTCCTGGGCATCAGTTGTCCCATCTGGTTTAGCAGGGGTCCAACGTTGCCCTTGCTTTTCCTCCATACTTAGATTACATCATATTCATAAAATAAAAATTGCAGTAAAGTGCACTTAAGAGTAGAAACCTAACAGCACTGGGTGGACAACTTTAACAGTATTGAAGGAGAGAGATACTAAAACATTGTTTTCTGAGAGAGATTTGTAAATGTTTCTTGGGGGTGGAGGAACCATTTTTCAACAAATTTTACTGTACACCATAAAATATCTGCTTCTTATTTTTATTCTACAGTGCTCGTTTTAACCGTCAAGCTCACACTGGTACATACTAGTAACTCTTCACTTTTGTAAGGATATGGAGACACAGTCCCATTTCAAAGAGAGAGGGGCAGAAGCTGTTACACTAATAGTTACCTGTGCCAGAGCCTTTACAATAAAAATGTTGCAAAACCACTCTAAATAACACTTCATCCAGGGTCAAACTTGGAGTGATTTAGCTCACCTGTATCACTACTGCCTCCTGCAAACCTAGCAGTTAAAATATAACAGCTGCTGCATGCAGCAGTTGCCTCTCCACTTTCAGAACTACACCAATTACATCTTTGTCCATACCCTAAAATATTGTACAAATCTCACAGGCAGGGAAATAGGTTACTTAATACAGAAATAAAGATATTTACTTCTATTAACATTCAAAGGATTCATGTAAACTAGGGGTGTCAAGCTCTTTTGGTTGACTGGGCCAGACGAAGATTGAGAGGGTACTTGAGGGCTGCATCTGGACTGCAAGGAGCCTCGTGGGCCTGATCCAGACACACCTCCCATGGCAAGCTGAGCAGTGGCATCATTAACCACTAAGCTTTCCTGAGCCGCAGATATTAATGCACCATGGCTCAACCCTCTACTGCCAGCATCCATCTCCAATAGGGCTCTACCACACAGACAACACCCCTGAATTCCTCACTTCTTCAGTAGCCCCCGTGGGGTGGATCTAGCCTGCAGTCCATATCTTTGACACCACTGATGTAAACAAAGCCAAATAATATTAATGGGAGTTATATTTCTATTCTTAATGCTTGCTGTATGTCATCTTGCACCTCCAAGTTAATGAAATTGTGGTCTGAGTAAAAGCTACTTATTAGCAGGCTGCTAAGGCCAATTGCCATCCTAAAATTCATGAAGACTGAATATTCTATCTCATTTCTGCAAGCTCTTCTAGAGATAATACTAAATATTAAAAGTCTTAATAGACTGAGTGTTTATCATTCAACTACAAACTTTTAATGGAAGCTGAAAACCAACATAAAATATGGCATTAAAATCTATTTGGAACATATGGTTCCTACATATGGGGATAAATAATATATCTTAATAAAATAAAAAGTGTCAGCCAGTCTATCATGTAGAAATAACAAGTTTAAAGAAGAGACTTACATTAAACTATGAAAATATTAATAAGTTAAAATTATCTGTTTAAAGACATCTCTAGTCTATACTGAAGTTTTATATGATATACTAACTACAGCAGCACTGTGAAAATAGAAGTCCCCCTTGCTTCTCTCTCTCCCTAGAACTTGTGCTGTATTATTTATATCCGTATGTATTATTTATATCTTTAAAGGTTAACTTACCATGGTGGCATCCTCAATAATGGAATAATTTGCTTGATGAAGGTAGTGATGCAATAGACTACACAGCAAACAGGAAGGATTTTCTTGTAGAAAACGAGCCACCTTAGTAAGCCTGTTGTACTTGCTTCGCAAAGGGAAGTGTGCACTTTTATTCTAAAATAAACAACAAATATTCATGCAGTTACTTTCCCTTTCCTATCTATAGCTATATCTCACGCTTGGAGAGTCTGGTGCTGCCGTTAGCGAAAGCTCTAAGGTGTCGGACTGCAAAGACTGAGGACACAAGCCCAGGGCTGTCAAGTGGCAGAGTGGCCCAGACTTTTGCAAGGGCGAGATCAAGGGCTAAAGGGCCCAGAGCCAACAAGGGTGTGGCTGGAGCTGGGGCCCGGGAGCCTCTGGTTCTGAGACAGTGGACCTCAGGCAGAAGGAACCAGCCAGAGTAAAGTGGGCCAATACCAGGGGGCCTCAACCCAGAGAAAGGCTTAAGACCCAAAACTCCCCTGCCTTCTAGGGGCAGCCTTCCTGTCCAATCATAACATCAAGGCACTGCAGACAAAACAACAGGGTGGGACCCAGAAAGGCCAAGCAAGGTGGGGTCCAGGTGGCTGCCAGGAGGTGACTTTGCAGCCCCAACACCAAACTTGCTACAGCATATCATTATAGTTAGACAAAAAAAATTTCTATTGTTGTGTATTTTCTACTGAACGCATTTTTCAGTAAGTCGTTCACCTCTAACGCCTCTGTCATTATACAACCCATAACAGCACAAATCCTCAGAGTTCCTTCAGTTTCTAGTTTGTTCAATGAGGATTTCAGCTGATCAATGGGAAGAAGCCAGGCACCAACAGCAGGTGTTGCAGTGCTCAGGAGGTTCAGCTGCCTATTTGAAAGAACATGAAATATTAAAAAAATTAATGTTCAACAATCTTATCAAGGTTTGCATATGCTTTCAATTTTTATTATGAAATTGGTAGATATACCTACATTTAAAACCAACCTTTCTGTCCTCTAAATTCAATTTCTTTAAACTAGCAAAAGTATAATGTTAAAGGCTACATGTGTGTGCACATACTCACTCTCTCACCCTCTCCTCCTTCCCTTCCATCCACCTCCTCCTTGCTTCTAGATACCCTTCTTCTAGTCTCCCCACTCTTGCCCTTCATGCCGTGCATACAAAACTAGATTTTTAAAATGAAACAGATCAATGGTGAAAGCAAAGTAAGAACATACTAGCTGGTTCTGGAAAATGGGGAAGAGAAAGAAAATTGGGGACAGGAAAGAAAATCCTTCTCTCTGGTCTCTTCACTTTTTCATCAACCTTTTCTCCTATATGTTATAATGAAGTTCATGTTAGGAGAAACCCCTGGGTCAAAAAAAATCTTTGCTATATTTTATATTTGAGAGTTTGATTCAGATTTTCAACTGCAATAGTCTCATTCTGTAGCTTTTCAAGTTTGATTTTGGAGCTTAACTTCCATTGACTTTCCATAAGACTTCAGATCCTAATAGCCTAAATCACTTTTCAAAATGGGATTTATACCCTTCAATAGTTCACATTTCCCTGGCACACCATTGAAAGAGGTTGCCAGAGTGCTACTAGCTCCACATTACTCTGTGTGTGTGCGTGGAAGGAACATAACTAATTTTCAAATAGATATTGAGCTTATAGTATTTGTAGCTAGAAGTATTTGATTTAATGCATCATTGATTTCTATCTCTGAACACTAGGAAAAAACATGGAATTAAAATTGAGATTTTAGGACCCACAAATTGGGTATTTTACACTACCATGCGTAAAAATTTAAATAGACTTGTCAGGCAAACTCTGCCTTTGAAATACTCTGGAGAGCTGGTCACTTTCATAGGTCAAGATTCGGTATCTGCTCTGTGATACAGTCTCCCCTAAAGCATATAGTAGCAACTGACTACCTCAAAGCAAGTTGTGAAATATTCAGGAAGAGATAATTGACCAAAAACAAAATAGGGAATTTTTTTAGTTTTTAAATGCAGAACAACCAAATGTTTAGCATGTTCAGGATGTCTCCATTTTCAAAGCTGTCCTCTGAAAGAGATGCACACAATTAACTGCAAGGCATTCAGTACATTACTCTAAAAAAAATAAAAGTGGAATCAAGCATGAGCAGATTTGAACCTCATGTCACAAGAAATACAGGTTGCATGTCTAAGCATCAGGTTAAGACCAAAGTTTTAATATCCAAATTCTAGTAATTTCTCTAAATATATGTCAAAGCTTCTCAAAACCAATAAATACTTTTTAGGTTCCTTTCTTGATACGTCTGTGCTGTTTACTTAATAGTCTTTTTTATAATACAGTGTGTAAAATTATTATTGCCACATATTGGCAGCAGCACACTGAAGGAGGAAAGAGTTGGTATTGACTTATCTAAATCTCACAAATGTCGATGTTCAACTAACAGCAGACGCAGCCATAACTAAGGAGATTTCTTACAGAAAAAAAGTAGACTATACGGTCCTGCTGCTTTTATTTCCTTAAATGAAAAAGTTATACCTTGAAAACACATGAGCAGGAGAGCGCACATTGGTGGGAGCTGCAAAACTAAACCAAATTTCTTTGATTGTCAGTTTCATACTGCAGGAGTCAGGTGGGGGAGGCATTAGAGGTAGATCTTTTTTTAGATCATCAGATTCAACTCCTTCATCCTATACAAAAGGAGGTACAAAGGTAAAGAGTTAAATTCTGAGAGAGCAACAACTTTTAACATAAGAACAGCATGTAGTTTAAAAAATCCCAAGGACCTAGACAGACAAATCAAAAGCCATACACAATGCTGACCTTTCCCCAGTCAGATGAGGAAGAATCTTTCAAAATGTTGAAACTTTAGCTAGGTAAGTGGCTCCTTCTATTCTGGTAAGTACAACAGGTCACCTAGTAAAACTATGACTACAAGTTCTGCATTATTTCTGGCAACTGCTAAAAAAATTGACCTTGTGCAAGTACCAATTGATTTCATAAGACATGCAGCTACCTGCTCCTCTGAAACTGAATTTCCATTGATGTCTGAAGAGGGACTTATTCCATCACAAGGAAGATTATCTTCAGACACATCAGTATTATAGCCACTACCAGTTGGAGAATCTGAAGAATTGTTGGACGCAAGCAATCCACCCCTCTCTGTAGCACTGGATTTACCCATGACTCCAAAAGTACTGTATAAAACTGCTCCAGACTGTCTTCCTCCTATGAATACAACATTCAAGTAAACAGATCTTCTGGATGCATTGTGTTCATTTTATTTATACAAACTTGTCATATAGATTCATATCATTACCAGGCCCTGCAAAAAATACCTGTTTTTCCTATATTGTAACTATTTTCATAAATGCTCTGCTGCACATCTTGATTAAGCTTTATGCACAGAAAACAATTTACTGTTTCTGGAGTATTTTCTATTTCCTTGAAGCAGCTATTTCACGTGATTTGCAGCCAAGCGACACACAACGTACTGAAGAGAACAAATGTGATGCAAAGTAAAGGTATAGCTCATTCTTTAACAGAAATACGCTTTTGGTCTGCAAAACAATGCTCTAACCTAATCAAATCCCTGCAAGGTGGTGCAGTGCTGCAGTCACCCCTACCCCTTTGGCTGCACTACATGTGCAGTGAGCTCTTGGAGAATACCGGCATGTCAGCAGAGGTTCTGTTGGCAGCTCTGTACATGGCATGAGCTCACTGGCTGGTCAGTGCAGCTTCTGCTCCGTCTCTGCTTTCAGGTAACTCAGGAGCCGGATGCTAATTTGCTCTTGTCCTCATTTCCATTAATGTCTGAAGAGGGACTTACTCCATCACAAGGAAGATTATCCTCAGACACATCAGTATTATAACCACTACCAGTTGGAGAATCTGAAGAATTGTTGGACGCAAGCAATCCACCCCTCTCCGTAGCACTAGATTTACCCATGACTCCAAAAGTACTGTATAAAACTGCTGCAGATTGTCCCTCGCTCCCCACAAGTCAGCAGCAGGGGAAAGGAAATGAGGAGCGGCAACAGCTAGAACTCAGTCCTTGACTTTATGGAACCTAAGGGCTTCATGTACCTTCCCCTCACCCCCTCTTTTCTCCTGCTGCTGAATTTGGGAAAGTGAAGGGGGAGGAAGAGGACAAACAAAGAGCAGCTAGCTCCACAGGGAGAGACTTGGGGCAAACCCCGCGCCAATGAGCTTATAACACTCACAACACATACATAGCTGTGCCAACATGCTGGTGAGCTCTGAGAGCTCTCTGG
The DNA here is from genome assembly GCF_001723895.1 of Crocodylus porosus. Lineage (NCBI taxonomy): Eukaryota > Metazoa > Chordata > Crocodylia > Crocodylidae > Crocodylus > Crocodylus porosus. Next base: position 6,852,430 of record NW_017728912.1, on the reverse strand, counting down.
CATCCAGGATCACAGCAAAGGGCTGAGGTTACACACACCTCCTTTGGCTGTGTGGCATATGCACAATAAGTTCTATTCAACCAGTAGGCACCACACAGCTGAAAGGAGTGTGACCACACCCCCATCACTGCAATCCTGGATCTGCCCATGAATCTCTGCATTGATGGATTTCAGGACTATGACTTGCATGAATAGACAAAGCCCAATTTTCTTTTAAATTAAAATTTAAAAGCTACAGCTCCTTACATAACACTCAAACAAGCCCAACATTTTATAAAAATATTCTACACCAACACACTGCAATGTGATCAGATTATAAAAGTGATTAGGTCTGTTTGCCTATTAAAGAACAGTTAAAGTATCTATCAAATAACTGGTATTTTATGTGAACAAACAAACATAGAAGTAAATGTTTAATTTAAAATAAACATAGTGATTAAAGACTTGGAAGATCTAACACAGTATTGCACTAATCATGTAAAATAATTAAATAACCATATTACATATAATATAGTAATACTGTAGCTTTACCTTTAATTGTTAAATTCTCAATTCCACATTCAAACATTATCCAGCCCCACTTTTCTTGACTAGGACCTATGCGAGTAACATCTGGAACAGCTTGCTGATCCGTTTCATCAACAAAAGTGAAATCATCCAACTCTTCCAAAGTAAAGAGAACTTTTGATTTCTCAAAAGGAATTGCTGTTATTGCACAAGTTCCAATGTCTGTAAAAGATGAGCCATTTATTACAAAAAGCTCGTATCTACAACATTGACGGTTGAATTTGGGGCAGGGTATTGCATTTATCAACTACGCACATACAGGAAGCAATGAGAATAGGCACCTTAGCATTTGAAACTGGCACAGAAAAATGTCTGCTCGTTAAACACTGTTCATAGAATGAATGATTCCCTCCCACCCCCAACCTTCTTTTCTTTTCACATTCATACAACAATTGCAGACACAAGATAACCAAAGATCACAGAAATCAAAGCCCAAATATATCTCAATAGTAAAGCAGATATGCCATTGTTCATCTTGCAAGTGTATAAAGCACAAAACCAGGGAACCCTGATCATTAAGTCAATAAGGATCCCAGGCAAAACATTTCAGAAGTATTACAGGATGTACTTTTCTATCTAAGATCCAAGATGTCAGACCCCCTCCAACACTCTGGCCTGAAGACATGCCTAAATACAGCTACTCCTTGCTTAAAGTCGTAGTTACGGGCAGTCTTTGGACTTACAACAATTAATTCCTGAAAACCACATCTCAAGTTGAAACGATGCAACTCGGAACCAATTTCCCATAGGAAACAATGTTATAAATAGGAGAGTGGTTCCTGAACCATGGCCCAATACCCTATTTTCACCAAAAATAACCCAGAATATTGTACAATACAGTACTCAATCAATTACAGACAAGTAATATAGCTACATTTATTTATTTTATATATGTATTTATATTGTAAATAGCAATCATATTGATTTGGAAGGACTTGTTTGAGGTGACTTTGCTGGACTTTTTGAAGAGCTCTTGGACTCTTTGAAGGGCTCTTGGCTGGAGTCGTCTCAGGAGTCTTGGCTGCAGGTCCTTCTGGAGTCTTGTCTGCTTCCTTAAAGAAAGTGTCCAAGGAAGTTTGGACAGATATTCTCTTCTTTTGCTTGTAAGTTTGTCTGTAGTGGCTGTACATGTTAGATACACCTCTATTCACTGATGCATTGCGTTTAATGTCAGGGTCAGGTTTCTCAAACAGGGATATGGTAGCTTCCATACCTCAGCCAACACTTTTGTTGTCAAGACTTTATGGGGAGGAGTCTCTTCAACAGTGGGTGCATCTTCTTCCTCTGCCACTTTTTGCTGTTCCAATTCAAAGAAGTCCTCGTTAGTTAATTCTTCAGAATGTGAAGCCAGCGACTCATCAACATCTTCTGATGCAACGTCTAAGTTGAGTTCTTTGCCCATTTCAGCAACATATTTTCACCTCTTCAACAGTGTCTGTAAAGCCTCGGAAGTTGGACATAAACTTAGGGCACAATTTTCTCCAAATACCATTCAAAGTTGATTGACTTCATCCCATGCCTCACCAATGTTCTTAACTGCATGGTAAAAGCTGAAGCCCCTCCAGAATTCCTTCAGAATTGGTCCACCTTCCTTCTGAATTGCCCTCATGGCCTGGGTAAATGAGCACCTAAGACAGTAGGCCGTGAAGGATGTAATTACCCCCTGGTCCATGGGTTACAACAATGATGTGGTGCTGGGGGGCAGAAACACCACTTTGATGTCAGGATGCATGTCATCAAGAATGGTTGGATAACCAGGAGCATTGTCAAGGATTAACAACACTTTAGATGCAAGATTAGTTTTGCTGCAATAATCCCTGACACAAAATGATGCAGTCCTCAAAATGTTCTTATTGACCCACGCCTTAGGACTGATTTTCTATATCACTGGGAGAAATGCCTCGTAAATGTCCCTTGAAAGCGCTGAGGTTTTCTGAACGATATGCAAGTAAAGTTTTAAGTTTAAAATCACCTACAGCATCTGCACTGAGAAAGAGCGAGCCTATCTTTAGCAGCTTTGTACCCTGGCATGGATTTCTCCTCTCTGGTAATATAGGTTCTCAATGGAATTTTTTTTTCCCAGAAGAGCCCAATTTCGTCAACATGAAAAACTTGCTGAGCACAATACCCATCCTCTTCAGTGATTTCAGCCAGTGTCTCAGGAAAAGCACAAGCTGCCTCTTCATCAGCACTGGCAGCTTCACCTGAGACCTTGATGTAATGCAAATTGACCCCGGCTTTAAAATGCATAAACCACCCTCTTCTTGCAGTAAAAGGCTCAGCATTAGAATCATCTCCCTGATGTTACTTTAGATCATCATACAAGACTCTGAGCCTCTTCCTGAATGATGCCTAAACTCACAGGAGCACAGCATTTATTTTGATCCTCCAGCCAAATGATTCAGTTTTTCAACCTGAGCAATAAGTCCAACACAAGGCTTAGTTATCACAGTTGAGTGAATAGGAGCTGAGCCATTAACCTGTTCCTGAATTCTTGCCTCATCTTTCAGGATGGTCACGATAATTGTTCAGGGGATATCTAAGGCTCTACACACTTCAGTTGGGGTCTCACCTTTTTTCAGATCTCTTAATTATTTCCATTTTTGTTTCCATAGTAATTGTTCTATGTTTCTTAGAAGACAAAACATCACTTGCACCAGATTTATACTTTTCTGCCATTATTATGGGCAGTTTGAAAAAAGTTCGGAAACAACAGCACATGGCACTGCAGTGAACTTGTAAAGTACTGTACTTTACTGAGACTTCTTTTTCCAGTACAGGTAGACTGGTAGCATCAGCGACAAGAGAGCACCAGATGAGCTGCCTGACAAATGGCTCCCAAATAAGCGGCATGCTACTGCTCTGGCCACATGTCTGGAAGGGCATCGGGGGGGGGGGTGCCCTTGGATCTGCCGGAGCTGCAGCTTCACACTGGGCTCTGGGAGCAGGGTTATGGGTGGGCACAGCTGGACAAGCTGAAGCTTCGCACCAGGCTCTGGGAGCACAGTTATGGGTGGGCACAACTGGAGAAGCTGCAGCTTTGTGCCAGACTCTGGGGGTGGGATTATGTGCAGGCATATGTGCTGGCATAGCTGGATGAGCCACAACTTTGCACCACGCTCTGGGAGCAGGGTGACAGGTGGGCGCAGCTAGCCTCATGTCAGTTTCTGGGAGCAGGATTATGGGTGGGCACAGCTGGACAAGCCATGGCTTCACACCAGGCTCTGGGAGCAAGGTTATAGACAGGCACAGCCCCAGCACTGCCTGCAGGAGCTGGATGAGCTGCGGCTTTGCACCATGGCAAGGCAGGCAGTGCCAGGGCTGCACCCGCCCACAACCCCCACTCCCAGAGTTTGGTGTGAAGCTGCAGCTCATCCAGCTGTGCCAGCTGCACCTGCCCTTAACCCTGTTCCCAGAGCTCAGCACAAAGCCACGGCTCACCTGACTGTACCCGCCCATAACCCCACCCCCAGAGCCTGGCGCAAAGCCATGGCTCGTTCAGTTGTGCTGGCTGTGCCCACCCATAATCCCGCTCTCAGAGCCTGGTGTAAAGCCATGGCTCATCTGGCTGCTCCTGCTGCTGTTCCCCAACGGGGCAAGGCAGACAGTGCCAGGGATGCACCGGGCTGCGCTCCCAGAGCCTGGCACAGCCCTGTCTGGGCAGCACTTGCCCCAACCCCTCCTTTACCGCAGGGGCCTTGATCTGCCCCC
>NW_017728912.1:6821930-6847432 GCF_001723895.1 Crocodylus porosus | reverse complement strand
TTCTGTTAGATCTCCTCCCTACGATCATATGGTATAGTCACCAATAAACTCAGACTGAGTCTGGGAATTCTAATAACAAACACAACGCGCAGTTTGATTTCTTCCACAGTACCTATATAATCCTTTTCCCTAGTGACATTTTTGAAAGAACATTTTAAGTGTTGTGCCTAATACTTTACTCACTTTGAATCAAGGTTAGAAATCGCAAAGTATTTACAAAGGCGGCTTGGATTTCTCTTATGTAATCCACATCCTGTACCCCTAAATAATAGCAGTTATTACCATAAAGGTAACTATCAGTCAAGGCCTGAGGCAGAAACTATGGTTTTTCACTAAATTGTATAACCTTATTCAAATTGAATGTAGTTTCATCTGTAAACAGTTAACATCCAAAAATCTAGTGAGAGAAAAATCTTGGCCATAGTTCACCTTTCTTACACTTGCTCCTGTGTTTCATGATCTTTTCTTGCACCTCTCAGTGAAAGCCAGAACAACTAAACTACAATGCATTTATCTGCACTTGTAGGATAACATTCTAACAGCTTTATCACAACGAACAGCAGCCAGTTAAGCAAGGAAAGCAAAACAAAATAAACCCAACTCTCTTCTCTCAAAGACCCTTGACTTGTGATACAACGGTGGTACTTAAATAGGATTTTCTATCCATCTTGAATTTTTATTACAAAGCAAGAAGGGATCAAAACAATACAGATCATTGCCAATCTATAGGGACTACAATAATGGTATATTATTGCTCAGGAAAAATGGTACCAGATTATTTAAGGAACTGGGAGAAAGAAGACACCCAAATGAATTAATTAAACCAAATCACTATCCCCCACGGTGAGGGAGGGGGCAGGTGCTGCCCAGCCGGGGGTGGGAGGAGGGGGCCTGAGACAGAGCCCAGCTTGTGGATAAGCATCCAATAAGCATCCCGCCAGAGGGTAATGGGGCTGTGCCTCCAGATCTGAGCAGCCACGTCGTCGAAAGGTCTGTTTTCCTGACCTCTGGTCATGCGTGTAGACAATTTTCTTCATATCAGTACCAATCCGACATTGGACTGATGTATCGGTGCAACTCTAGTAATAATAAATCGTGTCCATGAAAACATTGTTAACAGTATGCTTACCTGCTGTATCAAGACCTCTGAGCTGCCCATGAACACGATGAATGTTCAGTTTGGCAGCAATTTCTTTTCCTTTTTCTACTCCTGCATTTGATCTCAGTGAGCCAGAAGACTGAGGCTGCATTTTACTGGCATGGATGTACCGATCAAACGTTACAGAATTTCTCCCAGTTTCTGCATTGGTTGAAGTCTCTTCAACAATACCCCTATTGAATGTAAAAGGAAAAAAAATAAACCAATGTCAAGAATAAGATTAAATAGTTGCTTCTGGTGTCTGCTAATTTTAAGTGATATAAGCACATAAATATTAAGAATTTTTTGTTCGTGTGACAGCCTTTGGTAGAAACAACTAAAGAAGATTTAATTTTGCCCTCAGAGTTCTCATTTGTAATTCCTATTTATATCACCAAGAGTTAAATTCATACAACTGAAGAGAGAATGATTAAGGTTGAAAGATGACAAAGTACTTTAACTACACATCACTTAAAACTTGGATGACAATATGTCCTGCTTTTGCTCGGACAGTGCTGGATTTCAGAAGCCAGTCCCAGCTCGCTGTTTGGAATTACAATGGGTTTTCCAGAAATACAGGAGTATGGGGTACACTCTGGCCAGAAGGAGGAGTGGTGCAGCGCACATTGCAGGCAGGCAGGCGTACAGGCACCATTGTCTGCCTGGCATACGGCCTCTCCCCTGCCAACTTGTGAGAGTGTAGGAGGATTGGGGCAGGGAGCAGTGTCCTAGATTTCCTGGATGGTGTCCCAGATTTCCAAGATTTCCATATGGCCAGCCTACTTAAAACCCATTTTTATAAAAGAAACACACTGACAAGAAAGATACCCATAGTAACTTTTTAAAATTTACTTTTTTAGATAACCCTGTTGGTACCCGTGTGTCTCACATACAGAAGCTTAGAAATTTCTATTAGCATGATAATAATGAGGTATCAATTATGGACTATATATTCTGCTTACCTATTCATGCGAACTTGTGTAGCAATTCTATCAAAACATAAAGCTACTAAGGAAACGTGAGTCACAGTTTTACTAGATGCAATGCCTGGGGATTCATCGACTGATGCTTGTAGTAAACATAAGTTTACCTAAACATAAAATACCCCAGAAGAATAAAGTAAAAAGTTTAGAAAACAGTCATTTAAAAAAAAAAAGAAAAAGAAATAGTTGCATATAATTTCATCTATGCTTTTCAGATTATAAACACTACATTTAAGACTATTATATAACTGCACAAACTTTTTACAGTTTGAACATGTTTGTTCTTAATTATTGCACTAGTTACAAACTTTCATCTTGTATTTAAATTTGCTTAAATACTGTACTTTGAGCAAGCTAAGAAAATACGCATAATTTTTAACAAATATGACATTGCATTCAGTTAGTTCTAACTTCTCAAAAGAATACTTGTAGAAGGTTAGTTCACAGAAGAACAATCTTGTAAGATTACTCAATTAAAATAAAAGTTATTACCTTGGGTATAGTAACGTTTGCCTGAAGACCTTTAATTGTCACATTATCTTGCTTAAGTGAAAGATTTGTCTGTGCTTGGCCTTGGTTGGTTGTTCCGGTAGTAGGGTTTTCTATTTTTGTTCCTCTAATATCCTGTTTGGAGGATAACTTTAAAAATGGTAAGAGTTAGTATTTTACACTAAGTCCCTTTCAAAATATTTTACAAACTGTAAGTAAGTAATATGTCTCAATGATGCTTCAGTGAAAGATTTTCAGGTGCATTTCTAGCCTGGTGTGTCTCAATTTACAGGGCAAATGAGCTTGAATATACTACAAAGTTAGCATACTCAAACCCAGATAGATAGTCCCATACTCAGTAGAGTACTCAAACCCAGACAGAAGGTCACATACTCAAACCCAGATAGTCACATCTTGTGGCACTCAGCACAAAACTTTCAAAAAGATCCAAACTGAAATCCAGACAGATTCCTGATATAAGTGATGAGATGCTTTGACAGGCAAGTCTCTAGGCTGCACAAGGATAATTAGCTAAGTTAGAAAGGTTTCCTAATTGAATAGAAAATGAACTACATAGTTTCCATGAAACTACCAACAGTTAAACTAATTTGGTAAAGTTTTGGATTCTATATCTGCAGCTCCTGTCTAAAAACAGATATGCTTCTATGTCTTCATCTCAGTATAACCTTATCTCGCAATCACAAACATCAGATATATTCTCTAAGCATTCCAAAAGTTTTAAATACAATGCATTATATATATTGCTAGTATATATTCCATTAAAAAACAACACCAGCAGAAATATAAAAAGGGAGACGAGCAGAAAAGTGAGACGTGTGTTATGTAGAGTTCTAGGAAAAAGAGAGGTGAGTTATTTTAGAAAGAAAAATGAAGGAACACAAAAAAAAGCTTAACATGGAAGAAAACTAAGGAAACTATAAAAGACTGAAAGAAAGTGAAAAAAAGAACATTAGACTCCTGTGGACATTGACCTTGATCATAGGAGCACTGTTGATGGATGATAAATATTTGTCTTTATGTCTATTTTAGGGGACAGATAAACCTTTAAATGTTAAATCTATTACTGAATAAAGCTAGAATCATTAATAACATTTTTTTAAATGTTAGAGGAATGTAGACCAAGTCAGTGTAGCTATGCCAATTCTCACTAGCTGAGAATATACTATTACATTAGAATACATGTTATGCTAAGTAAAATGAAACCGTTTTTCAAATATGATACAAGCACAGACTTTCTATAGAGAACAGCTATTTCCATAAGACCATGGATAGGTATTACATTTGTAGTGCCAAACGCGCCCTACCACCACCACAAAAAAGGTGAACACCACACCATTCCAGCTGTTTTGTAGCACTACAAAGATGTTAAGAAATGCCAGTAAATATTAGCACTTTCAAAGTGTAACTTCTTGGTAGCACTGCACTTCATGATATCACATTTACATTTAACTTGTAGCACTAGTGGGGACTAGGACCCCCAGCATTCCCCCACTTTCCACGCTCCTTCCCCCACCTCTAATGGGAAGGAATATCCCTGATATTCATGCACTACTGGGTAGACTCCTAAAAGGGCGATGTCAAGAGGCTCCAAGCAAAGGCATGTTCTCTAGCCCACATGATAACATGTAACAGTACTTTCAGGACATCTGGGTGATGATCAGCCATCTGTCATGAAAACGTCAATGAAACCGAACAAAAAATAATTTGAGATATTAAAAAAAAAAAAAGTACTGTAAGTTTAAAAAAAAAAAAAGTAAGAAAAATGCTGTGTTGCATCACAGTCCACAGAACATCTAACACAATTTGGTCTACCTTCATCAATAATCTTTTTTTGACTAACAAGGTTATGGGCAAATGAATCATTTGCATTAAGTTCAAAGAAGGTAGGAAACTTTGAGCAGAGCAGTTAATGAGTAATAACTCTATGTGTATCCATTCTCACCAAATCGGGGAAGTTAAAGCTAAACACCAATAGTTTATCTCCCCGCCACCTCCCCCTCCACACACACACCCACCTTGCATTATTACATTTTACCTTTATTTTACCACAGGCTAACAACAAAAGCATTACACATTACCGTGTGGAGAGTCCCTATCCCAGTTCAGCTTCTTAAAGCTGTTCTTGTCCACACCTTATGTATTTCTGGTAGATAGTTTGCTGATCTGTATGGTGTTCTTTTGCTCTCAATTACTTAACCAGCCAATATCCAGGCTACAGGTGCAGAGACTACTTATCTAATATAATATATTTAGCTGTGATGTAAAAAAAAAAAAAAAATCACATCTGGACAGCCTGGGAGCTGAGCTGAACAGCTACTTGCAGCAGAGCTTTCAGCAAAAAGTTAATTTGATTTGGAATGTAGGTATGCTGATGAACAAAAGCAAGTTGGTTATAATAACTATCCCTAACTAATAATAATCCCCAACTATAACATTGAAATTCAATTGGAAAAAGAAACACTGGATTTGACTGGATGAAAGACAGCCAATAAAAAAAACATGCAAGCTTTTGCACTCCCCCTTCCCAAGCCTCTTGCAATTTAGTAATGCCCTTACATTCTCTGAAAAGGATGTTTTGCTGTTCTGTACAGCTTCACGGAGAACCTTACAATGTAGATCATCCACAATTGCTGCTGGGTGTCGAGTACTAGCACAATGTACCATTGCTTCTATGTATCTACAGGAAGAGAAAAAAAACCAACATAGTTAAATAAAAGGAAATTTAATTCCTGAGGTCACATGAAATACCATCAAAATCATGAATCTATACTGAAAAAGCACACTCCCTCCTCAAACGTTCATATGCATGTGTGCTTGCACCCCCTGACCCTACACACAGCAAGAACAAGAGTATAACAACATGTCACAAGTCAAAACAAAGTAAGTTTTTTTCTAGCTCTTCTGCTAGAGATGTGAAGCTACATAAAGGGGAATTCTGAGGGGGCAGGGAGCACAAATATTCAGCAGTTATTCATGTGTGTGCACACACACTTTCCCCCCTCCCAGCAGTTCCTTTTCCTAAGCATTTATGCTACTACCGAATCAAAAAACTTCAAATTTTGCTAATAATACCAATTTCAATTTAACTTTAAGTAAATTAAGATACCTGTCTAAAGCTTCTGCTACCAGAGGAGTTAGAATTACATCTACAGTTCCTTTTACTTCTATTATGGCTGTCGTCCTAGTTTGGGAGACTGGATGATCCAAAGTCCATTCCTCCGTCATCGTTTCATCATCAGTAGTATCCACTGTTTTCTTTTCCAAAGGAGTATAGGGTGTACTACAAAATTCAAACAGAAAGCAATGAGCTAGAAATAACCAATGGACATCACATATATTAAACTTCCATTTTATTTTCTTTGTTTAGTTTGGTACAATGCTAACAACAAGAATGGATTGCATGTACAAGACTAAAGCAAGTCTGTATTTAACAAAAGATTGTTGGAATTAGGAAGGTCAATTTAGTTCAGTGGTAAGTATCTAATGATAAATATTGAATAGGCTCCACATAGTACTTTTCACATTTAACTTTTCTAACTCAGGCTACAACACAATACAGAAGTAAACATTCCTCCATTAAGACTCCGAACTATGCCCTCATATTTTAGTAAGTTTTAAAACAATACTTGCCATATGTTACAATCTTCAGAGTATTACACATTTCAAAAGGAAACTGCAAGCTCCAATACAGTGCACTAACAGTGCACTAAGCACAAAATCCAAGTTGTAGTTCAAGCATTGCCATAGATTAACTGATTTTGCCAGGAAACTTATCTAGACCTCAGTTCAGTTTGAGTGTACCATACAAAATCTTTTAAATATTGCTATATTTACTCAAATCCAAGGTGAGGCTCCCCTTTCCCCCACCCCATTCAACATGAGGTGGGAAAAGCCCCTTGTTTTGGATGCAAGTATAAGGCAGGACGAGGACACACACACACACACACACACACTGCAATGCCAAACCCAGCCTCAACCAAGGCTCAGGATTAGAGTCAGAGCCAGAGCAGCCACCTGTCCGCCACCACCTCTGCCCTGCCCCTACCTGCTCCCCATAGCCTCTGTCCTCCCCACATCACCTTCCACCAACCACTGCCTACTGTCAGTCATGGCTCCAGCCCCATTCCAGCATCCCAGAGCTACCACCAACTGGAACCCCTGTTTCATGACTGGGCTGGGGCCAGAGCTAACCTGTGCCCTGTGACCCCAGCTAGAATGGGGCCAGACCCATAATGGACAGTAAGCATGGGGGAGGGGGGGCAGGAAAGAGGGCAAGGGGATAGTGGGGGGGTGGCAACAGAAGGAAAAAGGTGGGCGGCTAAGTCTGCTTATCACCCCCTTCCCCTACCTTTGCTTTCCTCACTGTAGCAACAAGAAGGACAAATCTGAGCCAGCCCCCCAATCATTAAGATTCTACAGATGGAAAACTATAACAAATTTATAAATTTTCCATATAAACTATCCAATTATTATAGGAGGGTGGGGTGGAAACATATCCTAGATGCTAAGTCATGTTGGATTTGGGTAAACATGGTACGTACCATTCCAAAGTAAGTTTATAATAATACAAGTGATATACGTCTACATTTTACTAGAGCTAGCAAGAAATGCTATACTTAAAGGAAGTACAGGGCAGATCCCTCTCTTCCAGTTATTTAAAGCCACCCACAGAGTAATGCCATCTTCTACTTACTTGGATGTTGATCCTGTTAGTTGCATGCCTCTGTCCAGTAAAGCATTTGCTGTGAGACCCTGTTTAACAATCTAAAACACAGTACAAAAAAATTACTTCTCTCTGTTCATGGTTTCAAGGGAAGATTCCCGTTATTGTTTCCTCAAAGAGTATCACTCTAGCTTTCTGTCTTATCCAACAAAAGGGTAAGAACTCTATCATCCAGCTCTATTTTTTCAACTGTTTTAACAGTTCTTGACCAGATCTTGAAGTTATCATATAAAAATTCAATGAATAATAACATTTGGACTTTTCATTGTCTTAGATATTTTTTAAAATATCTTTCTAAGAAAGGCTACATATGAAAGTAAATCTGCACAGTGTCCAACACTAAAATGACATTAACATTAGATTCTACTGTGTTAATTACCTACATTCTACTGTGTTAATTACCTATTACCGTAGTAATATTTTACTACAATAATTTTCATGTGATTTACTTGATAAATATGATAAAGTATATGGATCAATATATATGAAGGAGGAGCACAATAAAAATATACTTTCAGATCTGTGAACTGAGATTCAATTTCATGTTGACATCTAATTAAAAGCAGACAGGAGGCCAAGGCATCTTGAAAGGAACATAAACCATAAAAAAAAGACTTTTACCCAATCGCACTGCTGCATGAAGACAACATACCCAAAACATTTTGTTGTAAAGCAGATATTGCCTTGCCTTACTGCAACCTGAACCTGAATAAATAACTTGGCACACCAGGCAGTACCTTCTGCAAGCTTCATAAAGCCACAATGTTCTAGAATCTTTGTTTAAACTACGAATCAGGTATCAACCTTTAAAAGACAAAAACTATTATAATAACAGTAGCTTAATAAAAAGCTGAGTTTTCTGCATAATTTTTTTACTATAAATATTTTCTCAATGAAAATTTTTACTATAAAAATTCTCTCAATGAGCCTGGTGAAACACTGACAAAAGCTATGAATAAGCACATAGTGAAATGCTGCTGAACTTAGATTTCTGTAGTTTTCTTAACTTATGTTAATTCAAGGTACAACTACAGGAAGAGGAATTGGAAGATGATAAAAATTCCCTCTTATATTTTCATGGTTATTAGGTTTTGTTTAATCAACTCTTTCTTCCAAATAAGATCCAGTAGGCAATAGGTTTTAACTTCTAATACATCAAAGTAATATTGCAATGTCCCATTGTTATTTTATTAGCACCTCTTACAAGAATATGGTACAACCAGCATATTAATAGGAAATAAATATTAGTAAGTCATCACCTAAATCTACACATTACCAGTTTTGCTTTGAAAAAACCCTTTTTTATAGTTCAAATTATAATGTTAACTGTAACTGGAAGAAGCATCACTAAGCTTTTGTAGCAGAGTTAATTAAGTAAACACTGCTGTAAATATATTCTGTAGAAAAGCTAGACTTTGAGGTGATTTACTAAGTACAGAATTGGCATTATAACACCAGAGATTATGTCAATATTTTCATTCACAAAACATTAACAATTTCCCCTGTTTCCTGCATCTAAATCCTACGACGATCCTAACTTCTGATAACTAAGGGTGAACAGTTTTAAGTTTCCTTTGAGTCAGCTGTTTAGCACAACACATTCTAGCCTCGATAACTTATTTCCTTCCCCAACTACTGCCATACCTTAAAAGTTGGAACAGAAAGTTGTTCAAAAGATGAGGAGCTTTCCTCACTAGTTGGGGTATCAAGGTCCAAAGGGCGATGTAATGAGGATTTTGAGGTTCTTTTGTTTGTTGGGTGCTTTACAGACCAATTGACCACTTGGAACTGGGTAAGGTAGTTTTGGTAACAGGTCATTACAGGCTGTTGTGATGTGATTTGTTCACTCTCTGCAGACTTCTCAGCTTCTATAATATACATGTGCTCAGCAAGTTCATCCTCTCCTCCCAAAGCTGAAACAAAAGAAGCCTGAGAGGGATGAGTTTTGATTGGCAAAGTTTTTGTATCCTGACTAGCTTCTCCATGGACTGCACTCGTTAAGGGTCCTTCTACACTGTGATAGATAGATCCTCTACTATATTCAGCTTTCTGGGCTTGCTTTTTCCTCTTTTTTCTCCCTGGGTAGGTTCCTGGTCCTTCATCACTGCTTACTGGCTCAAACTCTTCAGCTGCTGAAAAATAGGCTTCGCTGTCAGCCACTGACATGCTGGAGTCCATTGAGCGATACTGGTGAAATGAGTTTGAATCTGCAGATGGCGTATATGGAAAAGAACCAAAGCTTCTCCTCTGTTTTGGAGAGTCCAAGACGTTTTCATCACTGCGAGACACATCACTGCTAAATTGGACACCAACAGGAACAGGCTGCTTGTCACCATAGAAAGCTGCAGTAAGACTCTTAGTGCTCCCAAGTCGGGTTGAGCACACAGATGCCTGCCTTTTCAGAGGAGATCTGAGAGGGGACTGACCAACAGTCCTTTCCTGGCTGTTAGGAGACACTGGACTGCATTCTGCTGCCTCTGCTGGAAGACTATAAACAGAAATTAAAGATTATGTTTTTTTTCAAACAATAGTGTGAATCTTAAATTGCAAAGCACTGACCTTTTAACAGATGATACTAGGTACTTTTCAGAAACTCGATTATAAATGTTAATTTCCTCAAAGACAATAAATCAGTTCATATGTAATATTACTTTTCCAACACAGACCATGTATATTAAACCATATTAGGATCCTGTACCTGACCAAAAAAGTCAAAGTAAAAGGAAACGTGTCTAGGCAAATTTTCATGGATGTCTAGTTTCCCATCTAGATCAGAAGATTTGACATTGATCTTCTGTACTTCAACTAGGAAATCAATTTCAGCATTACTGTTTGAAATAGCTGTATTTGCATTTTTCAGGGGTTTACTCAGTCTTAGTATTAATCCATAAGAGTAAGTAAAAATCAATTTCTGCCTTGGTTTGGCAGAGTATACTAACCTTCCATGACCATCTTCCCTTTTTGCACCAGACAAAAACTCCTTCTGTCCCATATGATCTTCAGTAGAAGAAGGGCTTTCCTTCTCACCTGCAAGCAAGGGAAGTGCAGCACTGGAACTGCTATTTTCCTCTGAAGATGAAGAGGAACTGTGGGATCTCAATGGCACTTGTAGGCTTAGGTGCTGCACCTTTCTTTCTATTTCAATACCCACAGATCTACAATCCCAATCTTTCCTTTTTACACCATTTGCTTTACCTAAATAAAACAGAGACAAATCAATTAATTTTTTTAAGATTTGAAAGCATTTCAAATTAAGTATTAAAAGCTACAAAGATCTCTTTCCCCCTTTTAAAACAAGTGTTTTTTAAAAAAAATAACTTTCAAATAGATTTATATCTTGTACTGATACAAATATATAAAATACAGGTATACGTAGAGAGGCAAACCCTGAATGCTTTTTGATGGCTGCCCAATTTAGACAATTACTAATAAGTGGATGTTCAGTCACAAAACTCCACTGAAAACATTAAGCATGAGTACCCATTCATTTACTGTTCATACGATTCTCCACTTTCACAAGCTTTTCATAACAGGTTCCATTTCTTGAACCATGGCAGAAAAATTATGCACACACTATTTTGCAACAGCATACTGATCATCAGTAAATATTCTACAAGGTATGAAGTGAAGTTGAGAATCCAAACTTGTCAGTAAATGGGACAACCCTCCATGTTTGTACCCAAAAAAAATGTTTTACCATCTATTATTTTTGGAATCTCCTTGGTAATGATCCATTCTCCTGGCTGCAATAAAGACTGTCCATAAAACATATCCAATTCTGCACTTGTACTTGAAAAAGCAGAACTGCTAGAAGGTGTCAGCTCTTCCAGCTTGAAGAAATCTAGTCCTGTTACTGTACCACCAAAGAATCGGCAGCCACCAAGACAGCCACACTTGTTCTTGCTTCTCTTATTCTTCAAATTATCATCTGGCCACAGAAACCATAACCTATTAAAGAAGAAATACAAACAAGAATAGTAATGAACTGGGAGGGACTTGAAGCACATTTAAAATCATAAAACAAGTACAAGGTTCAAAATCTGGTCTCTCTGCTTTACAAATTCATTCTTCCTTTAGTCAATGGGAATTGAGTAAGGCTGTATTATTTATCTAATGCTTTATTCATGGAAGATGCATAATTGTACACATGTATATGACTGACTTTTAGATGTCTGGTGGCTCCAGCAGTATCTATGGCCCTGAATACATTGTTTCTCTGTACATAATTCATGAGGCTAGAGTGGTACCTCAGAATGGAACCCATAGCAGCCAAGCATACTGAAAAGAGAAACTTCCTGAATAGCCAATAAGAGACTAGGGCTTAGTCACGTCATATGAGACTTACAGCCTGCACCACCCCTCACCAAAAGTTATACAACCCAATCCTTTCATTAAAAAAAGCCAGCAAGAGTTGTTCACTGTTAAAACCCAGCTACCAAAGGCTTCCATCTTTACCCCAATAAGCTCAGTGCCCTTACTGCCAGGCTAGAGAGTTATATGCAACATGGCAGGTTTGAATCACGTCTTGTGGAGAAAAGAATGTAACTCTGGTCTCCCACATCCTTGGGAGTGCTCTACTCTACTGAGTTACTGCATGAAAAAGGGCCAATGCCAAAGACCTAGTCCTCCAACTCCAAACACAGTGTGTAGAGCTTACCTACTATATAAGCTTAGAGCAAAGAGGTAATTAGCCAGGTTAGTCTAAAGTAAGGCAGGACAGCATACAATAAAGAAGACTGTTGCCTATGAAAGCTTATGCATCTCTGTGAGTTATTCTAATAATGGTGACAGAGGTTGGCAACTTCGGACCCATCCAGCCTGTGGAACCAGTGGATCTGGTACCCCACCCATGCAACAAAGGGGATGAATGCCAGTTGCAGCATGGTCCTAGCACCTGCCCACCTGCCTCTAACATGGGATGGGTCACTCTGGCCACAGCCAAAAAAGGGCTGCTTACTCCTGCACCTTATAGCACTTTCCAGCTAATCTTCATTTTCTTAGAAAGGCAGTTAATTAGAATGTCATGGGAGACGGTGTCAAAAGCCTAGCAAACATCAAGGTGCATCACATCCACTGCTCTCCAACCCCCTCCCCACCCCCAATCCATACAGCCAAAGAAGCAAAGTTGGGTTGTCAGGCATGACTTTGTCTTGGTGAATCTATGCTGGCTCTGCCTGATCACCCTTTTTCTCCTGTAGGTGCTTCATAACAAATTGAGAACCTGCTCCAAGATCTTTCAAGGTACTAAAAGGTCAGGCTGACTGGTGTGTAATCCCCCAGATCCTCCTTTTTTTCTGTCTTTAAAGATGGGCACTACATTTGCCCTTTTCCAATCATATGGAACCTTACCCAACCTCCACGATTTCTCAAAGAGGATAACCAATGGCTCTTAGATTACCTCAGGCAATTGCTTCACTACCCTAGGGTGCCTCCCATCTGGGCCTGCCAACTTGAAAGCATCTAGCTTCTCCAAGTAATTTCTAACCTGTTTTTTTACTACTTCATGCTGTCTGTTTCCTTCCCTATCTTTTCTGCCAACTGTTCTCACCCTCTGGTAGCTGACCCTATTTTTAAAGGCTGAAGTAAAGCAACAAATATTTCAGCCTTCTTTGAATCATCCATAACTAGATATCTCCTATATTCTTTGGTCATCTTCTTTCTTTTGACATACGCATAGAATCCCTTTTTATTGTCTTATGTTGCCAGTTGCATCTCACATACTCTTTATACAGTATGAAGAAGCTCTGCCAGTCATCTAACTTCTCTTTGAACTATATAAACTCAATTCTTAGCTTTACCTCAAATAGCAGGGTTTTCTTTTTAATCCAGAGATTATTTAAATTGCTCTCCTCTGAACTCTACATCTGGTCTGAAATGTGTTACCCAATATAACAATGTACTCTAAAATTTAACAAAATCCAATAAGAGAAATAGTTACCTTTGTAGCTACCTGATGTTACAATATTTTACTTCATGGTAAAATATGTTGGGCAGTTACTTAGCTAGCATAAGACTGTCATCATTTCACTGAAATCAGTAAAGCTGTCATAATATACACTATTGGAGAC
Organism: Crocodylus porosus; assembly: GCF_001723895.1. Classification (NCBI taxonomy): domain Eukaryota; kingdom Metazoa; phylum Chordata; order Crocodylia; family Crocodylidae; genus Crocodylus; species Crocodylus porosus. The sequence continues at coordinate 6,834,010 of NW_017728912.1, read as the reverse complement.
TGACCAAGCTTCACTGTGTAACTGGTGTTTTTCTGTATATATCCATGATTACCATAAAATTCCTCTCATCTCTTCTCCCATCATGGATTAGTTAGTTATTCTCATATGTTTAATTGTACCCCATAAATTAGCGGTGTTAAACACTTACATTCCTGGCTACATCTAGGCAACTTAAATAGCTCCTTAGGGAAAAGAAGCAAAGGGAAGAACAAAACATGCAGCTCCCTCATACTGTGAGGGGAAAAAAAGAAGAAAATTTCCAAAAACATGGCTTAAAAATATTTCAGGTAAATCTGAAACAAATGTTCTCTGTAACACAAACTTCCTTCATTCATCTCAATATAATGTTAACTCTATAATGTAGCTGCAATACTATGAAGAAACATGTTTTTAAAATAACTTGTATGCATAAAGCAGGTGTAAGGTTCTGCACCTAATTTGTGTATACAGTCATGCATAGCAATCTGGTAATTTAACACAAGGATGTGTATACGAAGAGCAAAAGTTGCAATGGTAAAAATGTGATTTATTTTAAAAAGACATTGTTCTTCATATTGCCAAAGATTAAATCAATTTTGTATTATTTAAGAATCGAAGAGGCATATTCTTCTCCTCATCCTGATAAATTATATAGAGAATGCATTGTATAGCCAATTTTCAGCAACTGGCTTATTTAGAGAGTGTGTAGTATAATATTTAAACAGATGTAAAAGATTCCAAGGACTAAAACATTATTTCATGGAAAACATATCAAGTAGGGAAACATCAACCATTAAAGTCTTCCAATATTTTCACTTACCTCTTAGTTCTGCTATCATGGATTTCTAAGAAATGTCTCTGGACTTCATGTTTAGAATGATGATCTGCAGCTAAAGCAATATCAGCAGTGATAAGCCCCAAATTGACAGACCCAGCTTCCAGCCAGTATGCCCTCCGAAGTATTGCAGGCTGAAGGCTAACTCTGCAGTTATTGACCTGCTCAACGTACTGCCTCAGCTGAAAGTCTTGAATAGCAGCACTTATCCCCTCTCCAACAGACTGGTTGTGGAGGTTACAGTTTGCAACACGTATAGTGCCCATCTAAAGAAGATGCAATAAATATGAAGCATCTCAATAGTTAAAACAAAAGTAATTTTAAGCTAATTAAAACGGAACAGTCAAAAAAGGTACAGTTTGTATCATTAACAAGAATGAAGATGGCATTTTCATCTTAACATAGGAATGCAAACCAGAAACTAGTTTCAACTGCATCTCTGTGGCTTTAGATAGATCAGTAACATCTCCTCCTCAGGCTCTCTCCACTTGCAATATCAACTTTATTATATCACTATATTATTTTGCGAAGCACTAACACTTCATTATTTTCCTCTACAAAATTAAATGGGCGAATGTTCAGCATGCAAGAAATGTCAAAGTTAAGTTTCAATGTACTTTAATGAACTTTATATGACCACTTCACATCTCTTGTAACACAATTTTTGATAACGCAGTTTTTCTCTCTAGGTATAAACTCCAGAAAGCAAGTTTTATTCAGTAATTTCTTTTACTGGACCAACAATATAGTTGAGAGATGTTAGACATGCTTTCAAGCACAAAAAAGCCCTTGCTCAGCTCTGGAATTGAAGTAGATACAGCCTAAGCGTCAGAAATACCAGGTAAAAAAATTTTTTTAACTTAAGTAAATGAAAATAGTCATTCAAAGACAGAGGAAAGGGCAGCAAACCCAGGGTACAAAAGAAATTATGGCTGTTTACAGGCATTTAAAAAAAATGTGTTTTAACTTTAAGCTCGGCATGCCCCCACATTGAACTCACTGCATGCCCAAGTAGAGGCATCTATGTCAATAGAAATGCTGCCGTCATGCCTAGGATTGCAGCGGTGATGGTGATATAACTGATTGTCCAGGGAATAGAGTAGAAACAAGATCTATTTGGTGTAGAAACTTTTATGGGACTAACAATATGATTGGGTGGGATGTTAGATAAGCTTTGGGGAAGAAAATGCCCTTCTTAACAACCCTTTTCCCTTTTGAATGGTCCTACCTGTTTACATAATTAGTTTGATCTATTTACTAAGATCCTTGCTTAGATCAACTACTCCTTTACTTAGGGTGCTGACAGACGTGAAAAAACACTTTACGGGAAGAGGCATCTCATTAGTTTGGCCAAACTCACCCAATGTCTGTACAGATCTGGCACTTCAGCAGGGCTTTTTAGGTGTTTTTATCTAATAACTGCTTGAATCAGCTGTAGATAGTGTCAAAAAGCCTTGCTGAAGTGCATGATCTATACAAATGCTGGGAAGCCGGATCAAACTAATGAGATGCCTCTTCCAGTAAAGCACTGTTTTTTCGGGGGTGGGGGGGTCATGCTTGTCAGCACCCTATCACACTAAGTAAAAGAGTAGAGTAGTTGATCTGAGTAAAGATCTAAGTAAATAGAAAAAACTAATTATGTAAACAAATAGGACCATTCAAAAGGGAAAAGGGTTGTTAAGAAGGGCATTTTCTGCTCCAAAACTTATCTAACATCGCACCCAATCAAAGTGTTGGTCCCATAAGAGATACTACATCAAACAAATCTTGCTTCTAATACGTTCCCTAAACCATCCCAGCTACACCTCCATCACCACAACAATCCTAGTAAGCATGACAGCAGCATTTCCACTGACATATCAAGGGGAAGCCCCTTTACCCAAAATGTTTACCCGGGCCTTTGCTATAGCACCGTGGTACCTAGGAGAATCAATAGGAGCCTTTGCAGCAGTCCCTTGCCTAGTTACTGAACCAGGCCAACAGAAAGCTAAATTTAGCTGCACATATACAAGTTAATAACATCACTGTACTTGCTCAGACCCCCGTTTTCAAACTCAGAATTGAAGAAATCAAAATTAATTTCCTCCAGAATAAATCTATACTGCATTCCCATCCAAAAAGTCATCATGCTGAGTTTTAATGGAAAGCTTCTTAATTTTTAAAGAGTGTAGGATTTTATTCCCCATATTTTTTTGGAAATAGGAGACAAATGAACTTGCTTATGATTTTTTTTTTAATTTGAATTCATGCACTTTAAAAATGTTTACTTAGGGATCTACTATTACATTCAAAGTCTGAACTGTGTTCCCAGATGTTCCAAAAACTTCCCACAGGATACTGGAAATTGATTTACTAACATTTCCAGGAGTGCCCACATAAGTGTTTAAGTTACTTCTGAAAAAATAAACATAGGCTTCTTGAAAGCTTTACCCTAGATCTCAATGACACTAAAAATATAACATAATTCAAATCTGTAAAAAGTGGCCATAAGAGAACTGCCCTCTCAGCCTTTGTTTGGTTACACTAGACAAGACAAGCTCTATTATGGTCTTTCATAGCATAGAATCTCCACACCCTGATCACCTAATCTCTGCACCAATTCCTATTTTGTTAATTTTTCTTGAACACAGATCGCCAGAATAAACAATAATCCAGAACACTGGCATATTACTTTCTAGAGCCCTGTACACTGGCATTTTACTTTCCTGTCTCTACAGGAACTACCTTACCCAGTACATTTTAGGATGAGGGTTGTCTTTTTCACAGGTATAGCACAGTAGTGCTCACAGTCATCCTACCATTGACTAGCCCTTGACTAGAAACACAGGTCCTTCTCTTCTTCAGTTGCTTCCAACTGATAAGGTCCCAGTTGATAGAAGAAGTTTTTATTATTAGTCCAAAGGATGTATGATGTTGTATTTAGTGCTACTCAGTTTCACCCCATGTTTATTACTCCAATCCTCAAAGTTGTACAGTTCTTTCTGTATGATATCCTGACCTCTCTTTCTATTGATAGCTCTTAATTTTGTGGCATTAACAGATTTTGTCAACACACTACCGCTTCTTGTGCCAACATTATTAAGGTAAGTACATTATTTATGTGTAAGTGTATTCTTTAAAAAATTATCAATAAGATATATTTTTACAAAAATTAAATGTTCTAGACATTTATTCTGTGTAAGATATATAAAGTGCTTTCTTGCATGGCAAAGGATGAATAAAATGCAAAGTTCCCACTCTTCTTTTCTATCTCTACCTTTATGTTGGTGGCACAGCCATGCTCTACAATGTACAGATCTGCACCATCCACAGCTAGACGTGTCATGGTGTACTTTAAATCATCAGATGTTGGACATGGCCCAGGGACACAGCTCATCTAGAGAAATGTAAGCAAAACATAGTATTAGAATTTCAATTTCATATTAACAAGCTATTTTTATTATTTCAACGGACTTCTTAAGCAAAAACAAAGTAGATGATAATGAGGTTCCTTGTAATTCTCTGAGATGCTGTGCTTGTATGTAAACCAAAAGAGGAGTCCATGTGCCCCTGTGCATTCAAGATTCAATTGTTTTGGTCAGCACTGACAGTAGAACTAGCATTGTGTCCAGAGTATACTTTCTTCTTCAAAGAGCATAAAAGGCAGATGAGTCACCCACACCTCAAGTTCTTTTGCCAGTGCAGAATCCCAGAAGAAGATGTGTCCATAGAGGAAAAGGAGGATGAGTTATAAAATCCACATGGACAAAACATATCAGAAAGACAACTGCTGCAGAGGAAGTTAACCATTCACTATTTTTCAAGTGACTATCCACATGGATTCAAACTCATGGTAACAAATGGATATGGAAGTCTCTACCAAAGAACAGTGTCATTTAAATGTGTGGACCAGACTTCATGTAGTAGACCCAAGTTTTTAACATGGGGACATTTCTCAAACAGGCAGAAGGAGGTGCTAAAGCTTTACTAAAATGAACATTAATGTGTCCTAAGAGCTCTAACAACAAATCAAATAACCTTATAAAGCAGACATATTCTGGGGGTAAACCAGGGGTCAGCAGCCTATGGCTCATGAAGGTCTGACTTGGCATGGGGGAAATCCACAGCATGAAGTTATACCATGCTGCCCATTTCCACTGCAGGCCTACTGCTCCACCACATCTCTCACCCTCGCTTCAGAGGGGATGGGGCCACAGTAAGTGCAGGGAGCTGTCTACTCCAGGGGGCTGAGACTTTCAGCCCACAGTGGGGGCTGGGGTAGAAAAGGCTGCCTGTCAACCGCTGGTTTTGACAGACATACTAATTGTATCATTATCAAAGGATGCCAATAAAAATGTATGCAGAACTGTTAGGCCTGCATGATTCTGTAGCAAGACAAGTGTAGCACAATTACTCCAGCCTTAGCTCTATTTCATCCAGGGTCAAAGTTAAGGTGATTTTCATCATTAGTATCACTACAGGATCCTGAGAACATAGCTGCACTGTAACAGATGCTAGTAGCCTGATAATCAGCTACACACACGGAGGCAATCAGAAGAATGAATGCTTGCATCGGAAATGGTCCATCTCTTTGCACCTTTTTCACTAAGTATGGGAGGCCCTGTTGCTTCACCCTCTCTTTGACTGCAGTTACAACAAGTAAATATGATACTGTATGAAAATAAAAAAGTATTCAAATCTGACAGAAGGGACTTGGTACTTCCTGTCATCTCACTTGAATGTGGCCAGAATGGACATCGGTGTGCACTGCAAGTCTTCTGCAGGCTCAGAGTACCTCAGGTATAGCATGAGAAACCTGCCAAAGTATGGAAAGCTGCATGATACCCTGGAGCTTGTTAAGTTTTCCCTTTACGAGTTCCAAGGGTAAAGAGTCTTTACCATGCATTTATTGAGGTGTAGAAATGTTTTGAAAACATCTAGAGGGTGTCAACAGATGTACTGCCTTGTAGAGAACCAAAGAGATTGTGAAGGAACAAGCTGTTTTCCCTTGTATTTGTTGTTTCTGTAGACTTTCCTAGACCTCCTTCCAGGATCTGAGACTGCACTAGTTGACTTGGCTATGTCAGTTTACATAGTCTGTTTGGGGACAGAGCTAAAGAGGAAGCCTTACGTGAATATAGATGTACGCTAGAATACAGCTGTTAAGGGCTGATAAGGATATGGGTACTGTGGCAAGACACACATGGGGAAAGAACAGGAAGGACATTGCTGTTGGGTCATAAATAGTTTTCCACTGTCCCTTACAGATCCCTCCCCAGTCTTTCTCCCCTGCTCCCTCTATGCTAACCAAGGAATAGGAGAAGAGTATTTACTATGTTCTCACGGCAGGGAAAAAAGGTGGGGCCACCTTGCCAAGAGTGCCTGGTGTCTATTGTGTTCTCTGTAACTGCACAGGAAATGAGCCTAGCATCTCCATTACCAGCTGAACCAAATATTTACTAGTCAGTATCTTAAACTATCAGCAACTTCAGTCTCCCAAGAATAACAGCTTCTGGTAGCAGGTCCAAAGATGGCATCCCCCTCCCCCCCAGTGGCATATGGGCTCTGAACACTGAGACAGTAGATACTAATGCACTTGCCATATAGCTCTGAGGCTGCCTTTACAAAAAGTATGAGTGCCAAGAATCAGGTACCGAGAGATGTTCAGTCTTCTGGTTTACTAGGTAAAGTCGCTGCCAGGGCATCAGAGGAATCCTTCTCAGGCTGCTCAGTGCAAAACAAGTCAATCTACAAATATTCTACCTGGACTCAGTAAGTTATTTGGGAGGGTGACCTACATCTTGACTTAATTCAGAAGCAGTGTTACGTTCACTGATAGGGTTCCAAGACTAAAAGCCAGAAACCAAAAATAAAAGCAAAGGATGTGTGTGTTGACAGCAGATAAATTGAGAAGGTGGCAGAAACTACAGGTCTTCCATCTCACTGCCACAGGCAGTACCATTCTGAGGAATGGTTCAGTTTCTTCTGCCTTTCATGCCTTTAGAGACCACAACAGACTGTTAGCCAAAAGACTCCAAGCCTCAGAGTGGTTATACATGAGAATCCAGAGTGGAATCCATGTCAACAATCACTTGAAAAGTATAATCTCCTTTAACAAATTATGACTAACCAAAGTGTTTTTAAGCCCAAAACCAAATTTATAGTTTTCATTCTACATTTGGTTAGTTCTATTAAAATATAAACCCAAAAAACCTGTGCAAATACAAGCAATTAAGAGAATGATGAAAACATTACCTTTGATTCACAAAATCGACGATCAATTCCATGTTGACATATAACTACTGATTTGGGCCTTTCAAGCTCAAACTCACGGCACACCACATGAAACACAAACGTCTGTCCCCATTCCAGCAGACATGCAAGCTGCAAGCAAATAGGGAGAGTTTGACACCATAGTAGCTATTCAAAACTAACTACTGAAGTTCAGGTTACTGAGAATGTTAACAAAGCTTGGAAAAAAGAAATATCAGGAGCCTTATCCTTGCTGCTAGATAATCCACTTCCCACCTACCAATACTGTGGTTTTTCACCTTGACACAGTACACAAATTTCCATTCATGGATTAAGCATGCTGCCAGAGTAAAACTCATCCCCTTTGAAAGCCAATCTATTTCAACCACACAAAGCAATGAAGTCCCTCTAAGGTAACAACTTTGCTCTTATATCATTAAGTGCTTAATCTTTCAGATACTTTTTCAGGAAGAAAATGATTAAATATATGTAGAACAATGCTGTTTATCTGCATTATGTAAATACCAAGTTTCCTTGTTTATAAATAAAAACAAACTGTTAGAAACCACAGGAAAAACATATACCAACTTGAGAAATGTTAGGCTAAAAAAGAAACTTTTTATACCAAATATTGCTGAATTCAGCTGACCTTGCTAATAATTACTCTATTTACTCAAAAACAAGATGAGGATCCTCCCCACCCACAATCAGCATAAGGAAAAAAACCCTCTTATATTTGCATACAAGGAAACTGCATTAAATAGATGATCCATCTTTGAACTGCTGTCAAAAGCAGCATGTGTTCAGTAATAGAAACCAACTATAAAGTTGATTGACTGGAGCCCACATTGAACATGCTTATAAAACACATGGTCCACATTAGGCTAACATACTGATAGGAACCTTTGTTTTTCCTAGCCCTTAAAAAAAATGGGTGGGTGTTTCCTCCAAAGGAAACTGGCACCAAGCCTGGAGATACTGCAGGACCAGAGCCACCCCTGACACCTTCCCCTTAGTGCCAGACATGATTGATTTTAGCCAAAAGGCTGAGATACTGGGACAGGTTAATGCAACTCATCTGAATATGATATATGGTAGTGCCCACTGAACACAGTCTACCCCAGCACCTACTTTTTTTTTTAAGTCATGGTGAGCCACTACACTATATACATTTCGGCTTCTGCTTCAGTCCCCCCCCCCCCGTTTCCAATCATTCCTGTTTCTTCATCAGCCCTAAATGTCTGGCAAACATCACCATACGGTACCAAAACAATTCACCCAGAATCCCTTTGTCACCCCCTCTCAGCCTGTCATATATGATTAGTGTGGCTCTGCCTTCCATTAGGTGAAGCTGAACCAGGCTACCTCATGTCTCATCTGCATATAAATTGTTGGAGGATCCCAGGATTAGTGACAAGAACATCCAGTTCCAGTCATGAGCGGGGGCTAATTATTACATAGATCCTTGTTGGGGAGGGGGGTAGAGAAAGGTATCTGGAGTACACACACACTGAACAGTGCTAAGCTGTGCGGTCACCACAGCTTCAAATGCTGTCAACTCTGCTGGGCCCAGTGAATTGTATGGAAAGTCATGAGCCTTTTTGCTTTGGACTAGTTTGTACTATGTATAAGTAGTTCCCCTTCATATGCTTGGATTTGGGGGCATTTGATCCAAAAATCCTCACTTGAATCCTTGAAAATGTGCTGTTGCATCTGATAAATTGTGTTTTCTGGATTTTTCATTAAACTTTCTGCAAAAACCTACCATGAACCAAAACTTGTATTTCATTAAGAACCTCAGCAAGTTCTCTGCTTTTAAAAATAGAAAAAAAATGTTCTCCCTAAGAAATAGATCATTACTGAAGGGGTTCTCTGGAAAAAAAGTTGTCCAAAGCATTTTTGGAGAAACACAGTAAAATTAGCATAAGACCTGAAGTTCACCACTGAAAGCTTTTTGGAGTTACTTGAAGCTTCTGAATGCTGCTACCTATCCTATTAGCAAGCAGTCGACAGTGGTTGCCAACTCCCTCCATTACACCAGATAAAGACCGTCTATAGGCTGGTCTCCACCTGATAGGCATCCATCCATGTCCACAGATCCACTGCAAACCCAGAAATATGCCAGTGAGACTACTTTAGGCTAATCCTGCTCAAATCCTCAGCCTCCAGTATGTCTAAAACAGCCTCTGGGGACAAGTGGAGGCAGACTTACCAGCAAGTTAAATTTGGAGCACATCAGCAGATGCAGACTGTCAGAGTTGGCTCACACCCAACCTTGCCAGAACCTTCCTGGCAAGACCTGCAACTTGCTAACCATCTTAGGTCCGAACAATATCAAACTGTCCCTCTTCCTATAATTAACACAATGGGGACCTTCAGTTCTCCATACCAGTTAGTTCATTATTTATTAGATTTATATGCCATCTTGACAGACTCAGTACAGCTTATGAAGACAGCAAAATAACTTATAAACAAGTGAACAAGACAACAAAACAGGAAAAAAATTAAACAACTTACAAAACCCAACAGAATCAGCAAAATAAGCTAGGGCTGTCCAACTTCTGTGGATTTGGGGGAAGGGGCAAAAGAGGTGACTGGGCATGAACCCACAAGCCAGAAATTAGACATCCCAGAAATATGCTGCAAGACAAAAGAGCTCCTTAGACAACATCCCAACTTAGGTGTGCCAGCCAAATTACAGCATTCGGAAAGATGATCTCATTTAGGCTTTGGCAGGCCTCAGGTGATAGGGAATTCCAGAATTTAGGGGCAACTCTCTTGTTTGTAAGTAGTGATAGTGACAATCTCTCAAATTGATCATCATGAACTATCATAAGCCCTTTATGAGCAAAATATTAAAACACCATTTTTGTGCAATTCTTTAACTGCAATTTCCTGGCATTAACCTTCTAGCTTTGCAACCCTGCCTCCCTTTAGTAATGCCTATTAGTTCAATGCTGTACACAGTCACCAAATGTGTGTTCCCTTTTACAGGGAAATCTGTTTTCTCTTAAACTAACCTATCTGAAGTTTTCCCAAATATTATGGTCATGGGACGCTTTTTTAAATATTTGTTTGCAGAAATACCAGCACGAATAAAGACAAATTAAGGATCTTAAAACAAATTACTCCTATATTTGTATTGCTTGAAACTTCAAAATTTCAGCTCTTTCCAGCTTCAAAATGCCTATGCCTCAAACTGTATGTGAATCCTAGATTTTCTCTCTCCAATTTAAAGGTTCAAATAAACCTAGACAAATGGCTAGATTTTCAAATCCACAAAATTGGAAATTATTTTAACTACAGATGCATTCGATTGAGTTGACCCTAGATGCACTTGGTATCTTCAAAAGTCCAAGTTATGACAGCTTTACTATGATTTGGGGAGTGTACCTGTGGTGCTGTAACTTTGGCTGTTAGGCTTCCAGCCTGTACATCAATCAACCATGCATACTCTAAAGTATCACTTCCCAGGGGTAGACCTTCTGCTGAAAACATAGCGTGAGCTCGAAGCTGCAGACCCGAGAGGCTGATATGGCCCTCTCTAAGAACTTCATCCACTGGGGGTCTCTGTTAAGGAAAAGTAAATTAAGAGTTTTTTCAGAGAGTGATTACCCAGAACTTTGTACTCTCATTATGTATGAGTACTTTTTGTAAGCATTCATCTTCTAGTAAGTCCCAGTGTCTTCAATACAAGAGATCAAAGACTTCAGTTGACATGCAAACGTAAAATGAACAACTGTATATATGGGATGGAGTGTTATTATAACTGTGCTGATCCAAGAATTGTACAAGATGCATGGGTTTTTGGTCACATCTTTTACTGGACCAACTGTATCAAAGTTTCACAAACTACATAGTCTGCAAACTTTTGTCCCAATTATAAAGTTTGTGCTAGAAAAGATACTACAAAAACATTTTGCCTACAAGATCATTTTACATCTTAAATAATTTTACTGTTATACAATTAATATAAATTTAAATAAATTAATAATTTGATAATAAAATTACACTTGCCAAAATTTAAATACAACTTAACAATTTACATTTTTAAAATAATTTAAGTGTTATATCTTATATATAAGAGAGAGATTGTAGTGTGTATATTTAAAAAAATACATATCAAGAACACCTTAATTGTGCTATACTTTGTAAAAAAGGCTCAGAAAACACACAAGTATAATTAATAGATTTATTAGTGGAAGTGGTCAAAATGTTCAAGTTAACTGGCTCATCTTGAAAAGTTCTTAAACCTACACTGCTTATTAAAAGAAGTGATATCACAGAAGGCAATTTTCTCTAAAAGTAAAACAGACTTCTGGACTAAATATCAGTTACAGAATTCTACAGAGCACCTTCATTTCTGACAAAATAAGCTCCACTCATTCTTTTATTCCAGGGTGCTCCAGAGCCCAGCAACTGAGGCCGAACAGGGAGCTTGGAGCGGCCTTGAATGTGTATGAAAGTTTGTGTTCAGAGTGTCTTGGTAGAGCACGAACGTGGCATTGGAATACTTGGGACTGGAGGAGGAAGAGAAATGAAGTGGCCACCTGGAGCCACTTCAAGGTCCTGAACCTTGACATCTCCCACTACTGGCTCCCTGCAAAGTCAGAGGGAATTTGGACAGCGATTTCAATAATCAGTGTTATAAGTCCTTCCAAGTCCCCAGAGCCCTGTGCTCCTAGACTGCAGCACAATTAAGTGTTCTGTACAGATGACACATGGGTAGTCTAGGTCATTAAGAACCAACAGGGAACGAAGCATGCTCAGAAGTTTTGGAAGAGAAACCACATGTGAAGACTATAACGAGTCAGCAGGAAAAGGAGATGTGAGAGTCTTGAATATGTTCCGCAAGGGCTGAATATAGTTTCATAGTTTCTAAGGTCAGAAGGGACCTGAGCAGATCGAGTCCAACCCCCTGCCATGGCAGGAAAGAGTACTGGGGGTCAAACGACCCCAGCAAGGTGTACATCTAGCCTCCTCTTAAAGACCCCCAGGGTAGGAGCCAGCACCACTTCGCTTGGAAGTTGGTTCC
>NW_017728912.1:6817263-6820840 GCF_001723895.1 Crocodylus porosus | reverse complement strand
GACCAGCTGATTTGAATACATCCAGTCCTTCCAGAAGTTCCTTAACTAGTTCCTCACTAACCCTTGGCCTAGGTGTGCCTCCCCTGGGATCCAAGGGGAACCCGGGGTGGGGGGGGGGTTACTGTTCCAGTCCCTGCTTAGGAAAATGGAGGCAAAGAAATCGTTAAATATGTTGGCTTTGTCTGGTGTGACGACCAAATTTCCTAGCATGTGCTGTTATTTGCCATTTGTATCAGTTAAGCACTAAGAAAAGTCTGAGCATTAATTAATTTTTTTCCAAGGCCTATACATCAGCCAAACCTAAGTAGATCTTCAAGATGACACATTAAAGTCACATCCAAGAGAAATTTCAAAGCTCTCATCCAAAGCAAGGAGCCACTAGTGTAATTCAAAAGAAAGTGTCTAAAATTTAAGAGGAACAAAGACCACTTTTTCCCCAATTTTATTCTCGAGAACAATTCTTTCAGCCTGAAGCATATGCAGCATGGAAAATTTCAGACCAAACTGTTACTGTTTGATAAAAGTTATAAGTAACTGAAAAGTGTTAAGCAACCTTGACAACAGGCAATGCCATCAATCCTGCCTTGTAATCACTACGTTGTACAATTACCATGTCCTTGATTGTCTCCTTTCTTGACAGTCCCAGTTTTTTCAACTTAACGTTGAAGATTCTCAGCAGTTCTACCAATTTATTACCCTTCTAAACATATTCTATTGGTGCTGTAGCATTTCAGAGGGGAGGATCAAAACTGAACACAATATTCTACCTGTGTTCCATCAATATAAGAATGCATGACAGTTACAATACGATGCTGTAATATTTTCAGCATTTATTTTCTATCCAGCTTGACATTTATATTAAACATCCGGTCTTGTAATGAACTTTCACACAGTGAACAGAAGTTCTCACTGAATTTTCCGCAATGGTGATCAAATCTTCTTCCTTACTATTCATAATTAAAGCCAATAAATGTGTACCATTTTGCATTTGTCAACACTGCATTTCACCTTTCACATACTCCTCGTTCATCAAGCCTTGTCCATTTCCTTCCTTTAGTCTTTTTGAGTCTCAACTAATCTGAAAAATTATTTACCTGCAGGTTTGTCACTTCACTCTTTACCTCCTTTTTCCAGATTATTATTAGAGTTCCCAGTTGGCACCTTAACGGTCAAGACTGGACTGAGAATTTTTTCATCTCAAGTAAGTTTTACCTCTACATAATACAGCAGTCACAAAATTTCAGCACTTACTCTGGGTGAAGCTTGAACTCTGTTCTAATGTAGAATCATGTGGCACTCACTTTCTGCCATAAAAAATGACAGCTTATTCTAATTTCTTGCATTCTTCTACCTTTTACTTGCTAATCCATGAAAGTATTTAGGGGTTTTCATATATTACACCATAAATTGCAAGGCACTTTATTTGAACCATCAATAAATCTAATACAATGTCACCTAATTTCTCAACTAATTTACAGATTGCAATTGAGCAAAATACTTGAGTATTTGCTGAGTCATGGTTTTCCCTTTACATAAAGTGTGGTTTGCTCCACTGTACATATGAGTGTTCTAAAAGACTTAGGTTTATTATACAAAAGAAAAGCACTATACTGAGCAGAGAGGAGGAAAAAAAAAAAAACCAAAGCAATCAATAAATCCAAAGCAATCCAATAGTGCTCTGCTTGATTCGGTCTTACTAGCCATCATTTGAAGTGTAATTCTAAACATCTTTTTCCCAGTCTCCAACAAGTTGTATGAACATACTGCCCTAAGACGTAGGCAGACCTTTGTGGGCACAATTATTTTTCCAAAATAAATTTTCCAAAATATATTTTTTCCGATAATAATTCTGAAAAAACCCAAAACGCCAAGCCAAACCAAACAAAAACACACAAAGTTTTTAAGGCTATGACTGATTTGAATATTACTTAAGAGAGTTCTTTGCCAAACTCCTTCCTCTTAGATAGATACTTTTAGTTGAATATTAAAAAAACAAATATCTTTTCTTCTTGTGCATGAACTAAAAATGGAAGCTGAAAAGAGTACACATGCATGACATATAAAAAAAAGCATTTAATATGAATATGACATTTGTTAAGTCATAAGTCTTTGAAATACTTAAGCTTGTATTACAGAATTGTACAAAACATGATTCAGTTTTGAAGTCAACCCCATTTCTCCAAAAATTTAAAATGACTGTATTACCTGATAGCTGTCATTCAAAAATAAGTTTACTGGGGATAGTACAAGTTGCAGCATGGTCTCTCTACATCCTTTCTTCATCTCAAAACACAATCTTTCCAACAAAGCGGTAGGGCATTCTGGACCATCTGGACTGCAGTGCTAAAATGAATAAACATATCCTATGTCAGAAAGCCAGAGATGGTGATCTATGATGCTAAAGAGTCCAGACTGTTTCTTATTGTTCAAAAAAAGTCCATGCTACCTCAAAGACTATTATTACATACTAAGTTGTACACACATCTTACTGCAATCCCTTCACCCATCTGTTCTATTAAATATCATGGGGTTCTACAAGGGCATAGAGATGCACAGATCCAGTTGTGCAATTAAGAAATAGCTTTGTTATGGTTTATCTAAAACAGTGATTTTCAATTACATTAAATCAGTAACTATTAGATTTACATATACGAATTATCCAGTTCTGATCTAAAAGTAAATGAAATCCTTCAAGTATCAAATTGCTACATTTACCCACACAAAGCGTTTACGTGACTTGTCAATAACCCACAAAAAAGTAGGACTAAAACTCAAGAGTTTCATGAAAAAATGGTTTCACACATACTACATGACAGTTTATACTCTACTGTATTTACTCAAATCTAAAACTGGGTTTTTTTCCCCCAGTCAACATTGTGTGTGTGTGTGTGGGGGGTGGGGTGGGGAAGTGAAAGGCAGAGACAGGGGAAAAAACTCTTCATCTTAGATTTGCATATGAAGCAGAGTGGGAGGGCAAGTAGCTGCTGTGGCTCTGACCCCAAGCCCAGGTCAAGGCCAGAGTCAGACCCATAGCAGTCCTCTGCCCCCAACTCTACTTGCCTCTATAGCTTCTGTTCTCTCCCCTTTCTGCCATCCCCCACCCCAGTTCCTTTCCATTTCTCCACCCTTTTACTGTGAGATGCAGCTTAACTCCAGCTCAGGATGGATTCCCTGCCAGGCACAAGGTACACAGAAACTCCATTAATACTTGATCAATCAGCAGAGCTGCTATTGCTGCATGGCCTGGCAAGGGCATTGATCCATACACTGCTCCATAGAGGAAATAGGGCCTGAGCAGCATCTGACAGTAATAGTGGAAGAAGGGGCAGAAGAGGCAGAAGCTGTGGGGACTTGGTGGGAAGGGCAGAAATGCGGAGATTGGGAAGTGAGAAGGGAGAAAGAAAGAAGTAAAGACTGCAGGGAGTGGGGGGAGGGGCAGAGGCTGTGGGAATGCAGGTGGCCGGAGTAGGAAAGCCGCACAGGGAAGAAGTTGGGGGGCAGAGGACAAGGGGGTTGTCTGACCTCTCCCAGCCCACTGTTTTCCTTGCTATAGCGGTTGCCGGGTGGGGGGGTGGAG
>NW_017728912.1:6811010-6817162 GCF_001723895.1 Crocodylus porosus | reverse complement strand
TAACAAGCTTATACATTTTCCATACATGGAACCTAATTATTGGGGGGATCGTCTTAGATTTGAGTAAATGTGCTGTATTACACTCTAAAGTTTCTTTAGAATATTGTTTTAAAGTATTTTGATGATTAAACTTCAAGAGCTTACCATAGGTAACCGCCCATGCACTTTGTACAAATTGACAAGTACAGTAATATCCCAAGGACGCAAGGTAAGGGGGTGAACTGTTTTTGCTGATCTCTCACTTTCCTTTTTGTCATTATCCACTCCAACTGCAGTCCAACCAGAACTTGAAGATGTTGACAATGACAGGACTGGGCTTGAAATTATTTCTTCAAAATCTGTGTACATGTCATCTTCTCCAAAGTAATTTTCCTGCAACATGGAATTAATAGAACAAATTAAGAAGCAGGTGGGACTATATCTGCAGTTAGCAGCATCATGTAAACACAAAGCTAAGCTTCACTCCATATCCTATTCTTACCTTCTAATCAATTCTAAGTTCTATAGGACACTAAAGAATAGGTGTTATTTTGCTCACATGAGTTATCTCATTGATTATAGCAGGATAACTTAAATGAGAAAAATTAAGTAAATGCTTATGCATTTTTCAAGACTCAGGCCATATACTATTTTTCAACCAAAGCACCTTCAGTCTAGCTACAATTAATGTTACTATTATGATATTGCTCCTTGGAAGCAATGCCACTGACTTTTTTAATCCAGCCTGTAGGGGTCATTCACAAACAGTTCTTCAGCAGCATTTTCAAAACTTCTGTCTTCAGAAGTTTTACTTAAAAATCTTACAAATTCTATACACATGCCTGTAGCAGTTCCTAAGTGTATCCCCTAGGGTTTAAAATTAACTTAACTTTGTTTCTAAGCCTATCCCCACTCAATTATCTGAGACAGGAATAACTTTGGTCACATTCTTTTGAGAAGACTGAGCCCTGCAGGAGCCATATCCTACATTTTAAAGTGTGTCAAAATTAGAATGCATTTCTTTAAAAAAAGTTTACAAATGCTAAAAGTAAAATCAATTAATAAGTTAAATCTCAGGAAGGATATTCAGCTCATTATCAAATTACATTGTCATGTTACCTTTCACAAAAAGGTGCACATCAAGCACAATACAAAAAACAAACAAACAAAAACCTCAAAAATCTTTTGTTTAGTGACAGAACAATTATAGCACAAGCATGAGTGTTGCTACCTTATTGGCACTGGAAGGGGCTACCCCACAAGCAAGATTAATTCAGTCTTCACTTGCCAGGCAGTACTGCTGTGGTAATTTGCATCATTAGACACTTACCTACTAGGAGGTCGACAGAGATCAAATTTACATAAGTCACCAAATAGCTTTCAACTTCGCAATCTTTTTTTTGTCATTACTAAACTGAGTTAGATTTGAATTAATGACCTTAAGGTGAAAAGTTCTATATCCAAATACTATTTCCTTGAGTTAGAAAGAAAATAGGTATTTTGTTCATTTCCAGGCAGAGAGAGGGTTGGGGTTTATTTAAGGGGAAATAATCTCTCTCATTTACACAAATCGCATGAGTGAAAAATATGAATGGTTTACATTAATACAACTTAGCTAGTTAATAATTACATTAAGAGGCTACTGAGGAAAAGTTATCATTTTTACAACCTTAAATTGTTGATTAAATTGTTGCCCTTATATACCTCAAAAACACTTGGAAAAGGCCTGAGTAAAATGTAAACACGTTGCATGGCTTCATGCAACAGTTCTTTAAGACATGCAATAATCTTTTTTACTTTATCTTAGTACATTTAGCACAAGTACTATTTGAAGTGTTACATCAGTTAATACCAAAATCCTCAAAAGGTCTGTACACCCAAGTATTTTTCACACAGCAACTTAAATATTTTTCCTCTATTTTAGAGAATATTTCTTTATAAGACAAACCAGAAAACAGGCTTAAGTAATAAACAGCAGAAAAGTACCAAAACACAGCATCTTTAGCTGGTGCCTCTCAGTTGACAATACAAAGAACTATAATTACCATTCAAAATTGGCAAGCTAGAAGACAATGTTTAAAATTAAGGACTTCTTGAGTTTATTAAACATTGGAAATCGTGCACAGACATGAAAAGCCACACACAAAATCAGATAACACAACCTGAAACTAGGAAATCCAATGACACTTCAAAACCATTCAGAAGGAGAAAACAAGCCTTTGTCAACAAGGTTGGACAAAAAAAAAGAAGTCCATACAACAGAAACTCTAGAAAGTACAAACCAACACAAACATATGGAAAGACTGCCACTTATTTAAATCTTTATACTTGATCTCACTGCATGAGTAACCCAAACATGAACATCTGCCTTGTAAGAGTTCAGAAGTTAACATAACAAGGGACGTGACAGCCTGATTTACAATTATCACAGGATCTCAGTCAGGAGAAGAAACCTTCTCCGGAGATCAGCAGCCCTGAGGAAGAGGAGGTTTGGCTTCAAAAGGGAAAAAGCATGATACAAATTTCCAGAGATTCACAGTAAGAGACTGAAGATGACAACTTCCTATCGTACCATCTCTTATGAGTGCTACAGTCTAACATACAAAGGAAATGAAGGGTTTGTGAAGAAATAGGCAGCATTGGCCCAGCTCCCAATGATACCAAATAAACTAATTGGTACTGGTCTTAAATTCCACCCAAACTAGATTATTTTACACACTAGTCCCAAGACTATTACACCATTTTAATTAGCCAGTTCTGGGACTAAACAAAGCATGTACACACACACACAGCCCCCCCCCCACCAGAAAAGCCTGGATCCCAGGTCTTTTCTTAGTCCCAATTGCAATTTTGGCTGTACAGTGGTTGGATTTCTTCAAAAACAGTGAGGTGGCCAGTGTAACTATTCTACATTCAACTATTCTATTTTTCTTGGGTTTCAATCCCCTCAGAATGAGGATGGCTTAAAATCCAAGTCTTCTACTTCCTGGATAAGTGCTCTATGCACAAAAATGTTATGCAAAATGTTGGCACTACTACTAATGACTATATTAAAGTGACAGCTGTGCCTTAAATTAATGCCCAGCACTTTGTGTACATTAGGCATCCCTCTAAGTCTAGATCCTAAGTGAATAAAAACACCTTGTGCACCCCATAAGTCAGGTGCTTACGCTCCAAAAGAGGGAAATGGTTCCAAACACAACCCTGGCCCCTGCATTTCTAATTAATTCAGTCTAGGTACCTCCTACTCAGCACTTAAGTGCCCTGGATGCCCTTTGAAGGCATTATTTATTTTGAAATCCTAAACCAATTATAGACATTATGTTTCCCTAGGTTTAATCTGGACTACAGCTAGACAGCTATAGTCTGAATTAAAATTGGCTCCAGTTCAAATTAGCTAACCCTCATTGACTGAGGATTAAAATTAATGCATACTACGGCAGTCCAAATTAGGCATTTTAAACTGTATCAGTTAACATGTATATACAGTGTTGCTGTAGGAATTCAGATAAGCATTGCAAATATCAATGCCAGCAAGGGAAAGGCAACTGGGTTTTGGCAAAACTATAGCAGCCATCAGGCACAAAGTAACTCCTTTACAAAGTCAAATGTGCCTACAACATATTACCCTGCTAAGTATCAGGTCAATTACAGCTTCTGGAACAACAGTTTGGATAACTGCAACAATGTAGCAGTGCTTATTATTGCCTCCTAGGGTGCAGAGAGAAGTGCAGCTCCCTGCTATAAAACTCAGAACAATTTCTGCAAAGTGCTCCAAGTTCCAGCGTTACCCCAGATCAAACAGAAGTTCACTATTGATTCCTGCTGGGAACCTGCAGCCAGCTTCCCATAGCAAAGACCAGGCTCTCTGCCAGTGCTGGCTATTTTCAGAATGGGAGGGGGAAAGGCAGCAGAGGGAGCTCATTTTTGGGGCTTCCCAACTGATGCTGAGAGCGGAAGAAGGGAGTTTCCAATACACCCACCCCACCCTTGTTAAGGAGCTGAAAAAACCCCAGACTGAACTCCCTCCACTCCCTTTTCCCCCTCCCATTCTGAAAACAGCAACAGGTTGGGAGATCCACAGACACAAGTTACAAGAGACACTACACTTTGAAAAATCTTTATCTGATACCTCATGCAATAAGGGGGCAGATTGTCACTAAATTGGTCATTTTTTAAGCTGTATGTAGCCACAAACTTAAGTTTGGTCACAGATAAACTGCTTTCTGTGGCCCAATCGGGTGAAAACTGTCACCTCTGTCTGCACCCTTAATTACTTCCAATCTCCGTTAACGGGCTTTTAAATGTATAGACTGTATATAGCCAGTGCTCCCTGTTAATAGTCCTCTATTAACCCTTAATTTGAACTGAAATGTGTTTTGAACTGTGTAATGCAAATCAGTTAACATGGTTTAGAAAATGCTGAGTACATCTACCAACAGCCCTAGACACCCAACTCCATCAATCTGAATCAATTTGCTGTCAGGCAGGCAGGGGGCACTTCACCAGAGCAGCATAGGGCCTGCAGCAGCAAGAAGCTTCCCTGTCCAGCCCTGTTCTGCCCTCCTGTGCCATGCCAAGTCCCACATGCTGAGCTGGAGAGGCCCTGGGAAGAAGGCAGAAGAGCAGGGAGCCTGAGCCAACAGTGGGCATCCCCTCCCCCCAGATCTGGGGGGGACATGCCCCCCATGCCTGCCTGTGGGCGCATCCCACTTACTGCCTTGGCACTGTGGCTATACATTTCAGGCACAGTCCCCAAGCCCCATGCACTACCCCAGCTGGGCAGCATCCCCAGCCCTGCCCAACTTCCTCCCTCCATATGGGGGCCTCAATTGACTTCAGACCATATCTCCGATTTACCTAGATCATCATGAATTGCAAGCACTTTAGACCACAGACTTATAACCCCTCCCAGTTTGAGATCACCCACAAAATTATAAACATACTTCTAATTCATACCTTGACGCACAAAAAGGCTTTTAGTAGAGGTCCATAGAGAGTTATCTGGGAATCTGGGGAGAGTTCTAATTCTACGTGAAGTTTATCAGGTGGAAGTTCTGAAGGATCAATAGGAAGGTGGCCCGAGACTGTTGGAGAGGAAATGACTCTGTCGGCAGTCTTCTGACACGGCCTTAATACAGACAGCATAGTTTCTTCCATTTCTGACACTTGTAAAAGTAAAAATTAATTGTTAGAAACAGGCTAGGTCTTTCACTTGAGAAATTCTGCAACATTCCTAATATTAAATAAGTTTGGATAACTACAAAATATTTTGTGTATGAACTGGCTACTATGTAACTGAAATTTCTACAATGCAAATTAAATTTCTCTCACCATGCCACCATGATGCTGGGGTGGGAAGGAAGAGCAGAAAGGAAAAATGAGGTCGTTGTAACAAAGTATATAATATTTTAGTCAAAACAATGTGCATCAAAAAACAGCATTTTAAATGTCTAAAATGACAAGCAAGCCTTTTTATATTTTTTCCTCATGCTTTTAAAGTAAAAAAAATATTTAAAAAAATATATATCAGTGAGACCTTTTGTTTTGTAGGTGTTTGGTTTTTTCCACTGCTATCCATCAGTAATAGAACATCAACATACAAAAATCAAGATGAAAACAAATATATTGTAAGAGAACACAACAAAAATTTATGTTAGATGATCCCCTAGGTCCAAACTTTGTCACTGAACAACCTAAGTATTGCAAATGACAATGGATGGATATATAACTTTCCGCTAATACCGAAGACAGTAGTAGGGCTGCCTTTTCTCTTAGCTTTGTTTGTTTTGTTTTTTAAACAAGAGAGAGAGAGAGAGAGAGAGAGAAAAGCTTTTTGGTTTACAAGATTTGCTGCTCAGAAGCTACAGAGAATCATTCTAGAAAAGTTTGTCCAATCCCTTGCTCCCAAAGAAACTTTCAAAACCTCAGTGCAAGTTCAAAGAAGGAATTGTGCTCACTGGACTACCCTAGCTATGTTCATATGCCCACTGCACATTTTCAAGGCACACCTTGCAGGGGATTGCATGCTTAGGGGCAACCAACATGGGTTCATCAGCGGCAGGTCCTGTCAGACCAACCTGACCTTTTACAATCAGATCACCAGATCATTAGATGCAGGGGTAGCAGTGGATATAGTCTTCCTGGACTTCCAGAAGGCTTTTGACACTGTC
>NW_017728912.1:6788518-6810631 GCF_001723895.1 Crocodylus porosus | reverse complement strand
GTCCAGTTCTGGGCGCCACACTTCAAGAGGGATCTGGACAGCATGGAGAGGATCCAGAGGAGGGCCACTCGTATGATCAGGGGACAACAGGGCAGGCCTTATGAGGAGAGGCTATGGGACCTGAACCTGCTCAGCCTCCAAAAGAGAAGGCTGAGGGGGGGATCTTGTGGCCTGTTATAAACTAGTCAGGGGGAGATCAGCAGGCATTGGGGGAGTGACTGTTCCCCCCGAGCACCACCAGGAATGACCAGGAATAACGGTCACAAGCTGGCAGAGGGTAGGTTTAGGTTAGCTATCAGGAGGCGTTACTTCACGGTCAGGGCGGCTAGGGCCTGGAACCGGCTTCCAAGAGAAGTGGTGCAGGCTTCTACCCTGGAGGCGTTTAAGAGGAGGTTAGATGAACATCTTGCTGGGGTCGTTTGACCCCAGTATTCTTTCTTGCCACAGCAGGGGGTCGGACTAGATGATCTGCTCAGGTCCCTTCTGACCCTAGAAACTATGAAACTATGAAACCTTCAAATTTTACTTCATTCATGTATTGTGTATACCCAATACCTAATTTTAAAATTCAGTACTCATAATCTAGGTGTCATGCTGAGAAGACTGATTTGCATAAAAGCTGAACCCCTTGTTAGTCAAGAGATTTACTCCATAAGTAAAATTCAGAATCCTATCACATAATAAAATATTTATTTTCTAAAAAGTTATTTTTCACTTCTGTCAGCATCATGGCCTTAACAACACACCGAAAAGCAAAGTAAATAATCAGTAATGATATTATTAAAGGGAAGGGAGCCATTTCACATACAAGTGTTTGCAAAGAAAAAACAAACCAAAAGACAACAACAACAGGGACATGCAAAACAAATGCAGAGAAAAAACTGAAAATGGATGTTGACCCTTGAGGGAGAGGGGTTAGTTTTCAAATCCAAGCTGAACTGCAGGATTTAAGATTTTGAAGACACAGCTTGTACACTGAGCACATTTGGTACAGGAATCACCAAAACCACAAAAGGGAATTTTTACAAACATCTTCAAGGTGAATCTTCTTCCCACTACTCATTAATATTTGCCTTTTCCTTTTATATCTGTAATGCTAAAACCCAAGTCCAGGCACTTCCTTCCAATCTTGGGCTAATGTAAATTTTCCTGCCTTAGCATTTACTTTATCCATGCAAATGCATCAAAAATTACCAAGATGACCTTCCTAGTTTATTACTCTAATTACAACATCCCCTTCTCAGATGCCTAGCACTGGTTTTCATTTCACCACTGCATCAATAATAAGATGTTTCCACCTTATCTTTACAGTCATTTACAACTTAATGCTTCACTATTTATTTTCTTAATCTCTTATTGTACCTCACCCCAAAAACAGTGCTAGACTTCATTTTCCATTTTTGCTAGATTTCTTATGTACAACCCCAAGGTTTCTTCTTGGCAAACAGTTATGCATGAAATACCTTGAATCAATCCATAGCACTCATGCCAGTAGAAGTGAACCATGAGGACAAGTTGCATATTGTCAGTTGCCAAAAAAAAAAAAAAAAAGATAGCTAACATTTTTGTTTACGTACATTAAGGTACACTATAAAATATACTGAATAATATTCAAACACCTGTAAAATAGAAAAAGCACCTGACCACAAGGCAAAATTAATCTACTTGTTGTTTCAGGTTTCTTGCCCTCCACACACCAAGCAATTCCTGGTGTTGACTCACTTCAGTAGAATTGCTCTTTTTCAGGTTAAAGAGCAAGAAGAGATTATCCAGAATTCTCTGGCTGTCTCATAGAAGAATAGCATATTTCCTTAAAACTGAAAGCCACCTTTTGATTTAAAATGGTGCAATTCAAAGATTAATGTTATCCCACAGCACAAAAGCCAACAGGCTCTGCAGGCTTTCAAGTTTTTTTTGACTCAACCTTCAAAATTTCACTGATCCTTTTAAACCAAAGCATTTATTTCCAATTATTCTAAAAATACAAAAGAATGGAGACGACACTTACATGACTGCTTTAACTGCTCATCTGCCTTTTGTGGATAAATTGGATGCCAAGTATAGTCAATTGTGAACATAACGCTTGGTACCGTCCAGCATTCAACCCATCCAGCCCTTTCCAAAAGATAAGATACAGTTTTAACAAAGAACAAGTATTTCAAATAATTAGTTCCTACTGAATAGGGGTGAACATAAGTTCTACTGATAAATGAATTATACAAGGAGTCAATATATATTTTATAAAGTAATAACACGTACTCCTCTTGAGTAACATTCCTCCATTTGGGCTTGCTTGTTTTTTGACCGCTTTGACATTCAGCCGAAATACAAGATTCAGGACTTATTTTATTAGGCTGGCAATCTTTTACCAACATGAAGAGAGAATATTTACTAGGATGGCAATCTGGTAGAAATAAATGGAGATCTACATCTTCCCCCTACAAAGAAACAAAAGGAAAGGTTATATAATTCCATTGATAAAAAGAGCTCAAAGTGCTATTTGTACACTGTATTAATCAATACAACTTTTTTTCTCAACCTGGGATTATTCCAGATCCTAGAGACTGTGGCATGCCTGGCTGCCCTGGGGCCCCTCTACACATTCAGGTAAAAAGCATGATAGGATCTAATGCATGATCTGCACAATTGCATCTCCTGCCATGCCACATAAGCATGGCAGGAGGTGCAACTGTGGGATCCAGTAACAGCTCCCACATTTCTCTCCTTTAAAGGAGAAAAATCACATTCTTCTGCAGCAGACAGAAAACCTGGATCCCTGGTGAACAGACGGGCAAGGGCCTGCCTCCTCTCATAATAAAGTTTAATATGAAGATTCATAAGATATGCAACATTTAACATGAGAAATTAGAAACAAAATCAACAACAATTATTGGTTGTTCAACATTTTCTAATTCAACATACTTCATTCAAAGAATGTTATGTTTTAGGTGAACTAACTGAACAAAATGCAGTCTTTTTGGAAGTTTGGCAGTGAAAACTAATAAAGTTATCATCAATAACCTTGTATTACTCTTCATTAAGAGATTTCTTAACGATGAAGAAAAACACTGTTCAAATTACACAAACACAACTAAGTTGCATGCAATCAGCTTTGCTTTTTAATAACGTTTTTGGATTTGTAAATATTTTTACAGTATGCTTTTTATATAAAGTAAGGCAAATAGTTAAACAGCAAATTAAAACCTTAATTTTTAACATAAAATGCAGGGATTTAGCCAAAACGATTCCCTTAATGCTAAATGGATATCATCTAGATAAATACCAACAAAACAAAATGCCTGTATGGATGTTAGAGCTATTAAAAATCCATGTTAAAACTGCTCATGTTGCAAAGTAAGCACTCAAAAGTTAAAAAGTACAAAAAGTAAGTTTGCCTGAGTAATTTCATTTCAGTCCCACTGTGCACATATGATGACAATGTTTAGGTCTTTCTGCAGCTTTCAACATTCCTTTTTTCCTTGATATTCCATATAGAACCCTATGATTTTTTAAAACATGTCATAACAAACCTTACACTAAATACAAAAGCATTAGTTTCTGTATTGGTGTTTTTACAGTGCTTTAACAATCGCACCCAAAACATTAAGGCTCTAGGGACAGACAGTAAAAAGGCTGAGCCTAAAATTGATTCAATCTTTGCAGGTTAGTATACCCTGCCTAGGCTGAACCAGTTTGTAACTGCACAGATATCCCAGACATGAAGGCACATGCCTGAAGGGGCTCAGGCTAAAGCTGGGGGGTGCTAGAGCAGCCCTCCCTTCCCTTCCCCACTACTGAGCTGAGGGGGGGCATGTGGCCAGGCCCCACAGGACACTCTGATTAACCCAGCACAGAACTGATACCAATATGTATCACCCCATTAAGAAAAACAAAGGGACATTATCTGTTGATTCTGCCTGTTGATTCATCATGGACCATAGCCATCATGTGGTCAGCTAGCTAATACAGAGACACTTCTCCATAAGGCAGACGGAAGGGAGGAATTCCTGCCTAGCAGGGAGTGGTGAGTGACAGGCCGGGAGCAAAAAGCTCTTCTTAAACAGCTTTTCCAAGGAAGGACATTAAGCTACCTGTTAATTAGCTCCAAAAGCCTGGTCTTCCACAGCATGGACTGTAGCCAGCACATGGTCTGCTAGCTAATGTTGAGGTGTCTGCTGAAGTCATAGGGGAGGGGGAAATCTGGCAAATCAGTTAAGTCTGATACTACATTCAACCAGGTTCATCTCCAACCAGTTTCAGCCATTTTCAAACTGGTTTATGTGCACTGAATATCTGTTTTATTACAGGTTTAAATCACCTTCTGATCACTTAAAATAGTTTGTGTGTAATGTCTGTCCCTAGCCTAAGTGCACAGAGTGTACCCTCAGCAAGTTTATTCAGCTATTCAGCACTGGTGAGGCCGCATCTGGAATAGTGTGTCCAGTTCTGGGCCCCTCACTACAGAAAGGATATGGACAAACTGAAGCAAGTCCAGTGGAGGGCAACAAAAATGGTTAGGGGGCTGAGGCACATGACTTCTGAGGAGAGGCTGAGGGAACTGGGCTTATTTAGTCTACAGAAGACTGAGATGGGATTTAATATCAACCTTTAACTACCTGCAGGGTGGTTCCAGAGGATCTGAAGTGCAGCTGAACTGTTCTCAGTGGTGGCAGATGACAGAACAAGGAGCAATGGTCTCAAGTTGCAGAAGGGAAGTTTAGGTTAGATATTAGGAAAAACTCTCATTAGGAGGGTCATACACCACTGAAACAGGACACCCAGAAAGGTGGGGGAATCTTCATTCTTGGAGGTTTTTAAGACTCGGCTAGACAAAGCCTTGGCTGGGATGATCTAGCTGGGAATGGTCCTGCTTTGAGCAGGGGGTTGGACCAGATGACCTCCTGAGGTCCCTTCCAACACTAATTTTCTGATTCTATATTCAAGAAACTACTTTTCACAACCTACCTATGAGATTAGGTCTTGTAACTCTTATTTTACAGCTCAGATGCTCAGGCAAAGATTGTGGTCAAAACCTAAAAAGCGTGCATTCATTTTGTATGCCAAACTTTAAGTACCTGGGATGTGATTTTTCAGAGTATTTAGCCTTATAAAGCGCAAATGTTCAAAGCATAGCTCAAATCAACTTCACCTGCATTTCTCAGCATTTACTGCATCTATAAATACAGCCCCAAACAGCTCTGGGTAAGCAACCAGAAAGTGATGCTCAAATAAGAAGTGGTCAAGTTGGAACATTTTATTTTAAATGACTTGCACAGTATCACACTATGGCAGAGGGAGATATAGTTATCAAATTCAACTTTGTGCCTTCCTTTTCCCTAACCCCTAGAAGCATTCCTACGGCCCTGTCAACCTCTGCAATTAGGAAAGCAGAAGTGTTATAGATAACTGCCTGATTTACTGCATAACACTCCTACACTCCCAGAGCATCGTCCACCCAATGCAAAAAATACCATGTTATCATTAAATTAAAAATGTATTATTCAACAGCAAGAGGCAAGAAACATGGTTGTACAGGTTTACTTCCTTGACAACTTAAGATAAATTTTCAAAAGGCGGCAAAAGGCATTTCCCTGAGACAAGTGCAACCTCCCAGCTAAACTTAAGTGCCTATAATAAAAAAGAGGTATCAAATCTTTTCAGAGTGAGAAAGTTCCAACATGGGCAAAGCATCATATTTCCCCCAATCCCACTCTCAGAAACTTCTGAAACTTTACCAAAAAATTCAGCTTGAGGCAGACACCTGGTATGGAAAACTTAATCCAACTAATTACAATTTAGCATAATTATGAACAACTGAAAACAGGACCTTACAACAGACATTATTAAAATATTACTTGTAAATGATGCTACCAGCCCACAACAGCAAGAAGACTGAAGCAACACAAGACAAGACATCTCATATACAAACTGAAGTTAATATCCTGTGGCAGAACCAATTTTCAAACAACAGCCACATTGACATTTTTAACGAGAAAATTTTACCCTAGGATGATCTCTTGAGATCATAGGAGGGGGTCAGAAAAGAAAAATAATTTCAAAATGGAATCTTAATTTCACATGTGAAACATCTTAGTTGCTTAGTGGCAGGGGGTTAATGTTTCCAAAATGCCTTGAGCTACACAATCCTAAAAGGTCCTTTTTCAGCATATGGGATTCTCTTTCATTGGCATGGGATAGGTTTGTCAAAAGGATTAAAAACAGTAAAACTGGAACAGCTTGTAAGAGGATGTGTTGAAGAAGGTAAGAAAAGAATTCATTATGGACCCTTACAGCTAGATCATGAGGGAAGGTAATGGAAGGAACTGCTCCTCTCAGCCAGGAGGAAACATGGTGTATGTGCCTGAGACAAGGATTAGGGAAAGCAGAAAGTAATAAAATAGGAAACATTCTTGCATATTGAGAAATGCCATGCAGCTTCTATGATTAGTATGCATAAGATTACACTTACCCTTAAAGAGAATCTAGTATTGCATGTGGTTGGAACAAAGTCAGTGAAAGGTAGAGAGAATACAATGTTTAATGTTTCCCCACAGGCTGCCAGATAAACTATGAGAAAAGAGAAAATAAATTCACATGGAAGCTTGTTATATTAAAAGTCTTTCCATTATAGCCAGTACTTAAACATCCTATCTACTACATTTTGGATCTAAACTAATTTTAATAGTACTCAATCCCATAACAAACAAAGTTTTCAGATAATATAAAGGAAAGAATTAATTTTAAATTAAGTTAATGGTAAAATAAAAGAACCTTAGCTTCATAGTTGTTAGAGGCTGGAAGGGACCTCTCGAGATCTCAGGTCCAGCCCCCTGCGCTCAGGCAGGAATCCTTCCCTGTCTTTGGGAAGCTTGTACCCTCTGCATTATGATGATTGTTTTGTTTATAAAAAGGCATTCTACTTCAGTGAAATGTTCCTTCAAAATCCACAAAAGTTACCAGAAAAAACCCAAACATCACACCTACTGCCTCATTATTCTTCTCTTTCCTATAATATATAAAAGCTCTTTTTGCTAATAAAATACTCAAAAAATGTGCACCAGGTCCATCATATATTCTAAAGTACTGAATTTTATTTTAAAAGCATGTGGAAAATCAAGTGTTTTCCACAAATCAACTTGATTTTTGACATAGAATTTCAGCACAAAAAGGGCAAAGTCATTATCCATAAAACTATAAGGAACCAAGAGGTTTGGGGCAAAAAGCTCTGTGTTCTAAAATACACCTTTTGCAATTGGCTTAGTTCTTGAAAAGTAGTTCTAATTCTGATTTGAATAAAAAAGAGGAACAAGTTTCCAATGCATTATATTTCAATATCATTTTTCCAAAATCGTTCTGGAATTTTCTATTTCCAAGCACAGGTTAAAAACAAGTTTACCATAAAAGAATTAAAATCTAAGTGGTGTAGTGAAAGAAATGGTAATGCTGTACTTCTCTCTCATCAGAGATTCAAGAGCCCTCAAGAGTAAAATCCAAGTCAATGCATAAAGTCCCCCAGTAGCATGCATTTGTTCTTACGCAACAAGGACCACATACTTCAGGATGTCTGGGATTTAACAGTGGTGAATATTTCTAAAGCCTTACATTATTGCCAGGAAAATGCACATAGTTGGCTGCCTATACAACCAAAAGGCAGTATCCATTTTTAATGGTGTAAAACATTTTTTTTTCTTTAAAAAAAGAAAATCTCACCGTTTTCTTGTTGTTTGGTAGAACAGTCAATCCAATTGTGTTGATTTGCTGCCCAAATCATTTCAAACTGATGAAACATTACTTTAAAATTCCATGTATAGGGAACAAACGAGAAAATATCTGGAGCATTGTCACTGGACCAGTCTTGAATCAAATCTAAAATGACACAAAATTAAAAAGAGACAAATTGACTTCAATTGACTAGGTTGGATTCATTTATTAACCTTGGCTTTCTGTACAGCTCACAAGTTTAAGCTACATACTTGTTCTTGCAAATGTCTATCCTAAAATTTTTTAAAAAGGAATAAAAATGGCCAAGAGCAATTCTTGCCCAAAGTTTCCACATATTTACTGTACAGTGACTTTTCTTCACTAACATTTTTATGAACTAGGCTATCACAGAAGTTCTGGAACGGGAAAGCCAATAAAATGCAATACGTTATTTCAGAATATACAATAATGTACTTTAAATTTTCTGTTTTCTGCTACAGGTAAATTTCAGAAATGAAAAACAAAACAGGATTACTTTAAAAAGCAAATCAGGCCAGATTCTCAGATATCATCATTTTAGGTTTAACTTCAAAGAAAATACTTTTCTTCAAAGAAACATACATTTGTTTACATTAGCTGAGAAGCTCAGCCAGTACATTTTTGTCATCAAAGAATATTTCATTTGTATATTAATATGACCAGTAACATGGAACGAATGCTTTCTTTTGCACAAAGCAAAATGAAACGACTGTTTAGAAATACTAAAAGACTGAAAGCATATTAAGGTATAAGTGGAAACTGAATTGAAAAATAATTACATAGGATAAAATAGGAAGCATGATGCTGATCATACTTATCATACAACAAGCCCAAAGCTTCAGACAGAGGTCACAGCACCTATTCCATGACCAAACCAGCAGCAATTACATGAGGTTGACATCTTTTAAATCAACAGCAACAGAGAAACACACATCTTCCAGACACTTGAAGAAATTTTTATTATGACGAATAATCAGAAACCTACTTAATCTGACATTTTTATTCAATTTATTAAGAGATATATGGTTTTAGCAATGAGGGGGTGTGGTGATTGCTTTTCAGTCCCAAATCTGTTTTAACAATTACAGTAGGATATCAATTATACAGCCAAAATTCCCATAGACGTCAATGGAGTTTTACACAACTAGCAAAAAAGGACTGGCAAATCAATTAATGGCTCCCAGGTATATTCACTGTTATACTTTCCCCTTTTACTGAGTTTCATCTTATAGTTAAAATCCTAGTGAGGGAATTAGCTTTAGATAACAGTCACCTAGATGAATATGGCAGATAGCTCCTACAACTGAAATTATCAGCCAAAAAATCCATACATCAGATAAAACTTGGAATTCTCATTTTAATAAATTTAAAATATGAAAAGCCACCAACAATATAGGACAATAAAATGGTAGGAAGAATTCCTTTGAGATTTAAATAATTTCTAAGGACTGTTCAAGCAAAAATTGTTTTAAGCAAAATGGCCAAACATCCATGTGCTTTGTGTTCTTTGTGGAAGAAATTATTCAGTGCGTCTAGTCAAACACAAAAACAAAGTAACTTACGCAATTAATGGGAATTCAAATTTAGGATTTCTTGTTCAAAAGGTCATTCACTTTTTTTGACATGCAACTATGTAAATGGTAAGGCCACCTCAGACTAACCCAAGAAAGAAACTGTTTATGGATTATCAGTGGTGTTATCAAGTTTGTAGGACTGAACAAGGAGCAGTGGTCTCAAATTGCAGCAAGGGAAGTTTAGGTTAAATATTAGGAAAAACTCTCACAAGGAAGATAGCGAAGCACTGGAAGAAGAAGTTGTCTATATAGGTTGTGGAATCTTCATATCTGGAGGTTAAGACCAGGCTAGACAAAGCCTTGGTTGGGATGATATAGTTGGACTAGATAACCTCCTGAGCATCCCTCCAACCTGAATTTTCTATGATTCTATGACATATGTTATGACATGTGTTTTACATAATGTAAATGCATCACTTCTACCAGACCTTGGACAAGAGCCAGGTTCAAATTTAGGGTTTAAACACCAACCATAGAAAAGAAGTTTGGATGTCAGTAAGAGGTTTGCAGATTATCAGTTAAAAATAAATAAACAATCTTGGGTTGGCAGCCCTGCTTGACTGCAACAATGGTTTTACATCCCGTTTCCCCCAACAAAGGGGTCCCCTACTCACTCCCACATCCCCCTAACCACATCCTTCACCTTTCTGCCTCTCTGCACAGACTTATCCCCACAAGCCCCACTCCCTCAATACACCCCCAAAGGAGGACTGTCCATCTAACTGCCTCCCCTCACATTAGAGGCAGATGGGTTGAAGCATCAGCACCAGTATCAGCATATGGCTGGAGATTGAGGAAGGAGCTACAGAGTCCCATGAACTACAAAGCCTGGATAAGAGCTCTCTTCAGGGTGCTACACCCCCACTCAGACACCAGGTGGTGCTGCTGTGCTCTGTGGTTCAACACTGCCTCCAGCTTCTTTCCCAACACAGAGCTTCAACTCAAGCTCCAATGGCTACATGTTCTTCTGGGTAACTTTTTTTTTTGTTTAACAAAGTTTATGGACAGGTGTTTTTACCCAGGCTTTTTTATGGAGTGTCCATACATTTACGCATAGTTGATAATCCTGGGCCACCTGCATTTGTTAAACAACATTACATCCCCCTCCAACAGGCTTGAAAAATAACAATAAAGTATTTGCCAAACATACATATTCCAAAAGCTAAATATTTAGACACTAATGAAATATGATAGTTACCTGTAAAGAAGCTTTTCTGAGCAAAAATAAAGTGATATGTTGCTTTGTAAACTTCAAGTTCACATTGCCATGTCTGAGGCATGTTCCATATCCGTGGGTAGCTGGCATTGATCTGAAACTGTGAACAAGACACTAAAGCATCAGTTTCTTAAAACATGGCAATGTGTGAACACTGCTGAGATAAAAGAATAAACATGTACTTTGGTGAATAATTAAAATAATTTTTCCTGCTGGGGTGAACAGAAGGCCACCCAGTTTCTTCATAAATTTACATTCTCTCCCTGTCCCCTCATAATGTGGCTGAAGGTCAACTGTCACCTTACTTATTTGTTTGGGAACTTCTACTAGAAATTTTGTACGTAAGCAAGGTTTCTGCCAGGTAGACAAACCATGACATCCTCCAAATACATGCAATTGTTTCAACTAATGTATTTATATAGTGTTCTAAGCTGGGCTATTAAATGGCTCTCTCTCTCCTGTTAAAAGTCATTCATACTAATGAGGAAAGAAAGGTAAACTATAGCATATGGATTTTAGTAGAACTTAACAACTGGAAAATCCATTTTAAATTGCACAGTTTTGTCCAGACTTAAATGTCTCTCAGTTTACTAAAAATGCTTTGTAGTATATTCTTCTAAGATATTTGCATCTCAGCAAAAGCAGAACTCATTACAGCACTCTGCTATTAAATCTTTGCTAAGAACTGGGAAGAATCTGTGAACAAGTCAGTTATGAATGCAAACTCAGATTGGGCCCAAAACCTGCAAGACAAATTGCTGCATATATTTACAAAGTGCATCCACTGATTTCAATGGACTTATTCAAGTGTAAGAGTTTTTGCAGAATTATAAACTACATATGTTTCTTTATGCACTGCACTACCATGCATATTTGAAGAGCATTTTTATGCAACTTATATACATGTGGGTACATTAAACTAAGGTGTGCAGCCTTGTGCTTAATACTCTATACCAGTGCTTCTCAAATGAAGTGCCATGGGGCCCCCAAAGAGGTGGTGCAGTGGCAGCGGCCATATAAAACTGCCCTGCGTGCTCCCCCTACACTATGGCTGTCTAAACCAGCCTGAAGCAGGCCAAAAAGCTGCCTTGTATGTCATGCAGCTCTTTCTGATCCTTCCCCCACCCCAACATTCCTGCCTGAAACAGAAGCAGGTAAAACTGCATCATCCACTTGTGTTTCTGAGAAGAGCATTGGGGGTGCGAGGCTAGAAAGTGCTGCACAGCACAAATCAGTTCCTGCCTGCTTTAGGCTGATCAAAACCCTAATACAGAAGGAGTGTATACACATGGCACAGCCCTACCTAGACTGGCTTTGCAGCATAGTGCAGTCTTACCACCGTTGCACAGCCCTTCCCAGCAGCAGAAACCAGCTAAGCAGCACTCAAGTAAACAGGGGAGCACCAACAGATTCCTCTGGGGTGCCAGGGGTATCACCACATTCAAAAATGTGGTAGAGAGGTGTCTTGACCCTGAAAAGGTTGAGAACCATTGCTCCATACTTACAGCTAACATTTCTGTTTCTAAGAGAGTCCGGTACTGCATACTGCTAGTAGCATCAACATGTAAAAGCTGTCCTTTAATTGTAGGGGAGTAACCTAGCAAACAGAGAAAACAAGTAATATGATGGCACCTCCTGTTATAAAATTTTTTTGAATTACTGTCAAAAAGCACGAGTTGCACAAAATTTTAACAAGCAAAATCAAAACAAAAATTAACAAACAAAACAAACACAAATTATTTTAACAAACTTCATAAGCTGTCTCAGTAGCCTAGCAATAACAACAAAATATGTCAAGGAGGCAATTAATACTATGACACTTCAGTTCAGTCATTTATTAGCCAGATGACAAAGGCTTAAGATGACAAAGAGACAGTATGGTCTGGAAAGGCAAGATGGTTTTTGCACCACAACTTGCGCTGCAGCTTTATGGTTGGCTCAGGATACATATGTTTAAAGTTACAACTCTGGGTAAGTCACAGACCTGTCACTCAATTATCCATTGGTAAAATGGGGATAAAAGCATTTCCCTACGACATAGTAGGTCTTGAAAACATAAGCATGTTATATTTTACAGTCCCGTTCTTTTGGAATCCACCCCTAAATGCACAACCCTGAAGTTCCGAATTGGCATATCCCAAGACAAGAGATTACAATCCAATTCTGAGCCTCTGATCAGGAATCAGGACTTGATCATTTTTGACATTTCACTGCTTAAGATGTTGTACATTAAAATCAGCACCTTTGAGAAATATGTATATTCTAACATATAAAGAAACAAAGAATACTATGCAAATAAATAAACATTTCTGCTATTAGAGAAAAAGTTACCTATTCAAATTATTTAACACCAAGTACCTAAAAATATCTTTAGCCTTCAAAACACGGTAGAACTATAAAGGTGGAAGGATGAGAGATACAGTATGTTTAAGAGTACACAGAAAGAACTGTGGTCATAACAATAACGGAAGTTATATAACTGACTACAAAGCATCTCTCTGCTACAAAAAGTACCACCATCAGAAAGTTAGCTGTATTATATAATGCAGCTAAGTAAGAAGTAGTTTGAGAGCAGGCAACCCCTCAAAATCATAAGAGCTTAGTAATCACATGATAATGTATTTAAAAACGTTTCCTTACTAACTATTTTGACATACAGAACCAGATCCCTTGCTCTCTCCTCCAAAGATGACACTGGCCCTAACTCTCTCTGAACTCGCACCATTTTCTGAGGTTTAAGCAGTAAATTCTAACTCAGAAACAGACATCAAATATCACAAAACGATCAATTTTAAATTACTTCTTGGAACTTATTTATTGCTTATGTGGCCCTGAAGGAAAACCCTACATCCTAATGCTTGATGTCCCTCTATTGAGAACCCCTCCTATTAAATGGTGAAAAGTTAAATAAGCCCCATCTACTAAAACAAGCCAGGAGAACATTAAACAATTTACTGCACAGCTTCAACATTGGCCCAGAGGGTAAATCAATCCAAAAAAAAATCTCTATAGCTCCAATTTTGTAACTAGTCTGACTTTCTTGGACATCTCCGACTAGGCTGATATTCCATTAATTGATTTTTTTAATTAGATTAGAGATATTCTAGAAAAAACCTGTTATGTTAATTACACTGAAAAATGTTCCTTCCT
Organism: Crocodylus porosus; assembly: GCF_001723895.1. NCBI lineage: Eukaryota > Metazoa > Chordata > Crocodylia > Crocodylidae > Crocodylus > Crocodylus porosus. The sequence continues at coordinate 6,796,951 of NW_017728912.1, read as the reverse complement.
TTTTGTATTGATAAAAGCTATGTAATATGCTAAAATATAAATAAAATAAAATTAATTTGATTTGATTTGATTTAAAAAGGCTTGCTTTGAGTACACAGGCTCAGTTACTGCAATATCAGCAAGGACTTTGCAAGATTTAAACCTGTGAAGTGTTTGAGATTCTGTAATGAAAGGCAAAAACTACGTGAACAAATTCTCACTGTTCCTTTACCTGGAAATGGAGGTCTGTCTATAGCCATAAAGGGGAAAAGTTATCTTAGTCTATCCTCAATCACGTGGATTAATGCTTTTCTTTACACTTGTCTTCAGAATGCAAATTAAATCTTAGCCTTATCAACTTACCATTTTCACCTACTGTCATGGGAATATTTATTTCCAAATATGAGCCTGCTCCAACATTTACATGTACAGCATTAGTTTCCTACCCATAGGAAAGAAAAAAATATATATTATTTTTCATTTCTCATCTCCCAGCATATGCCGTGCTCCTCTAAATCATTATTCATGTTTAAATAGGATTGAAGAGAACAAACTAGCTAACTACGGTCCTCCTTGCCTTAAAAGTGTATTAAAAGTTAATGAGCTATGTACATACAATGAAGTTAATGGCATACATTTACCATTTCTGAGACTTGACAAGTACTGATTTAGGATAATGAGTAGGCTACACAAGATTATCCTGGCCTGATGAATAGAGAAGCTGAAGAGTGGGGTTGCCTTTCTGGCTTTCACCTTCTCGGTTATAGAAAGTGTTGAGCAGGGTTCAGTTTATACACGCTGGAAGGTAGGTAATACTGCCACCCTGCATCAGCTTTAAATTCTAAGGCCCTGGAAAGACATAACACCTGCAGCTCTACAAGTACTATGCTACTCAAAGGACTACAAAAATGTACTGCTACAGCTCTTCTCCTTTACTGAAACAAACCTAAGGCCCCGGGCTAAGCTGGAGCACTATAAAATCACCAGGACGCCATATAATAGCATTCTCTCCAGCCAGGGGCTTCAATGGAGGGTCACTCAGCCCCATGACTCCACTTCCCCCCAGTTTTCAATAAGAGGAGTAAGCACATGCTGACCTGAGGAATACAAGGATGACAGCTGAGCACCCAGGCAGAGCTCATAAACTACCCATCCCACTCTCCCTCCCCACCTTGGAGGTGCAGTAAGGGAGAAAAGCAGAGCACTGTCGGATGAACAGACCTATAATTCACAGGTGTAACCTGTAGTGCTACAAAATGAAGCGCTACAGAGAAGTTGCTATTTCATCCCATAACATTTCTGTAGTGCTTCTGCCATTTTGTAACACTACAGGGAGCATGTATATCTGTTTGCTTGACCACATAGCACTACAACTATTATGCCTGCCCAGGGCCTAATTCTTTCAGTTTTGAGGAAACCCCTCTCCTTTATGGGCAACCCCCACCTAATGTAACAAGAAGCTTCATGACATAACATTTATATAGTTACACCTTCCCTACAAAGGAATATCCTAAGTATGTTACATGTTCCTTAATGTTTACAAGGAACTGAAAATAAGGTAACACTGAAACACAATATATTATTTGGTTGAAAGGGAGATTGTATAGCCTATGGACTTTTTGAACTTTTCATAATTCCATATACAGATTTCAGGAAGTGTTATGCAATAAGTTACCTATCCAAAAAGAAATCTCTCTAACTGCTCCCAACACAAACAAGAACATGCATAAATAAAACATGCCAGACAACTTTCCACAAAAGTCTTGAACCAATTTCTTTCTAGGCAATTTTTAATTATTTACCCTGTTTTTTGTAAAAAGCAAGTCAATGGTGGCATCTGCAATGATATTCATTCGTAGCTCAAAGGCAAGGATCTGCCTTGGTTTCCCAGGCTGAGCTATTTCTGAGACTTTCATAATTTGATAATCTGGTGGGAAGAAAAATTTCCACAAGCAATCCCTAAAAAACAAAAAGGAGAAAATCTGTTTGCAAACTGGGAAAGAGAACATTTTACTCAATTAAAAATGTATTTTCCACCACTCCGCCTTACTGGGAGGGTCCTTGAGTAGCTAGCAAATAGGTGAAAACAAGGCAGAGAATATTTGTTACAAAACATTAAATCTTCAAGACCCATCAGCAGTATCTTCATTCATGAAATCAAGCTCCCAAATATGAGCTGCTGAAACTCCCAGGAAATCAACTTTTTGATTGGTACTGGTAAAAGGCCAGATTATGAAGAAATGACCAGCGGGAAAAAAACATACTTCCAGAACACAAATTATAGTTTCCTACCAATTCATAATGTACTGTAGAAATAAAGTCATCACCTCATTTACGAAATCAGGATGAAAAAGATGGCAAAAGTACATTCTGTTTGTATACAAATATTTGGCATGAAGCCCAGAAAAACAGAGATCCATGCTATCTATGAATGTATTGTGTGTGGGAATGGGATCATGAAGTCCACATTTCTGCAATATTTTGAACAGAGCCAATAGCCACAAGAAACAAAACCAAGATTAATGAAGTATGGACAGCCAAACGTGTGGCTTAAGTAAAATGTCACTCAATGAACATAGGTCAAATTCCACATAAGGTTTTTAAAATCTGTGAGATCCTGTGAGAGTTACTCCCTTGGGGGAAAAAATGAAGATGAGAAAATATTTAAATGAAAATGCTCCTTTTCAATTCATTCAAGAATGACAGCTGCCTTAGATAAGAAAGAAAATTGATGTTTGAAAATTACCATATGCAGTTTTTGTTTGAAACACAGAAAAATGCCAGAGCTCATACAAATAGAATATAGATATTAAAGAGGGAAATTTTCTAAAGCACAAACTAGGAGCATAAATCCCATGGACTATGAAACTTCTTTATGTCACCTAGAATTTTTTTAAAACCATTTTTTACAGAAACGAAGAAATTAAAACCAAGCTATAAATACTTCCAGATAACAACCAATATTTTTAATCCTTCACTTGATAAGTGCATGTGCTCACCCTAACAACCATGCTGTCACCGTGGAGCAAATAAAATACAAGAAGTGCACTAAAGTCTATCACAGAGAAGACTTTCTTGATAGTACTGAAATATGTGAGATACGCTAGTTTCACATTCCTAGCAGATCACTGTGCTAGACAGGAAAATTTTCCTTTCACAGTACTGCAGGATACTATCCTTGGTCAAATCAGAACTAATAATTATGGCAAACAAAGTTTTTCGGGTAAATTTGCTATCTTTTATTAGACCAACTCAAATGGTTGGAAAAAATTCTTCGTAGCAAGCTTCCAGGTATAAATACCCTTCAACAGGCTGAGAAAGCATCTGTAGTTCATGTGCACTCTTCCTGGATAGAATGCATCTAATAAAAGATACCAGTTTTACCCAAAGAACTTTGTCTGCCTATGTTGTTAGACCAACGTGGCTACAACCTACACTCCTAATAATTATGGACATTCTGCCTGAACTAGTTAATTGCAGTAATTTCACTGCAGAATAAATGGTGGCCAAAAAGGTTAATTAGCATAGGATTCTTTTTAACACACATAGGAAGTAAAGTTAAGTTATTTCAGCATTACTTCATGGTAAGATCCTGCAGTAGGTATATTGGTGAGGCATTAATAACGAAAGTTCAGTCATGTTGGCCCAGGCACAGAATACACAAATGCCCAAGCAGGTTCTAACAGTGAACTAGAGCATGAAGAGAGGGAAGCACAGTTGCCCAAGGAAGTGCTTCTGGCCATTCTAAAGGTATGTTTGATTAAGTGAAACCTACTAAGTTGTCTACAGCTCCCAGCTGTAAGTAGGCAATAATGAATCAACAAGATGAGGCAACACATGGGCCTTGTTGAACAGCTGTAGCATACCCTTGCATAGGGAAATTATGAAAGCAACAGCCGTGGCTGCAACCAGCAGAGTTCCGACAGGAAGGATGGTTGGGGCGATGGTCTCCAGGCATCAGCCGGGGGCGGGGGCACTGGCCAGGCCCTACAGAGCTCGGCAGAGAGGCTGCAGTGCCTCCAGTGTTTGTTGCGTAGTTCACCTGTCCCTTTGCCTGGCGGGTTGTAAGTTTCTTTAGTTGTTCTGGCCGCCACCCGTCCCTACCATGTCTAGTGTGTCGTGCTGTTAATTTCCCCATGGAAGTCCCATGGGACAGCAGAGGGGGCTCTGCACCCTGCTTGGATCATCCCCGGGGGGGTGCTGCACCTGAGACCCACTATACGCACCTGGCTGCAACAGAGCAACTCACCCACCCAAAGCACCTTAAAATTTGAAAAGATTATAAATTTAAGTGCATGTACACACTCACACACTCTATATAGAGTTTTTCATAACAAAACAAAGCTATTTTATTAAATTAGTTTAAAAAAAATTTTAATTCCTCATTACCTCTTTGTATGCTCAAAGTCCTGCCAGCAGCTAATACCAAGCTTACCACATAAGCTCTAAATAACTGGTAGAACGTTATTTACTAAATATATAATAATTGCAAAATTAAGTCACCACACAAATTAGCATTTAGAACATTTTCAACAGAGTCAAGTATCGTTTCCAAACAGTAAGAAATACTCAAGATTAAAGATTGAAGATACAATTCAACACAATACCTCTGCCTGTCCGCCCAAGGTCCATAGTTGAAATCTGTTCCCTTCCCACAGACGATATCTAACCCCCAACATGGAGGCAGGTCTTGCAATTTGCTATCTTCATTGCTTGTTTCTCCATCATTACTTTCCTCTGCTTCCTCTGGTACAAGTCCTGTATTAACATAATACACCAAACAAATTATCAAAGGAACCAGCTTCTAATCACACAAAGAACACATGCCAAGTACAACACAATTAAATTATGCAGATATGTTTTACTCAAAATCACTGTAGTATATTAGCCATCACACAATTGAATAAAAATGAGAGGAAGAGCCAAGATATGGCTAAAAATAAACGTCCTTGGGATTTTCTAAAGTGACAGTCTCCCACTGCTCTAATTAAGTCAGTGGGATGTCAGGTTTAAAGTATAAACTTTTTTGGGGTAAGACTTGCTTTCTCTCTGTAAATGTTTGCATGCTTTCTCATAGGCATTTGAGTTCTGCTGGCAAAAGCCTAACCTTTTGCCACTCAAAATTATGCTGCCCAGAGAGAAAATTTAAGTCCTCTACTGACACACTTGCACCCATCCAAGTCTGCGCAGACAAATCATTATCTGTACTAGTACAAACAGTCCTCCATAAATCATTTCTTGGTGCCAAGGTCCCTAATGCAGTGATAGCTGTAGCTCAATTTTTACCACTATTGCCCATATACTACACTGATGAAAAGTGAGCACTTCTGGGCTCTAAACCCCCAGTGTATTTTCAACATGCCTCTTCCTGCTTGCCCATCTTTGTAAGCAGACACTATTTCAATGTAAAGCTTCAAGCTGCTGTCTGGTTCCGGAATGAAATCCAAGAACTTTTCACTCACATCTGACTGGGTAGAAGTAGGAGCAGTGAGCACACAGCTATGAAATACCCAGAAAAATAAAGAGGGCTATCAGACTTTGCAGGGGAGATGCAGAAACTGGGGTGGCAAAAGGAATGTATCCTAATGCTGGATTAAAAGGGAAGAAAATGCAATGGTTCTACCAAAAGCAACCAAAAAATTATGGGGTTGCCCCCAAAATGTTCTTGCTACTATGTGGACCAGCATGCCAGTCTTAACAGAGGCTCCATCAACAATTGACAAGTGACCCAGGACATTATTAAAAAGAGAATCCAAAGCTACACAGGGAAGGGACTCAAAGGATGAAGAGTCCATGTACTGCAACGACTTCTTAAAAGGAAGCTAAACACACAGGAGAAGGGGACTTAGGTCAACTTACTGCCTTCATTTTTTATTGAAAACAAAACAAAGCAAGAAAAAAAACAAAAACAAAAAAACCTTGCTTCACAGCCTTAACCAGTATATTCTTTTCTCCCCCACTCCACCACAGTCACAATTCCTGTATAAACAGAGCAAAGAAATTCTGTTTTGAAATTACTGATTTCTTTTGTTCTAACACTAGGAGGGAGAAAACAGAAAAAGTTCTTTTTGACTGATTAAAGTAACGCTAAATATATACTCTACCAGAAGCCTTCAATGCATTGAAAGGAAGAAATTTTATAGACAAAAAAAACCTAGTCATATAAAAAGCAATGCAAATAATGCAATTCCTTCAGAAGTAGAAAGGGAAATGCACTCACAGCAATGCCTAAACATTCCAATTTAAATATACTGAAAATACAGAAGACTTTGCCAACAATCTAGTACCTGGGTAAGGATGACATGATTTTCCAGACATGTTTTGGCAAACTACACCTAGTAAGTCTACTCCTCCACAAATGAATACATCTTAAATTGCAACACCCATACCTCACTATAGCAAGAAAATGGACTTCACCGAATCCATCTATTATACCCTGCATACTTCCCAGACCAGTGATCGTCAACAAGAGTGCTGCAGTATCCTGGGGTACCTTGAGATCCTGTCAAGGGTGCCACAGGACACTATGCAATGTTAGTTAACACAGTTAGGCATGCAAATATGATTCACATAATAAACCCAGAGATTTCAAATATGAATCCATAGTGTCAAAAACATTTTGACCTGCTGTGGTCCGACTTCTTTGCAACAAAATTGATCTATTTTTTCTATAGTCAAAAACTGAGTGAAAGTTTAGTTGGCATCTTCCGAGAGGTACCTTGGGTCTAATGAGAGGTTCTTCGATAGAGTTTAACAAGTTTGAGAACCACTGATCTAAACCATATTAATATTCATTATGAAGCAGGACAGATAGAAATGCATTCAAAACCTTATCTCCACTCAAAATATAAACCACCACTCTTTCTCTGCATTTCACCTGCAACTGTCTGCCTCTTTTTTTGCATGAATACAATGGGAAAATTTAATTTGAGCAGGACTGTCTCATTCTCATTCTCCCCTTCATTACTGGTTCAGAAGCTCTCTAATCCTTCCTACTTGGAAGTTAAATGAAGGAATGAATGAATGAATGAATGAGAAAACAGACAAACAAAAACTACCTTTCAGTATTTCAGAAAAACATTTGATACCAGTGATACCACTGAAGTTCTGGTATATTATACACAAACTACACAAATGGAATGACTATTTAATAAAAAAATATACCTGGTTCATCCATGTAATAATAGATGTCAACATCATTGGACTGCATTACCACAAAGCCTTCTCCCATTAACCTTGGTGGCCTGTTGTGGAGAAAGAATTGTGAGAACAAAAGTGAAAACATTTTTCTTTAGTTCAATCAAATAATTGAAGAAATCAAGGCAAGAATTTACAGTGCTAATATATGCCTGTTGAGCCTGGATAAAATTGTGGCATCAAGGAAAATCTCAAGCCCTAAAGTCCAGCGTTATAGTACAATTGTTCTACCTATCCTTTTATATAAGTGTGAATCCTGGACATCGACAAAGGCAAATGGAAATAGGCTGCAACTATTTGAAAACAAACCATTAAGGACAATATTTGGTACATTACAGGAAAACAGAATATGGAGGATATGACATAATCAAGAACTTATGGGCCTTTACCAAAAGACCTAATATCTTGAGCAAGATAAGAGCACAATGAATAAAATGTGCAGGGCATGTTGCAAGAACTGACAGAGAAAGCGTGTGTGCAGATTTTGGAAACCACACCTTGAGGAAGAGCAATGCTATAAGGGGAAAACAACATAAAATCTGATCTGGAAAGGATAGGCAAAGATGTGACAAGGTGGAAGGAGACTGTGAAAGATGGAAGGCTGTAGTTAAGGTAATTATAGACCCTCAATACCTGTGAAACCAAAGAAGGGTAAAGATTTCAAGTAATGCTATGTATAAGATTTTGGAAGCACTGGAGGGGGAGGGAGGGAGGGAGGGGAGTAGAAAGAGAGAGAAAATACATAGGTTAAACTCAGCTAAGCTCAGATGCAACACAGATACCTGAACTATATCAGAATCAATAAAACTTACATAAGCAGTAACTATGCCATTTTTAGAAATTGCATGTATACTGAAACTATGCGTACAGACTTCCAATAGTCTAATAACAGTACTACAAAACACCTGCAGGGTACTCAAACTTCAGAAAGGCCTCTGGCCGCTTGTCAGTCCTTTCCAGGGCTTTCAATGCTGTAAGAATAGTAGCCTACCTTTCTGTTGATAGCAGGTAATTCAAACACATACTTCTACAGTACCTTCTATCTCATGATCCAAGAGCACTTTATAGACACCAGTGAAGAAAGGCTCAAGAACACCCCAGAAGGCAGGTAAATATCCTATCACTATACAGGTTGCCCTTTATTTATATGCATTCTGTATATGCAGATTCCCTATTATGCAATAACCATTTTTAAACCCACGATTCATTTTATGAAAGATAAATTCGCTCTTATACAATTGGCACCCCCCCCCCCCC
>NW_017728912.1:6781759-6788418 GCF_001723895.1 Crocodylus porosus | reverse complement strand
CAGCTGCCTGCAGCTGCTGGGGTGCACCATGTCCCCCTGTGCCTGGGCTCTGCCTATTCCCACTCACCCCAGCTCCTGGGCTGTGCCATGCCATGGTACAGGCAGCTGGTGTTGGCTGCTCCTGGGTCTGCTGCAGCAGCCGCTCGGGTGAGTGTGGACAAGCGAAGCCTTGGGTGGCACAGGGTGCAGCACTCACCCCAGCCCCTGCGGCAGCAGCCGCTGGGAGTGAACGACACTAGCTGCCTGCACCATGGCACGGCGCAACCCATGAGCTGGAGTGAATGGGAACAGGTAGATTCCAGGTGCAGGGGGAGAGGAGGAGCACAATGCAGCCCAGTGGCTGTAGGCACCTGGTGCCAGCCACTCCTGGGGCTGCTGCAGGAAGCAAAGCAGAGGGATCTGTCAGTGGGTACAGGGGGTGGAGGGAGGCACCTCTTGCTGCTCTGCACCCCCTGGGAGGACTGCAGGCTGGGGGCTCTTCCTGGGGGACGTATACCTCCAGATCTGAGCACGGGATAACAGCAGGCTGCCACTGCTGGCTGGGGCTGGCAGCAGCAAGAGGCTGTTCCTGGCACCTGGTGTGGCCTGCACTGAGTGCCAGGAAGAGTGCAGTGCCACCACTGGCCCCAGCCAGCAGCGGCAGCCTGCTGTTGTCCCATGCACAGATCTGGGGGTACGCGCCCCCTAGGAAGAGTCCAGTACAGCTCCCCAGCCAACAACCCTCCTGGGGGGCGTGAAGTAGCAAGAGGACCCCGCCACCCCCACTCACTGACAGTTCCCTCTGCTTTGCTTCTTGCAGCATCCCCAGGAACAGTACCCCTCCCCCTGCTCCTTCCCTAGCCCCAGCCTCACTCCCTCCCTCCCCACTGTGGGAACCTCTCTCTATTTGTTATATTATAAAATGGGTTTGCTTTATGAAAATTAAATTCTCCAGGAATGCATGCACTGCATAAATCGAAGGAAACATGTAGATAGGAAACTCAGAGGAAAGTTTATCAACTTGTTTAATGTCACAGGAAATCTGCAACAGAAATAAAAGGAACAGCACAATTTTGCTCTTTGTAAAAGACATCACAAAACTCAGGCCAGAGGGAAAAGAAGTCTATGTTAGCTCTAGGCTGCTTGTGCCTTCCTTCTCCTGGACTGCTTTAGGGGTTGGAGGCAGTGGTGGAATAATTTAGATGGGCCATCAGAACTAAGCTGTAGCACCTCCCTAGAATACCACATGGGCTGCCCAGGCTACCACAGTATACATGTGCGTCAGTATTAGGGCAGAGTAAATTAACTCACTTTGCCATAAGACAGTATTGTCGGAGGACCGTACTATCTTACAGCACAGTAAGTAATTGCACTGAAACACACGTGTAGACAGTAACAGGGGCTGGCTAGGGCACAAGGGAGCTAACATGTGGAGGCAGCCTGCCAATGAGCCACACAGCTCCATACTAACACCCTCATGCCCCAGCTAGCCCCTCTTCTGCTCAATGCCGCCACCCGGAGTTTGCGGCTGACCCCCCCTGCCCACCTGGAGCTGCTCCACCCCAGTTCAAAGTGCTGCTGTTCTAGGTGCACATGTAGGTGCTGCGCCTGTAAGCAGTTTCCTTAGCGTCAAATTGCTCTGGAGGTTATTGCATTGCATTAATATTTCATGGGTAGATGCATCCACAGGGGAGAAGATGCAGTAAAAAGCTAAAACTGAGCGAAGTAAAAGGTATAGAAGGAAATACTGATTTGGAACAGGAGCATCTCAGCAGTTTTGCACAGCTGTTTGCCATGACTGTATACATGACCAGCTAGTTCTCAAACCCTCATCTTTGCTGAGCAGTAAGGAACTTAGCCCTGTGAAGAATCCAAGTTTTACTACAGTGGCTGAGGAAAAATATTGCTAAGTCAAGTAACTTCACAGTTGATTTAAATCAACATATTGAAGCATCTGTTTCAAACTGAGATGGCTAACCTCACCTTATTCCACAATCGACTGTCAAAGCCCTACTTATAATGTTCACCTCCTTTAGTAAAAGAGCGCTCACCTTGTCCTACATTTCATTCTTCCATGTATTAATTGTTCTCGAACTAAAAAAGGAACCAGGACCAGAGGGACCTAGCAGGTACTTATATCATTATAAAAGTAGCAACTCAAATTTAAAGAATGCATTACTTTCCAGTCACTCCAACTTTCCACCAATTTCACTTTTGAAGCTAAAATATCTTCTACAACCAATGTCCACCTCAAGATTATTTTGTTAAAAAAAAAAAAAAGAAAAGAAAAAAAAAAGAAAAAAGTTCAAAAACAAAAACTGTCTAACAATTTATGAGCTGACAGAAAGGGAAAGGAGGAACATACAATTCATAAAACTGTTTCCTTCAACAGCCCCCTACAGCTGGGATGATTTGGACAGATATAGGGCTTGGCATGGAAGTTGCCTTAATGAAAAAGAGATTTCTGCATATGCCTTAAAACTGGATTTAAACATTTTTTTAAAAAGTGACATGAAAAATACATTCACTATATTTTACACGTGTATTTTGGCTAATCTTTTAAGCACACATTCAAAAAAGGCAGGAGGTTCACTTTGCAGCACACTAAAATATACAGTAGGTGCAGACCACTGTCAAAGAAATGTAGAGTTCAAGGTTCACAGGCCTGTAGCAAGATTTTTCTCACCTACCCTTCAAGTAACCCTTAAGACGGGTGGGAAAAATACAGCCCGAGGGCTGGATCCGGCCCGCAGGCGGGTGCCCACCAATGATTGGATCGAGCCTGCAACTGCCACTGCAGCGCTCCGCATGGAACCAAGCCCCGCCCACTTCCACCCGGGGCAGCCCACACCTGCTGACAGCCACTGTGCACAGCTTCCTGGCAGGGCTGCTCCCAGGGCAGCTACAGCTGCCCAGATACTGTTCAGCTCGCTGCACCTCCAGTGGTTCCTCCTCCTCCTGCCCTTGCTGTACTGCCTCAGGCAGCAGGTAACACGGGAAAACCGTGAGGATACATGCCAAGCAGCAGATGCCAACCAAGCAGGTGGAAACTGCAGCCAGGCGATTCCTGCCCCTGCATGCAGGGCTCCAGCTCCGGCAGACTGCTGCCTTCGACCCATTTGGCCACACACAGGTGGTTGCTCCTTGCACTAGGCAGGCCAAGTGGGTGGAAGGCAGCTGGAGCTGGAGATCCATTCACTGGGCAGGAGCCACTTGACTGCAGCTCCCCCACATCTGACTAGGCATCTGCTGCCTAGCATGCATCCCCAGGGCTTCCCTGCGTTACCTGCTGCCATGACCACCGCAGCAAGGGACAGAGTAGAAGGAGCCACCACTGCAGGCAGGGAAAGCCAAGCAGCATCTGGGCAGCTGTGACAGCAGCCCCACCGGAAAGTTGCATGTGCTGGCTGGGGCTAGATCTGTGTTGTGTGGCAGATGTGGGGCTCAGCCCCATGCACAACACTGGGCCAGACTGCATCTGCACCACATCAGCCAGACAAGCTCTGCTGCATGGGCCCCTGGCCCCTCTTCCCATCAGCGACACACAATAAATACAAGGGTAAGACATTATTTTGCGCTATTATGCAATCACCTCATAAAACATAAATAAGGACAAAAACTATTTTTTGAAATAAAGTTAAAGTATGTTATAACAGATGTTTGATTTTTAGTATACGACTTGATTTTTTTTTATCTATAATTTATTTTAAACGACATCTTCTGAAAGATTGTGTGTATGGCCCTCAACAGCTCACAAAAACTCATTAAGTGGCCCTCCAGCTGAGATAATTGCCCACCCCTGTCTTAAGAGATCCATGGATCAGGCAATCTATTTACTTTCAAACTTCCCAAAAAAGTGACAGGATAAGAATTCTTCATGTCCCTGTCCTGAGGTCTTTAAAAATCTGCAGGACAACAGATAATTTAGCTACACGCATTTGTGTCTAACATTGGCTATGCTGTATGTAAGGAGTTGGGCAGTCAAGAGTGAAGGTCACAGAACTGCATACACTGCACTACTGTAATGCTTACATTACATAGTAGGTCGCCTACTTACACCAGCAATTTTTTGTTACTCTGCATTCTATTTACATCTATATTACATTCTGTAAGTACAGTTTACTAGGTTATATTTACATGAAATATATTGCTATTCTTTCTGCACAAAAAGTAAGCAGAACTACAAGCATTGCATTTGTATATTTAAGGGAAAAAAAGTACTTAAAAGTGCTATTGTAAAAACTAATGCAAGGTATTTATTGAACACGCTCACACATAAACAAGGGCAGATAGAAGAGTATAAGTGAAACTTTGCCTTTCCTGACTGAATAATTATCCATGTGATCTAAATTTAATCTCATTTAAAATAAAATTGTTATAAGGATTTTGAAGTGCTAGTTTTCATAAAAATCTTCTCTGCTACAGACAATTATACTCCAATATCTCCTTATCTGACAAATTCACAAAAGCCATGTGAAGCCTTGAAAGAGGAAGATGTCCACAGGGAAGTTGCAGTCACTGATGGAGGGGCCAAACCCTTCTCTTTCCAACTACTACAACATAAGCTATTTTGCTATTACTCTGCCCCACTTTGGGGGGGGGGGGATGAGCACCTGAAAGAGGTGCCATAAAAAATGCATAGTATTTACCATCTATATCTTTTACTTTTCTCTCAGTTTTAGCCTTTCACTGCATCTACTCCACTGTCTCTGTATCCAGTCTTCATGACTTGCTCTTTTTTTTAGCTCTGTATTTAACCTCTCAACTTCTCCTAGGCGCTCTCACCTTTCCTCTGCTTGTCTTCTCTACTTTCAGTAAATCTTTTTCCCCACCACACACCCTCCTGCACGTCCTAAATAGGTTCTCTTGTGTACCTCAGTTCCCTACCACAATCTGGTGGGCCTCCCTAAAAAGAATGGAGAAACACAGCAGCTGACTCAGGTGACAACATTTAATGTCTGCATAGTGTTGCAGCTGAGCTCCCTGTAGAATAGCTACTCAGGGTGTTACTAAACTCATTACTCCATATGAGTCAGCTTCAGGTGTCAAGGTTTTTCAGTTTTTAACTTTTTTTTTTTGGCAAGGAGGAAGGGCAGGGCAAGGCAGGATCTTCAGGTATCAGTCTGGAAGAGCTAGGAAGCTGGTCTTGATGTGTGTACATCAGGGATGTTCAATTTTTAAGTGGCTGGGGGTCACATGTCCCACAAGCCACAACAGTGGGGCCTACATGGACACTCCTCCACACCCCCTTGCACCATGGGCACTCTCGTCCACTGCACCACACACCGATGTGAGCACTCCCCCTCCCCTTCTCCCTGCTGCACAGTGCACCAGCTTGGATGCTCCCTACCCACCCTACCGCACACATGGTCATGCCCTCAGCTTCCACTTCCCATCCTGTGCTGAACTGCCTTGCCCAGTGGGGTGGGAGCAGGAAGCATAAGCTGGAGGTGACAGGGGGATCCCCAGACACTTCAGCTACCATTGCAGATGTAACAGGGGGAACAGCAGACAGCCAGGAGCCCAGAGAAACAAACAATTTCACCACTCACTGGCCACATGCAGCCTATAAGCTGTCAGTTAGATAACCATGATGTACATTATTAACTAACTTGCCAGTTTCATTTTCACCAGCTACTCTATTAACTACTTTTAAACATGCAGATCTATTAAAGATTACAAAGCTTTGCTAAACTACTTAACGTTATCAAAGTCCAAAAAGGGCATGGGGCAGGCCCCAAAGATAAGAGCATCTCCAGTTTTCAAGGAAACTGGATTACTATGCACAAGACCTACCATGACCTTGGATGCATTCTCGCCACTCACTTTTTAACCAGGAGATATGGAAATAAAGGGATATCTTTAGTGGAAGCAGGGCAACAAGTTATTAACGTGATCAAGTTATTCCTGTTTGGAAATAACCTTGTTTTTATTTCAATAACTGGCTGGGAATGTTGCTTTATTGGTTTTATTCAGATGGTGAAATCAGTTATTCTTTATTTTCCCTAGCAGAAATTGCTTCAGCCCTCCCACATCCTTAAAAGCAGTAAGGGTGAGCGTGCACATATTCACACAAGAAAATGTTTTATAAATAAATATATTAAACATTCTGCAAATAGATTAAAACATATGAAAGATGTCCTTAAAGTTTTTTTTACTTGTCATCTTTTTAAAAGACAAGCAGAAGTAGGGCAAGATGAATAATTGATTCTTCAATCTGGCAGCCAAACGAAAAATATTAGATTTTATCTAACAGAAAGATGTTTGCTTTTCCACTGTCTCAGGCTGAATATAGAAGCATTGTGTTACTCTCAAAACACTCTGTACCATTTTGGGTGCTAAAAACAAACAAAAACAACAAAACCCAAAAGACAAAACCGTAATTAATAGGAACAAATAGAGTCTGGGACCTAGATACTATTCACAAAACACAAAGAAAATGGGGTAGGTTATGACAACAGTAGTGTTCCCCCCTTCCTTTTGCTCAATAGCCAAATAGACAGGGCCACTCCATTGGGATACAAGAGACCCAGATTCAGTTCCCTCCTCTGCCTAAGTCCACAACTGCCACATCCCTGAAGAGCATCTTGCCCACAGGAAAGATTGCCCACCTTTTCTTCACTGGTTGTGGAAACATAATCAAAGAGAGTATGGGGTTTGTTTGTTTGTTGGGGGGGGGG
>NW_017728912.1:6770786-6781284 GCF_001723895.1 Crocodylus porosus | reverse complement strand
TTTTTTTTTTTTTTAACTAAGTATTTATACAAAATCCTATCCCCTTCATGACACCAACAAAAGCTAAAAATAAAAGACAAAACTAACTCTGAAGAATGTGTTAAAAAAAGGTCTTAAGTTTGCTTCAACAAGGCACATCCTATAATGAATCATCCACCAGAAATTACTGGCTGGGTGTTGTATGCCTAACGAATCACTTATAACTAGGGCCCTGAGAAAAAAAAAAAATCACAATTTCACGGACTATGTGGAAACTGCGAAACTCGCCCCATACCACAATTAAGGATCATGAGCATAGGCGGTGGAAGGCCAGGGCTAATGAGACTTAGCCCACACAAATGCAGGGCAGTGCAGAGGGCCAAGGGCAGCCTGGGCACAGGCTCTGGGCGCCTGCAGTGGTGGGGGAGAGGCGCAGACAGACGAGGAGTCTGCAGGTGACACGTAGAGAGTGAAGGTGTGGCAGGGAGATTGAGACAGCAGCTTATGCTGAGCCTGCATGGCAAGGGAGGGAGTGGGGCAAGGGTGGTGGCTAGGGCTGGGAGTGATGCCCAGTCAGGGCAATGCACAGTGCCCAGGGCAGGAATGCACAGCCAGGGGTCCTGGCCAGGGAGCAGAAGAGAGCCATGGGCAGCTGATGGTGGGTGGGGCACTCCCCAGCACTGTATGCACTTCTGGGAAGGGGTCAGGCACCAGAGGCAGTGTTGGGGGGGCAGGCTGGACAGGACATGGGAGACTTGTGCCCCCCTAGATTTCTGCACTCACAATGGGACACAGGGCTGCAGCCTGGCTGGACTGGCATTGTAGGCTTTGGAATAGATAGATACACACAGAGGTATCAGTTGGACATATGAAACATCATAACCAGAAGGAAACATAATTCAACATCATGCTTGCCATCAGACAACTTCAAAGTAAATAGATTGGTCCAACTTTTCTCTGGGGCTAAATATGCACAAAATGAACTTTTCCAACCAGATCTTACACCACACCTTCAGCTCTCCTGTGAAATATGAGTTTATTTCCACCTAGTAAAAATTTTACCGTCTTTGCATTCTCCTATGCCTGAAGAAGGACAAATGTGCCCAAAAGCCTGCAAATAAAGAATTTTTTTTTTTTTTGCAAAAATCTAGTTTGTCTAATAAAAGCTATCACCTCTATCAAGAATTCTGATTTCAGTTGAACACAATATTTTATTGATATATTTACAATTTTAAAGCAATTTAGAAGCCTACCAGTGTCTCAATACCTATTATATTAGGATATATCTATGCACACCTAAATGAATACATGTTTCATTTTAATCATGGAAGAATGTGCATTTGGGGTTTTTTTTTTTTTTTAAATCAGAGAATTTTGGATTTATTTATTTATTTTTTAATCTGAGAAAACCAGGATCCCTGGGTCATGGTATATAGGGCCAAAATTCTAACAAAACAGGTGTGTATGTTACATTCATCTCAAACAAGTGCTTATATTATGGGTCTTTGTCCTGGTATCTAAAAGCCTACATGGGTTGCATTTCCTCCATTTCATCTATTAGCTACGCTCAGAATTTTTACAGTAGCATTACACGGTCTCTTAGTGTACTTTTGCATATCTTGTTCAAAGACAACCAATCTGCATTATACACATGACTTTCCACTGTACTTGAATTTACTGTATTTACTCGAATATAAGATAGTCCTGAACAGCAAGATGACCCTCCACCCCACCCCCAATAATAAGCTTCTATACACAGAAACTTTATAAATGTGTTATAATTTCCTGGTATAGAATCAAATTATTGGCAGTTTACCTTAAATTTGTCCAACTCCCACTATTAAAACAGGGGTAATAGTGGCAGGGGAAGGGTCAGGTGCTCCCCTTGCCCTCTGCCTCCCCTCCCCCCCACACAACTTTCCTCCCCTGCAGCCCCTTCCTTCCCTACTCCTTACTGTCAGGCCCTGCTCTCCTTGAACACGTGAGGGGCAAATTTGAAAACACTAAAATTTGAAATAAATATGCTTGTAGTAATTTAGTTTATCTGAAATTGATGCATTATGTTTTTTTGAAACTGCTGCAAGTTTTAACAGAAGTCCTCCATAACCATAAGCTGCACTTTGGCACCTACTTACACATAATACAAAGCACACTGGATATTAATTCAAAGCCAAAAGGCTCATAATTTACCATATAGTTCACTGGGCTGGACCCCAACAGAATGAACAGTGTTTCAAGCCATATTGACCCCACAGCTCAGCACTGCTTAGTTTGTATGCTTACTCCAAATACCCCTCCCCCCAAATAAACTGCTAATTAGCCCCCAATTCATAACTGGAAGTGGGTCTTCCTGTCACAAGTCCTGGATTCCTCCAAAAATGTATATGCAGACATGGTTCACAGCAACCTGAGCCAACTCCACCTTATGAAGGCAGGGCATACTAATCATATAATGACACAGGGAGAGAGAGAGAAGGATACTGAGTGAATAGTTTGGGGCCCCGTTTGGTAGCGTTTGCCAGACATTTAAACCTAGTGAGGCAACAGGAATCACTGGACATGGGAAAGAAAGGCACTGCTCAGCTGTGGAACTGAAGAGGAAGTCTAGTTATATTCAGCGTAGTAGCTGACCATGACTTGAAAAAGAGTCTGCACTGAGGGTGACTGAGAGAAATGGGCACTACCATATATCTTATTTAGATGGGCTGCACTAACCTATTCTTGTGGTAAGGGAAACACCATGTAGCTGGGTCCATGAAGGCAGTTTTCCTTAAGCGCCCAGGGGATAACTGCTCTTCTGGTGTGATTTAGTCAAGGTGTTGGGACTTTAAGTCCACTTTATGGAAATGGGAGGCTCCTCCCTAGCTTCCTCCTGTGGCCTTATGGAGAAGGGCAAGCACAACTTGGGGGCATCTGAACCCGAAGCCTTCAGGCTTGGGCCTACACATAGGATGCCTGCCAAAGACGCAGAAAGATCTGAAGCCCCTTATGGGGGTAGAAGATGTTTGCTGGTTGTAGAGCCTTGGACTTAATTTGGCCGATTTGGCTTGGCACATGAAAAATTTGCCGCATATGGGCCGTGTGTTTTATAACCATGCTTAGGGTTGGCCTCATTTAATCAGTTTCATAGCTGGTTTCCATTACTGAGCACACAATGCTTCTGGCAGCAGTTTAATGATAGACAATGTATTTAATGAGGTTTCCCTGTATGCAAATACAAGAGGACGAGGTTTTCCCTGCCCCATGCTGATTGGGGATAAACTTAGTCTTATTTTCAAGTAAACAGAGTACTATGACATAAACCTGGAGACCAGAGTTCTCACCTTAAATGAGTTATATTACAGCTATCACTTTAAGGAAGTTTAGTAATAAAATCAGATAAACTCTGGCAATAAGCAGAGCTTGAAATAAAACTTCAACAGTTAGTTAAATTCAGAATTGACAAATCAACAACATTTTTTGGGATCATAATCAAGGGATTTAATCCCTACTATGCCCACCTTATTTAAGAAGTTGTATAACATCATGGTTTTTACTGTTTTTCACATTTATAACTATAATATGCAGTTAGCATCAAGTTGAGTTTGTCCCAAAATAAACAGTTGCAGATCCAGGCTTCAGCAGCAAGTAGTCTGTAACTGAACTTGAACAAATGAAAATAAAAACCCTATAGGAGATTGTAAACATAGCACAGAGTGCACAGAGAGGCTTTAAAGCTCACAGGAAGGCAACATGAACCCTTGCATTTTTCTACCTAAATAATATGGTATTAAAAGTCTAAGGCAAGATTCTATTACATCTATTAGACACTTTAGTGTGATCTTATTCTAGCCACCTCAAGTGCCTGAAAAACAATTAATGCAAAAGATGGATGTATCCTCCTCCTGTTCACAGGCCCATACTACTCCCAGGGCTTCAGAAGTATAATTCTATAGGACAACAGTCACACCCTGCAAACTGGATGCCATGCCCTACAGGAATCCCTTGCAGGAAGACTGTGGCCCTGGGCTGCCCACTCTCCTGCCATAAGCAAATAAATATTGCCTGCAAATAGGTGATGCAAACTAGGCCTATGAATGGTCGCACTCGTATAAAGTCAGGCACGTCTCGTGTGACAAAGGGCTAAAAGATGTCTGTTTGCTCAGGTTTTGTGCTCCCATAAAAATTATGGTGGCAAGAAGGCCACAGCTGTTTGCAGCCTTTGTGACTTAGCCCTATGGCTAAGAGGATGGCATCTTACAAATGTAGCAAGTTAATGTTTTTTCAGAGACTTGAGCAGGACAGAAGAGAATCATTCTTTGGAACTTAATATGAAAAACAGAATAGGTCCCAAAAGTTCAAAATCTTTGTAGGTAGCAGCCAATATATTAACTAAGTATCCTGATAGAAGGAAACAAAAGACCACAATAGGCAGGTGAATGGAAGACAATTAAAGTCTTGTAATCTATTACAACAAATAAAATCTCTTACTCGTCATTTTGAAGACCAACGTATCTGGGACTGGGAACCAACATGACTCTGACATTTTCTAGTTTTCCCTTCACAATGTGCATAAACTGGTCAAGGTGACTTGAAGGTGGTTTTGTGGTATATGTTAAGAAAGCATCATCAAAATTAATGCAGAGTGTTTGTGGCTGATAATGATTCCCAAATGCCAAGCGACCCTAAGTTAAAAGAAAGACAAATTACTCTTTGCTTACATAGCTTACACAGAAATAACTAAAAATGAAAAACTATGCGAGTAAAGACTACAGGTGGAAGCCTAGCCCTAAGTCACAGCAAAACTTCTATTGTTTTGAATAATAGGGCCAGGATTTTACCTTACATGCAGGTCTAACTCACTAACAGCAATAGGACTTCTTGCAGAAATATCAATGTGCTAAATTGTTAACGGTGAATTAAATGCAACACTACAAACAAACTTTTGAATATGGAAATTTTCATATCAATCGAATGGATTTTCTGGTGCATCACATTTGTGAAGTAAAGCTAACCTAAACTTTGAGAAATAAAAAAAGGGTCCAAATATTTTTATTTTATAAAGTGACCAAAAAATAGCTTTAGTATCATGTACCATCCAGTCCTAATTTTCTGGTCTTGCTTCAAAAAATAAATAAATAAAACAAAAAGCATTTCAAACATGTCTTCTGTTTTGTTTTTTCCAATGTTAGCAGGTCTTGTGCCGAAAAAGAACAGAGCCCATTTTCAATTACTTTCATGCTTGAAAAAAAGAAAAGCACAGAATGAAAATACAAAATCAAGCCAAATATAAAAATGAAGTCTTTAGTTGTGGAAATTTCAAAATTCTTTTTAGTCAGTCAAAAGGAATATTTCACTTACCGTGCTCACATTCACTTTGATGACAGGAATGAGGGATCTCCAGGAAGAGGAAGGGCCTTGAGATTCTGTTTTTACTTTAACACTGGAAAAAATACACACATGATAATACATATCCAACATTACAGAAAGAAAATAGGGGGGAAAAAAAAAAAATCAGAGTTAAAATCTTTTACAACTAACATCAGTTATTTTATTAAAAGCTGCTATGGTTTCTTTACTAAGTGCAGTAGTAGATTTTACTGGACATGCAGCAATAACTGTTAAAATCCCTTAAAATCTATGTTTAAGTACCACAGTTAATTGTAAGGACAGTCCAACTTAACAAGTAACATCTGTTTTTTCCTGTAAATTTTCATATTATACTCATTATACTAGTATAACATGAATTGTCTACCTGCTATTAAACTTAAGCAATAATGACCAAAGCACAGCACTATCTTAGAAAGAAACAACTGACTAGGAAGAGTTAATGGCCATCTTCAGAGGTTCAGGCCATTCACCTGAGAAAATACCCTGGTAACGATAGCTACAGCATACTAGCTATAGCCTTTCCAAACTGAAAGAAAAACACAGAGTAGACCTGAATATTTCTTTGTTTTTTTCTTTGAAAAAAATTAGCAGAAGTATTTACCAATACGGCCCAAGGCCTTTTCCAGAAAATTAAATGTGCCAAATATTAAAATCTTCATAAGTTTCATAGATAGTAGGGCTGGAAGGGACCTTGAAGATCATCAAGTCCAGCCCCCCGCCCCAGGGGTAGGAAGTCAGCTAGGGTCAAAGGATCCCAGCAAGATAAGCAACCAAACGTTTCTTGAATGAGTCCAAAGAGTAGGTGCCTGCACCACCCCAGGCCTTGGGGGCTTGGACAGTAAAGAAGTTTTTCCTTATGTCCAGCCTAAAACGGTCTTGGAAGAGTTTATGACTGTTGGAATCGGAAATGGCTTAAGCATTTAATACCTGTCTTTATTTCAGTCTTCAAAAATAGAGTAAAGCTGCCAGAGAGAACAGCAAAGATATGGAAGGAGACAAACAATCTAGCATAGAAGAACAACAGGTTAAGGCTTACTTAGAGAAGCAAGATGCTTTAAAAATCAGCAGGGTTGGATGGAACCCACCCTAAGGTACTAAAGGAATTGACTGAGGTAATTGTAGAGCTATTACAGTGTTGAGAATGAATGACTGAGGTAATTATAATAGCTCTACAATTACCTCAATCAATCACTCATTTCTCAACAATGAGAATTCACGGAGGTCAGGTGAGGTCCTGGACGACTGGAAAAGGGTAAACATCTTCCCTTTCTTGTAAGATGAGCACTTAGGAAGATGCAGGGATTACAGACCAGTTAGCCTGACCTTCAGTGAATATCATGGAGCAGGTCTTCAAGGAATCTATTACAAAGCACCTGGAACAGAAGACGGTGATCAGGAACAGCCGGAATGGAACTAACAAGTCATGCCTCACCGCCCTGTTTTCCTTCTATTAAGGTGACAGGCTCCAAGGATGGGAGAACAGCAATGGATGTGATATAACTTGACTTTAGCCTTTGAAAGTCTCCCACAATATTCTCATTAAACAAACAAACTAACAAACTACAGACTAGATGAAAGTACTCCAAGGTGGATACATAACTGGTTAGATCGTTGTGCTCAGCAAGGAATCATCAATGGTTCCATGTCTACTTAGGAGGAGGTATCAAGTGCAGTTCCCCAGGGGTCTATCCTGGGTTCAGTACTTTTCAACATCCTCATTAATGATTTGAAAAATGGGACTGAGCACGCATGCATAGCAAATTTGCAAGTGACAAGCTGGGTGAAGTTGCAGGCGCTCTAAAGGGCAAGACTAGGATCCAGGGTGATAAGATAGGATGGAAAAATGGTCTGCAATCAGTGAGATAAGATTCAACAAGGCCAAGTGCAAAGTTCTGCATTTGGGACAAAATAATTGCATGCATGAATACAGACTGAGAAATCACTGGTAAGGTTGCAGAATTGCAGAGAAGGACCTTGGGGTTACAGTAGACCATATGAGCAAACAGCATGCTCTTGTTGCCAAAAAGGCCAACAGCATACAGAGTTGTGTCAACAGGAGTGTCATCTGCAGGTCAAGGGAAGCAATTCTTCTTTTCTATGCAGCACTGGTGAAGCTCCATCTGCACAACTGCATCCAGTTTTGGGTCCCACACTTCCAAGAAAGATGTGTATAGGTTTGAGAAACTCCAGTACAAAGCAACAAAAATGATTTGAAGACTGGAAACTAAGACTTAGGAAGAGAAGCTGAAAGAGCTAGGGTTACCTGAGGGAGGATTTGATAAGAGTCTTCAAATACGAGAAGAGCAATTATAGAGAGGATAGAGATAGACTTATTCTCTGTCTCTGTAGGGGACAGGAGTAGAAGCAACGGCCTCAAACTGCACCAGGTTTTAGATTAGGAGAACCTTTCTATGATGGTGGTTAAAGATATAGGAACATACTAACTAGACAAACTGCTAAATCTCTATCCCTGGAAAAACTTTCAAAAAGAGCAATATTTGGCTCATGGTTTAGTCAAGGATGATCCTGCCTTAAGCAGAGGGCTGGACTAAATGACCTTATGAAGTCCCTTCCAGCTCTACCTTCTGATGATAGTGTACCCCATTCAGTTGCCATTCCTGTACACCAATCATGACAATTTTGTGGATGAAACCAAAAAAAGATGCACATAAATGACTGATCACTGAAAAAAATAGATGAAGGGCAGAGACATTAGGACTCAGATAGGGGAACATGTTTCACAGAAAAATCATTCACTGTCTGACCTCAGTTACTGTGTGCTCAGAGGACATCAACCCAACACCTTTAATAAGATGAACATGAGAACATAAATTAATTGGACACTAAGTACACCAGGGACAACACAGAAAATGATTTCCAGGGTCATTATAATCTACCAGATATTTGCTAACTTCTGCACTTCACAGGTGCAAGAATACAAGATCAACAGCACCTGTGAAAAATGAAGTTTTCATTGTGTAAGGCAGATAGTATTCCTGTCTATCCAATTTGCTAAAGCAAGATGTAAGACATCTTCCCACCTGTATGACTAATGAAACAGGATTTCTATAGGCAACTTCACTGAAAAGTTTTGATTTGTGGATTGGTAGGACCTATTCTTCATTTGCTGCAGAAGATGCAGAGTGAATGAAGTAGGGAGGTCACAAAAATAGAAGACAGTAACATAATTACATCAGTTCCTTCTTCAAATCTCCACCTTTCCCTCCAGAAAAACTTGCTCCAAATATGCCATTGCTCGTGTTTCCATCACCAGATCAGGGCCTCCTTGGCCAAATCGGCCCTAGGTTCACCATCAGTGTTAACGAGTCCTAATCCCAAACTGCCTACATTCCTAATCAGAGTCCTTCTCCACAACCCACTGCCAGTTCCATTTCAACAAGACTTAATTCCCTCTTTTCCCTTGGCCTCCATTGTGCCTCATCTCTTCCCACGCTAAGCTACTTCTGTGCTGCCTCAGTGCCAACACAGGAAGAGGGAGAGTCGCTGTTCTATTTTTTGCTGCCTGGAACCATCATGATCCAAAGCAAAATATTAAAAAGAGAAAAATGAAGTTGCAGCTCCTCTGACTCGAGCTACAGCATGAACAATCACTCTGTGAGGATACTACTTGTGCAGTCCTGTCTAGTCTAAAAGCTGTATCTAAGGGCATATTTAGTGAAAAGAGTCTGTGAAGGTCTAATCACAGGGGTGGGCAAAATGTGGCCCACGGGCCAGATGTGGCCTATCAGGCCATTCTATCTGGCCTGTGGGACCCCTCAAAAATTTAGAAAATTAATACCTGTCTGCCCCTGGCTGCCAGTCATGCGGCCCTCAATGGCTTGCCAAAATTCAGTAAGCGGCCCTCTGCCCAAAATAATTGCCCACCCCTGGTCTATCAGGTCTCAAGTAAACATACAAAAAAAAAAAAAAGTTCGGCATCTTTTTCAAAAGCATATAATCTCGCTGATTTCAGGCCAATTTTCTGGACAGCAGCAAAAAGCACATTCTTCACACAGAGGCTACTCCAAAGGTGGACAATTATTTTAGCTGGAGGAACCAGAAAAAAAACAAATAGTATACTAAAAAAAAACATATATACACATATATATACACACACACATATATATAATACAACATTTTAATTTTATTTAAAAAAAATTTGTCCCAAATTACATGCATTTGCATAGTGTATATAGAGGCAATCGCATAATAGCTAAAAAAAAGTCTTACTCTTACATATTGTGTGGGAGGTTTGTGGGGGGTGCAGGGGTGTGAGGGGAGCTTAGGGCCTGTGGAGGGGTGTGGGTGTCAGAGTGTGTGGAGTTTGCAGGCAGTGTATGCGGGATGTGGGGTTTGTGAGAGTGTGGGAGCCCCTTCCACATGCCCACTCCCAGCCCTTCCACGGCACACAGACCCTACTGCTGGGGGAGCAGCAGTACCCCCTTGGGTGCTTGCGGCCTATGTCAGACAGAGCCCCAGCAATGCCCAGCTCCAGCAGAGCCCTGGGAGCTGCAAGTGGTGGAACAGTCGACCCAGCCTGCTGGCAAATATCTTCAAACTAGACCAATCTGCAACTAGACCAGTCTGGCTTGGTGCCAGCATGTGGGGGTCGTGGCACTACAGACAAGAGCTGTGCGCAAGCAGGCTGGGCTGGCTCCATGCTTCCATGTGGGGCTTCCAGCACCCAAGTAAGAAGCCACACATGATGGCAAAGAACCTGCCAGGCCAATGGCACATGACTCCCCATGGTTTCTGGTCTGTACACTATCAGGCCGGGCGGGCTCCATGCTGCCATGCGGGCTCCCGACACTTACAGGCAGGAACACGTGCCACTGGGTCAGGCTGGCTCACTGGAATGCTGGGAGCCCCACACAGAGGGACGGAGCTAGCCTGGCCTGGCCCGGCCCAACCCAACAGCATGCAGCTCCCGCCTGTGGTGCCGGGAACCACACGGGGTGGCATGGAGCCAGCCTGGTCTGGGTTCAAAGGCACATGCCAGCTGGGGGGGGCAGGGGGGAAGAGAAGGGGAGGCTCTGCCTGCTGCAAGCCATGAACACCCCAAGGGCCTGCTGCCTGCTACTGCTGCTGCCAGCAGTGCAAGCTGTGCACCACGGAGAAAGGGGCAGCCCCCCACACACAAACCCCCCCT
>NW_017728912.1:6756620-6770279 GCF_001723895.1 Crocodylus porosus | reverse complement strand
TCCTGCCCTCTGGGCAGGGGGCTGGACTCGATCTCCCGAGGTCCCTTCCAGCCCTAATGTCTATGAAATCTATGAAATCTAAGATTCTGCCAATACAGAACTGGTCCTGAAACTTCAGCTGCTGTTTATATATGTTCTTCCTCGAGATACTGCTTTCTGGTTACTTCTCTATTATTTGGTGTCCCTATCATTCCTATAATTAATCCCTTTCATAAATTTCATCCATTACCGTATTTTGTCCCATTATTCTAAGCATATTTTACAGCAAGTCTCTAATCAACACAGGAAGAAAAACTGTTTAAAATGTACTTAACCAATTACTTTCCTATTTGCACTACCTTCCAGCAAAGACTATTAATGGTGCTGAAAACTGAACCTGGACTGATAGGTTAGGGCAGTGTTTTTGAAAAAGACAAATACTGAAATAAAGTTATAATATTTTACCTTTCAAGATTGGCATGTGTTCTTTGTCTCCCATTTACTTGTGCTTTTTCATCCTCTTTCTTTGGTGGAATTATTGTCGGATCCAGACCAAATAAATCTTGAAGCTGTCCATAAAGCTCAGAGCGGTTGTAGACATGAAATTCAAAATCATTCACCATGATGTATAGTCTTGTTTCTGACTTTGGATCTGAAGTGCAGCAGAAAATACAGATTATTCTACAATTCTATTCAATTATGGTGACCACCTTCTCAAAAAGCAAAAGCTGGACACCAAGCCTCCATGGCCTGCTTTGCCCTCCTATACCGGGTCCTGCCATGGAAGCCCCAGTAGGAAAGCAGCATGACAAGAAGCCCTGAGCCTGCAGTGGGCAGCCCACCCCCAACCCCGCACACAAACCTGGGGGGGGTGGGGAGGCCTCCTCCCCAGGAGTGCACACAACAGCAAGGAGCCAGCGCCCCCCTTCATGGACAAGCCACCCGTGGTTCCATCCCACTCTCAGACCAGGCCAGTTTCCCATGTTTTTCTCCTTAAAAGGAGAAAATCCATATTTTTCTGAAGCGAAAAAAACCCCCCAGATCCCTGAACATGATAACTGAGATGAGAGTTGCTATGGTTTGACTGGGTCAAGGGAAATCCAGAACAAATGCTGTCCTGGAGTCATTCCATCAAGGACTGGGACACGATGTTCACATTTTGGGACTGTCCCACCCAATTAAGGATGACTGGTCACCCTAATTCCAGTAGTTCCTCATTATCATTAAAACAGGTTATTCAAATGTCCACTCATTTTGGAGACCGAACTCTGTATTTCAAAGACTGGTTTTTAAGAACAAATCCTAAAGAATGAAAAATAAGAGAAAGATCCAGAGAACAAGTATTTTTGCATTAGGTTGCCAAATATGCAAAAACAATTGTGTTTCTAGCAAACTACAACAGTAGAGATTTCCAAGAGCAGGGATAGGCAATTCTTTTGGCTGGAGGGCCATTTAGTGGGTTTTGGTGAGCTGTAGAGCACTGCAATAGCAGCCCTGCTCTTTTACAGGTGCATGACCCCTGGTCAGCATCTTGGGACTAGAAGCCCCTCCCCTTAGGCCCAAGAAGTACTCGGGGGGGGGGGGGGGGCAGGGAAGAGGGTTGCCATTTTGGAAATAAAAAATCCAAATCATATACCAGAAGTCAAACATCTGATATAATGTATTTTAAAGTTATTTAAGAAAAATTATTATCCTAATTTGTGTGTGCAGCTCCTGGGACTCCACCAGGAAGCAGGAAGCTCCTTAACACTTCTGACAGAGTCCCAGGAGCTGCA
Organism: Crocodylus porosus; assembly: GCF_001723895.1. Lineage (NCBI taxonomy): Eukaryota > Metazoa > Chordata > Crocodylia > Crocodylidae > Crocodylus > Crocodylus porosus. The sequence goes on along the minus strand of NW_017728912.1, from coordinate 6,768,525 downwards.
AATGGTGACAGGGAGCTGGGCCAGGCCATTGGCTCCATTACACAGGGCTTCCTCCCAGTTGTGCACAAATCCCAGGAGCTGCTCCGAGCCCTGCATAAGAGACACAGGCTGGCCTGACTCCACTCTTTGTCGCCACATACAGTTCCCAGAATTAGCTGGAGCCATGCGTCGCCAGGTGGCAGCACCCACCTGAGCCACGAGCACCCCAAGGACCTGCCCTCGCTACTGCTGCTGCCATGGGGTCAGGGGATCTCCACACACGCCCACTCTCCCTCACCCCATACACTCACACCCTGCCCACCCAAGCTCCATGCTCCTACCACCCTGCTGTGGTTGATTTAAATCCTAAAATACTTAAATGATGACATAATATGCCAATTTTCAAGATTTGGGATTCATGTTAAAATAAGAACGCAGTGTATTAAAATAGTGATGCTTATAGCACATCATAGAATCAAATCTGAACTGGCAATAAAGTGAACTAAATAGTATAGCATTAATTCAAATTGCTATTGCAAGTGATTACTTCATTAGCACAAGATATTTAGAGCCTTACTCAAACTTTTGATTTAGATGTGGTTCAGTAGTAACCTAAAGTTATCACCATTTGGCAGCTTACAGAAAATATATTTGTGATCTCACTTCAATTCACCAGTATACACAAGATCAGTCAACATCCTGACAGCACCCACTTTAGCTGCCTACACAAAGATGCCAAGAACCGAACAAGTAGACAGACTGACTAACTTCACACTTAATATTTTCAGTTGTATATCTGAGGTTTGTAAACTTGCAGTTAAACTTTCTATCCTGCTACAATGAAAGAGTATTTCGGCCTCAACTTCTTTAAAATGATCACGCACTGGTTATTTTTGTATTAGAATCATATGAATTCTTCTTCAAAAGGAACTAAATCCTAAAAGAAGTGGAAAGGATAATAAGTAGACATGGGGAAAATCAAGATGAATGGTCATTCGAAAATCCCACACCATTTCAGTGAACAGCACACGTTTACAAAAAAAAAAAAAAAAAAGCGGTAGTGTTAACCTTTTTTAATCCCTCTAATGATTGGGAAGTCTACCTTAGCCTTCCATCCTAGAGTTTTCACCACTGCTACCACAGAAGGAACACAAAAGAAAAAGCTACTGGCATTTTACTCCGAAGACAGATTACAGGGCTGCTTTAGACTACACACTGGTAAAAATGGCAGCGGCTGACAGCGGGTTATCTACAAGATAAATCAGCACTGATACTACTGATGGAGCTATGTGGCTCTAGCAGAAGCTTTTCAGAACATAAAATGTAGCCTAAACAAGGCTTTGTAGAGCAAACCCACTCTTACTAAAAAGGTTTTACAAATTCATTTTGGCCAACCAACATAATAAAAAAATCTGTTCCTCCTCTGTTTAGTCATGCTAGCTTAAGGTTTGGAAAGCAAGCTGTCCAGAGGCCTGGATCTTTGTCATTTAAAAAAAGAAATAAAAGGACAGCTCTTCAGTATTCAGAAAAGAAAACGATTGGAGGAAACCACTGATGCTGAAAATTAGAGCAACACATGGAAAATTTAACTAATAAGTTTAAATGACACCTTATCTTTAAGATTACACACACAAACATACACTAATGGATGAGGAAAAATGCAAAATCTGAAGATAGATTAAACTAAATTGCCTGGAACATTGCAATGTGAAGATTTAAAACTCTTTCTAGATAATATTTTATGGCTATGTTGAACCTTTTATCTGAAAAAGTATACCACCACTGTCACATGAAGAAGCAAGAACAGACACATTGAACAGGAGCATTTAAGTGACTTGGTCAAAGAGTCACATTGCATGTCATTGGGAAAATGATGAAACACACATTAACCTTTTTATCTGAACTCTTCCAGTTCAGTTCAGTCAGCTGGAGACCGATACATTCAATTCATGCACTACATTGATCAGGCATGAAAAACAGCTAATGGAAAACCTTGTTGACAGATCTGATGCTGGGATTCTACCCAATTTTATCCGTATCTCAAATTAATTCTTAAGTATGAATGAACAAGTTTACTTGAACTGGCATGGGGCATGCTGAACCAACTTAACTTTCAAAATTGCAGTTTACCATATTTACTTGAATCCAAGGCACAGATTCTTCCTGCGTAGTTTTAGACTGGCATACTGGCCCAGGGCACAGGGTAGCTAAGTTCCAAGTGGCGGGGGGCAGGTATAGAAAGGGGGTGGACGTCTGGCCTCTTGTCCCCATTGCTGCTTTCCCTGTCCAGGCAGGGAGGCAGGGGGACTACAAACTTAAGGTGACCCAAAATATTAAATTATACACATGGAAAATTATAAGTGTATTAATTAGATTTTATACCTGGAAAATTATTATTATGGCGTGGTCTAAAATTCAAAGTAGTCTTAGGTTGGGTAAATATGGTAACAATTACTAAGACATTAAAAATTATAACTACTGCCATTAATGCTGCTAATTTGTACCAATTTGCCAAAACAAACAAACAAAAAAACTACATACACTTGACACTCGCTTGACAAAAGGAGTTGTATCTGTACAAATGAATACTCTGATCACAAACCAAAGCAAGAACTGCATACATTTCTCAGCCACTTGCTAACTGTTGAGTGGCATATATATATGAAAATTTCATTGTGTCAGTATAACTCCCGGGATGCACAACTCCACAGAGATGCTTAAATTGTCAGTTTCAAGAGACTGAATTGAACTGTCTTCTGCTCCTCGTAGGTTGTCATGTAGATATGAATTCAGGCTTAGTAGACAGCTTGTGAGAAACTTGCACAGTAATTATGCATTTGTGGATAACCAGAAGAGTCCTTTTTCCACCGGCTTCATACAATACGAGCATATTAAACAATTAAGTGTGCATGTTCCTGTACCCAGAGATGACCCGAGCAGGGTGTGGGGCGCAGGGCAAATCAGCCTGTGCGGAGCCCTGCCCCTGGACACAAGGAAGCCAGTGGTGGATTCAGCGGGCGGCAGCTGGGTGCCAAGCAGCCAGATGTGAAGCCGGCAATAGCGTGGAATTGCCATGTTGCTCCACCTGGCTCTGCAGGGCCCCACAAAAGTGTGGGGCCTGGGGAGGTCAGCTCGATTCAGCCCCCCCGGGACAGTCCTGCCTCTACCACATTTCCATTTGCTGTAAAACCTGCTTCTTTCAGCATCTCACTCTATATCTTCACTCATATTACACTAAGCTATACACTGTAAGCTTCTTCTAGAAGGGACAATATCTTTGCGTCTTCCATCAAGTGTGCTTTAGATACTATAAAATAATTTATAGAATTACAATGAGCACTAAATTCACACCAATACACAACAGACATTTTTGTACATACAAAACTGCAGAACGATACCCCATGAAGTAGACTTCACTACCAAGGAACAACAAAAAAGTTTGAAATTCTTTGATCTCATACAAAACATTTAGTGCCATATCATGACTGATCTTTTTGGTGACAGCATGACCAAATTGTTTAGTTACATGAAGTATGCAAACAATTTTCCCCATAATGACTTAGATGAGTTCCTATATTTTTTTTTTTTTTTTTAGAGTGCCTCTAAAATACCATCAGCATTTCTAACTAAAATTATGTACGTAGGAAGATAAAGCAATTTAAGTATCTGTTATTTAAGTTTTGTTCCCTAAACACCATGTTCACCTACATGCTTATCTGCAAATAAAACATCTACCTTATATCCTTTACACAAGTTACCAATGCTCACCATAATCCTACAGTTAGCTTTAAAAATTTAACTCAATTTTCTCAATATCCATATGATCTTTAAATTATTGGGTTGACTGTAAATTTCTCATTTGTAAATGTAAAATAAAAAAAATAAGCTGCATACATTGCTAGTGAGTTGATGGCATTAGATGAATTAATTATACATAAAATGGGAGTATACAGTAGTTCACCTGAAGCATCTTTACATTAGCAACACATTATCCAGAAATACATTTAAGTAGTACATTTCCTTTAGCCAGACAGCAATTTCATTAAACGAATGAAATGTGTTAGAATTAGGTGTGTGCGAAGTGGACCTATTCAATTCGGATTTGGCCAGATTTGGGGGATAGCGATTCAATTAGCTGATTTGGACCACTGTCCAGATTCAATTCGCCCAAATCCAAATCTGAAGAGTCAATTCCAATTTGGGGGGAAAAAAAAATTAAAAAAAAATAAAAAAAATAAAAATCAGTGATTCGGCCATAACACAGCTTTATATGTTTTTTCTACAAACCTTGAGGTACCAGGCGCAGCTTGGGAATGCTGAGATGGTAGGGAGGATGGAGCATCTCACAAGAGCACGGGGGGTACTTCCAGTCCAGTTCTGGATCCACCACCAAGTGCCCGGAAGACCCCCTCAAGCCCCTGCACCTTGGCGATCGGCTGCGGGGGGACCCCGGGTGTCCCCCAGACTCAGGAGGCACCAGTCACCAAGCCAAGGGGTAAGGGGGGATCCCCTGCGTGCTCCACAGCGGACCCGGAAGTGGACCAGAAGTGTTCTGGTCCACTTCCAGGTCTGCCACCAAGTGTGCTGGGGACCCCCCCACGTTCCCGTGGGACGCTTCACCTGCCCCACCACCTCAGCATTCACAAACCACCTGGTACCTTGAGGTATGTAAAAAAAATTTTAAAAAAAAAAAAAAAAAACTTATAAAGCTGTGTATATGTCCAAATCATCAAATCTCTCCAAATCAAATCAGAGGCTTCTGATTCATTTCAGAGAGATCAATGGGTCTCCTGATTCGATTTGGATTCAGAAATTCAACCGCCAAATCAGGCCAAATCTCCTCAAAATCAAATCAATGACCGAAGCTTCACACAACCCTAGTTATAATGCTCCTATTAAAAAAGCTGTATTAAAAAAATAAAAATTAAAAATTAAAAAAATAAAAAAAGTCTGTAAAATATTTCGTGTGAATGTAGGGGGGAAAAAGCTTTGTCCTCATTTCCATTCATCAACATTTTTCCTGCCCCCAACATATTTTTACTCAAGGCAAGGAAATAAAGAAGTAAAACATATTCAAATATTTTATTACTGAATAGGAAAAAGCAACACATCATATCCTATTTTCTTGCCTGCAGCTAAACTTAATATGACAATTTAACTAACCCAGCCAAAAATGTTGGCAATACTTATCTTCCTCAAGGTTTAAAATCACTAAGCATATTCTTTGATAATACATATTTACTAGGGGTGCACCAATAAAGATTCTCTTGTTAATACCAATAGCGATTATTCACCAGGCATATTGGCCAGTACTGATCAGATAACTGATTTATAGGAATGTAGCCAGGGAGCATCGAGAGCAGTGCCCTGAAGGCAACTCTGTGGATGGGAAAGGGCTTGGCAGGGAGGAGATCGAGGCCTCCACAGCAAGGGAGTAAGTGGGGCTCTAGCAGGGCAAGGCAAGGAATGGGACCTCGGGACCAGGATGGAGCCACAGGTGGCTCATCCAGGAGACGAGCATCCCAGCACTTGAACCAAAAGCTCATCAAATGAACTTTAGTTCAAACACCATCGCCACCATTTTTAAGTGCTGGGATGCTTTTAACCAGAGTGGAACTCAGCAGGGGGAGGATAGAGGAAGGATGCCCACTGTGGTCTCAGGGCTCTTTGCCCTGCTGCCTTTGTCCCAAGAGCCACATACTGGCCACACTGTGCCTCCTGCCCAGCCAGCAGCTAGAAGCACAGCTTGCCACCGCCACTGCCACCAGATAGGCAGGAGGCACATAGCCAGCACACAGCTCCCAGGACAAAGGCAGCAGGCTGAAGAGACCCCAAATGCACGGCCCGCCTGTGCCCTTGCCACACTCAGCTCCGCTCCAGTTAAAACCATCCCAGTGCTTAAAAATGGTGGGGCAGTGCTGGAACTAAAGCTCATTCAATTAACTTTGGTTCAAGTGCCCCCACTGCCATTTTTAAGTACCGGGACACCGATTGCCTGGACGAGATGCCTGCAGCTCCACCCTGCTCCCCCAAGGTCTCATTCACTGCCCTGCCCCAGCCCCTAACCCTGCCCCTGCCCCATTCCCTCCCTCCCTCACGGTGGGGGCCTTGATTTGCCCCCCAACCCACATTCCTTCCCCTCCACAAACTTACCTGTAGAGCTCTGCTCTCCACACTGCCCAGCTGCACTCCCGGCCATGTGCATGCTGCAGCTGCACACATGCACAGTGTCTAGGGGCCCCAGCCGGAAGGCACATTATAGTTATCAGTACATTATCAACTACACCAGCCAAAAAAAGCTGATAGCCGATAATGTTAATTTGCCTTTTATAGCTGCCAATTTGATATGGCATCGATATATTGATTTGCCTCTAATAATTATTAAAATATTCCTATCATGTCTATCCAGGTGATGTAATAGGCCCTCAAGGCTTGGCAGGTTATCAATAACTCTAATAAATAAGTACATTAATACTGTTTAATCTCAAACAGCTGTTATCTTCTGTAACTGAAAAAGTCAAGTAACCCAAAAGGGGCTTATTTATTTTCTTTCTAATTTATTCTGGAGTCAAGATGCAATGAAGTGCTTTAGATCTGAGAGGTGAACTGTGACTAGACCTCCTTCACATGTCATCATCTTTAAAAGGATTAAGAGTTTTTATTCAATGTCTTCATCAACGATCTGAAAGATAGCATAGAGTGCACCCTCAACAAGTCTGCAGATGACACCAAGCTCGGGGGAGCTGTAGATACTGAAAGGTAGTGCTAGGATTCAAAGCAACTTAAACGAATTGGAGGATTAGGCCAAAAGGACTCTCATGAGGTTCAACAAGGACAAGTGCAAAGTCCTGCACTTAGGACAGAGCAATCCCATGCACTGGTACAGGCTGGGGGCTGACTGGCTGGGCAGCAGCTCTGCAGAAAACAACCTGGGGGTTACAATGAACAATAAGCTGAATATAAGCCAGCAGTGTACACTTGTTGCACTGGTGGGAGTGTTGCCAGCAGGTCAAGGGCAATGATTATTCCCATCTATTCAGCACTGGTGAGGCCACATCTGGAGTGCTGTGTTCAGTTTTGGGCCCCCCACTACAGAAAGGATGTGGACAAATTGGAAAAAGTCCAGCACAGGGCAAAAAAAGCGGTGAGGGGGCTGAGGGACGTGACTTCTGAGGAAAGGCTGAGGGAACTGGGCTTATTTAGTCTAGAGAAAAGACGACAGAGGGGATTTAATAGCAACCTTCAACTTCTTGAAGGGGGATTCAAAAGAGGATGGAACTAAACTGTTCTCGGTGGTAGCAGATGACAGAACAAAGAGCAACAGTCCCAAGTTGCAGCAATGAAAGTATAGGTTAGATATTAGGAAAAAAATTTTCACTAGGAGGGTAGTAAAACACTGGAACAGGTTACCCAGAGAGGTGATGGAATCTCCATTCTTGGAGGTTTTTAAGACCCAGCTAGACAAAGCTTTGGTTGGGACAAATTAGTTGAGGATGATCTTGCTTTGAGCAGGGAGTTGGACTAGATGACCTTCCGAGTTCCCTTCCAACCCTAATTTTCTATGATTCTAAGAGCTCCATCTGTCTCTGGTAACATGAAGCAATTCAAATTATGAAGCACATTTTACTCCCAACGATAGTCAGGAGGTATGGGGAAATGATTTTTTTTTCAGAAGTGCTCCCCCAAACGAAAGGCAAAAGTACCCCTCATTTTCCCAATGCCAGTGTATAGTTTCTTAATTGGAAAAGTGGTAATTACATTTAGACACATAAGCAAATGATGTCGTGTGTTTTCCAGAAGAGTTGGATTCCATAACAGAAGATGGAGGAATGCATTTCAGTTTCTCAAGGGTAACAATCAAGTCCAACCCAGGCACCAGCCCATCTATCCCATCTATACTGGACTAGATCAGAGGACTGGGGTGAATAAAAATATAAGAACTACTCCCATCAAAATGAACTCAGGGTAATTATCATAGCACCAAAGGCAGCAATAGAACACACCTGGCTTCTTCTCAAATTCCTTTCACATTGATTTGACCTGCCTAGTATACCACATACTGACCCGATAACAAGTGGATTGTACTTGGTAGGTCAAACAAAAAAAAGAGTTTAAAAAACACAAACTTGAATAGGAGTCTACTATAAACATCACACAATGATGAATTTCTACAGCTGTACCCTTCAAAATCAAAGCAAGCAATGAAGATTAACACTTTCTGTGCTCTACCACAAAAGCAACAAGACATAGAAAATGCAAAGTATCCTGAACATTTAAGCTAGGAACAGAAATTACACAAACTGGTACAAGTGATCAGAAACAAGTGCAAATCTGTAATACAACAGAAGTTCAGTGTACATAAACTGCTTTCAAAATGGCTGAAACTAGTTTAAGGTAAACCTGGATGGATGTAGTATCACACTTCACTGGGTTAGGTTAACTCAGTTTATTGAACCTCTGTGCCAGATCCCTTGCAGATTCAAGTTAACTCACAGTCCTCCAACATCCCAGGAGGCTTTGCACCTCCCCCATAAACCCACCCCTTACAGGGTGGGCAGGCTAGCCTTCATCTAAACTGTCTACTCCAGCTAAGCAAGAAGGCACGCCCTAGCAACCCCTGGCTTCAGGTCTGGCCCCAGGCCTGGCCCACTTGAGACATGTGGATACATTTCCAGAATCAAAAGTGGATGTCTGTTCATTCACATGCTTATCAGTTCAATCTATGCAGCTTCAACTAACCTGCGAAGATTGAATCAATTTAGCCTCAGGCTTCTTAACTGTCTCTACTTTGCCTTGATAGACTACATCAAGAATTGGAAGCCTGTTGCCAGTGCAAGCCAGAGCTTCTGAGCTGTGTGCTTTTGTTCTCCTAGCAGTTGGTCAGCAAGAGCAGTAAGCCAGATAGGCTTATCCCTGGAATGACTTGCAGTTAACTTGAATGACCGGCAGTTATCACAAAGATACACAATGGACTTGTACACCTGTAAGGATCCAGGGACAATAAAAAAAAAGGTTCTTTCCAAGGAGAACTATGATGCCTGTTTACAGCCAAAAGGAAGAGTGCCACTACTTCTCTTCTCTAAATATTTAGTAACCTCAAGTGCAGGGGGGTTGGTTGGTTTGTCTGGATTTTTGTTTTATTAGGTTGTTTGCTTTCAAATTTTTGCAGTGATATTCTTCACTGAATCTCTTAAAGTAGCTGGGATTACTATGCTCCTGTACTACCAAGGCTTTAGGCATATAACTGATATTAAAACAGAATCTCCCATATTATTTCAGGATTTTACAAGACCATCAGGGTGTCCTGCATTTTAGCTGCAAAGCTGAAGAGTCAATTCAGAGACTGACTTTTACTGGTTATATTTAAAATCTTTAAAATCACAGAGACTATTCTGTCCAGGGAATATACTTTATATATTCTTTTTTTTTTTTTTTTTTTTTTTTTTTTTTTTAAATAAACACAGAATTTAAAAAAGTGAATTGCCAGAGCCATTTATTTTTAGAGGGCACAGACCCAATATGGGCATTTTATTTCAGGAGCACTTGAATGCTATTTAGCTTTCATTTTACTATAGATTTGAAAGAAAGCTATGAAGGAGTGATATCTGTCTCCATCAGGTTTATCAGTCACTCTGGACAAAAGCCTATCACCAGAGTAATTCCACAAGAACAAAAGCCTAAAAAGGTTTCAAGCCTTGCACTACTGGCCTTTTGTAATTTACTGAGGAAGAGACATTTCAGTTATAACAACGCCTGTTAAGCATATTCCATCCAATAGTACTAACTGGCTACAAACTGTTCAAGAATGTTTTTAAGGCAAAAAAGGAAGTAACTGCTAAGTTAGCCACAAATATAGAGACAGGACAGTTGTTTTTTCCCTAAAAAAAAAACAAAAAAAACCAACACACATCTTTTTTGTTTTTTAGTATTTTAAAATATTTCCTTTAGAATATTTTATTACAACCAGAAGCTTCTTTAAAAGAAATGAAATAGAGCTACCATTCATAACTGCTTCTTGCACTGTTTGGTGCAATGAGGTAAAGGGGTGCCTACCTGCACAGTGAAGCAGAGTCAGGGAGGAGAAATACTTGTCCTGCAGCATGAGGCATGTAGACTTGTGGGGGGGAGGAGGGGGGGGGAAGTCTGTGGCCCCCAGCTGCTTTGAAGCTGGATAACCATGGTCTAAAGTCTTATAACACCCAGCTAAACATGCAACTGTACTACACACTATTCTAGTTATACAAGCCACTAAAGAAATAGGATTAAAATATTTGATCAGGGCAATTCTAAACCAAGGAAATCTGAACCATTATGTGCAAAATCTGGAGCTAATTAAAAAACAAACAACAACAACAAATTTCTACATAACCAAGTTACAAGCATATGATCCTTTAAGAAATTTTATATGACCTGGTTTCCATTTAACTATGTAGAAAAAGTGTTTACATTTTGAAGAACATTAATAATATTCTTTGTTATTTTACAAGACTTCTCATTAAGAAGTTAAAATTGAAGAGAGAGAATTTGTCAGGCATGCAAAGTACTAGCTAGATGATCACCCAAACAGGCTGAGTACAGTCAATCAAAAAGCCTGAGGCCGAATCGATTCAATCAGGTTAGTTTAAGCCGCATAGATTGAACTGATAAGCAAGTAAACAGACATTCACTTCTGATTCTGGTAATGCAGCCACATGCCTGCAGTAGTCCAGGCCAGAAGCAGGGGGGCACTAGAACACATCTCTCTCCTATGCTGGAGCAGACACGTTGAATCTTGAAGGGATCTAGGACAGAAGTTCAATAAACCAATTTTACCTAGATCAGTTGTCTGATACTACATCCATCCAGGTTTATCTTAAAACAGTTTTGTTATTTTGAAAGTGGTTTATGTGCACTGAACTTCTGTTGTGTTACAGATTTGAACCCGTTTTGAATAATTTATACTGGTTTATGTGCAATTTCTGTCCCTACTGCTAAGGTCCCTTCTTTATCCACAGAACAGGAATTGCAAAAACCACAGCAGATTATTCTCCCTGAGATCACTTAATTTGCCACCCCTTGGCTAAAAAACACTTTACGGGACAAGTAAGTAAATTAGTTTAACCCAGCTCCCCAGCATCTGTATAGATCAGGTGCTTTAGCTGGGCTTTTTGGTGCTTTTGTCTAAAGTTGATTCTATCAGTTATCAAAGTGCCAAAACACCCTGCTTAAGCACTTGATCTATAAAGAAGTTGGGCGAGTTGGGTCAAATTAACATGATGTCTCTTCTGGGCACGTGCTGCGTTCAGAACGAGGGCACACGGAACTGAAAGTAAAGTGCCGAGAGGTTTTTTTTTGTTTTTGTTTTTTTTAACATGTGTAAGCAGCCATAACAGAGATTACATGCGACTGCCAACTCAGTTCTCTACATTTTCCCCTGTTCTGCAATTCGTAGACAGTTTTTCTGTTTTCTGCCACATGGACAGACTTCCATCATCAAAGAAACCTAGACCATTTCAGAAGCTGAGAGGCAGAAGTTGGCCTACAACCAAAACGAGGCACTAATGGTACAAATATTTAGGAACACAATTCAGTATTTTTTTGCATCATTTCACAATGTTTCCAGTGAATTTACTTAAATTTTCTTTGCTTCCTCACCCTTAATAGTGGACAAAGGAAAAAGAAAAAAAGGCCATGTATCAATTTCCCAAATCCTCAATTTCCGTCTTCCGGTAGCACATGCAATCCAAGATACGGGGTTATAACAGTAAGAGATGGTCTTATTAAAGGGTAAGCAACACAGTACCACTTTAAAAATTAAGAAAAGGAAATTAAAGTTTCCAAACACATTTCCATATTCTCTAAACAAGTACTGAGCTTGATTACCAACCTTGATCCAAAACAAACAAACAAAAAACCAAAGCGATTTAAAAAAAGAAAAAAAAAAAAA
>NW_017728912.1:6753329-6755940 GCF_001723895.1 Crocodylus porosus | reverse complement strand
CACCTTAAAAATGCATGCTAACTTTATAGCTGGCTGCTATCAAATTTCAACTTGCACATGTAACAGTATCTCCCCACCACATGACTCCTAGTCACAGGGGTGCATTATGTCCAGCCTGATATCCGCTTGAGCCCTGGGGATCACACCTGCAGTGATCCCCATCCCCTCAAGCCCTGGGGATCACACCTGCAGTGATCCCCAAGGCTCAAGGTTGCGTGAAACTCCTGGGACCACACACACACAGCCAGTTCTGAGAGTCCCATGCCTGAGAAGGCTCCCAGTCCTGGCTGCACTTCACATGCAGGCAAGACCAGGAGCCCTGTTAGATGTGGAGATTTTTGGTCCTGGCGGCACGTTGCCTCTGCAGCTGAGAGTCCCCTAAGCAATAAGGCATGATTGGATCCAATTCATGATCCCACAATTGTCTGTCCTGCCATGCACATGTAGTGGCCTTAATCACTGATAGTTGTTATACATATATTACTGTATTAATTAAAACAAAAACCACATTCTCAAAAACCCTGTTTATTCCTTAAGGTTTCTGATATAACATTTCAAATAATTAATTTTCAATTTCACAAAACAATTCTAATTATACAAAATGTAAGCTGACTGGCTAAACTGGATTATTTTTAAAATTTTAATTGGACTTGGACTTCCATAAAACTGATGTAAAAGACTACAGTAAATGATCATCCTGCTTTGACCAGAAGGCTAGGCCAGACCTCACAAGGTCCCTTTCAGCCCTACTTTCCTATGAAAAGAAAAGACTCAAAAGAATAAAAATTTTCATCAAATTCTGAAAGGTGCTCTCTTACAACAACTATTAGTGCTCACTAGAATTATATCCAGTTTGAAAGCTTTCAGTTAATATTGCAACAGCCACAAAGTAGGTATGAATTGGGTTACACAGTTTTAAGAGGCAGATCCAATTTGTTTCCCTTATATACCAATGGAAAGGTGACTTTCATGATATGATCTATTATTTCTAAAGGATATAAGTTTAAGCCCACAGCCATTTAAATGAGTTAGTACCTGATTGACAAGTCTTCTGTGATGTAATAGATTTCACGAACCATGATCTTTCCAGAGAGGACAGAGAACGAAAAGGAGCCTGTTTAAAAAACAAAAACAGAGAGAGAGATTTCTGATGAATTAAGTGTACAAAACATGCCTTACTGGTCTAAAAGGAAGTAAATAAATATTCATTAATGTATCCTGAAATAGGTTGCTGGCTATTTTGAGTGCCTGAGTTTTTGCCATTACTGAAGTCTGACCATCTTGTAGAAAAGGGGAATTTGGAACATTCCAAAAAAATAAAGAACCTTTAGGTTGCCAACTTGAACACCTACAATAAGCAAATAAGATGCAAATAAAAAGAAAGAAAATCACTAGTCCTCATTTTTTCAAGTATACCTATACCACCAAGATTGAGGAAAGTTAAGGAACATGTTTTTTTCACACTTATGTTGTTATATGTTGACTAAGGTAGATTGTGAAGATAAATATTTGGAAAGGGAGACAAGGTTGCTAAAAGTCAAGATGCTCCATAAAAAGGATGCCACAAATCTTCTGGTAGCAGCAGGACCTCAACTCTTGTAGGTCCTCAGATCACTACAGAACTAAACATTTGGGAGGGGAGGAATGAACACACATACAGAGATACAGCACACCTCTTCCCCCACAGTAAGCAGGGGATTCAATATTTATTTTTCCCCCGCCCCTTATGGCCTTGCTTTTACACAGAGAACTAAGCAAAGGCAAAAACTGATGTATTAAAACCTACATGAACACAAAACAACCAGATTTAATCCATTAAATTACCAGATTAAATTTCCATTTTACTGATTACGTAAGTTAAGAAACATCACCTATTTTGGACAACTACCTCTGATTTCTTTCAAGAAAAGTTGCCATGAAATTTAATACAGTACATAAATCAAATTCTCAAGCAACAAGTTTTGAAGCCATGCTACTGTTCATTAAGGTTGAAGATGTGTTAGATTGAAGTTTTTTGATTCCTTAAAGCATCAGAAAATATATTTTTTCCATTTCTATTGTATCTATGGTTAGTAGCTAGAGAACAGGTCCATAATTAAAACAAGTAATCTGGGGTAGCAAAAAGATGAAGGCCTTAAAAACTGAACAAAAGAGGGAGAGAAAATTAGAAGCATAATTAGAATCAGGTTGTGGGATACAACCTTCTGTGACTAACTATCTTATATATATTTTTGTAATGTGGGAGAGTACCCAAGTGACTTGTACTGATCTAGTTTACTCCATAAAAATATTTAAGTTAAAAAAAGAAGAAAAATTAGTGGGCTTTGACGCACAGTTCCTCACTAGTAAATATTCTAAATGTGACATTACCAGAAAGGATCAACAGGCTTCATTTTCCTGGTTGCTTATTTTGTAACACAGAACAACACTATACAAAGAATCAAAAGTTAAGACTCCGGGTCACTTCTTTGCTCCCAGACAGGCAGGAGTTGGAGTGGGAACAAGAACAAAATCCTTGCTTCTCTTATGCAACAACCCATTTGGTTGATTCAAGAGTATTGACGAGCTCCCTATGCAACCCAAGCCAGGCCCCTATAGCTGCAAGCCAAGT
>NW_017728912.1:6727543-6753229 GCF_001723895.1 Crocodylus porosus | reverse complement strand
TTTTTGCCATTACTGAAGTCTGACCATCTTGTAGAAAAGGGGAATTTGGAACATTCCAAAAAAATAAAGAACCTTTAGGTTGCCAACTTGAACACCTACAATAAGCAAATAAGATGCAAATAAAAAGAAAGAAAATCACTAGTCCTCATTTTTTCAAGTATACCTATACCACCAAGATTGAGGAAAGTTAAGGAACATGTTTTTTTCACACTTATGTTGTTATATGTTGACTAAGGTAGATTGTGAAGATAAATATTTGGAAAGGGAGACAAGGTTGCTAAAAGTCAAGATGCTCCATAAAAAGGATGCCACAAATCTTCTGGTAGCAGCAGGACCTCAACTCTTGTAGGTCCTCAGATCACTACAGAACTAAACATTTGGGAGGGGAGGAATGAACACACATACAGAGATACAGCACACCTCTTCCCCCACAGTAAGCAGGGGATTCAATATTTATTTTTCCCCCGCCCCTTATGGCCTTGCTTTTACACAGAGAACTAAGCAAAGGCAAAAACTGATGTATTAAAACCTACATGAACACAAAACAACCAGATTTAATCCATTAAATTACCAGATTAAATTTCCATTTTACTGATTACGTAAGTTAAGAAACATCACCTATTTTGGACAACTACCTCTGATTTCTTTCAAGAAAAGTTGCCATGAAATTTAATACAGTACATAAATCAAATTCTCAAGCAACAAGTTTTGAAGCCATGCTACTGTTCATTAAGGTTGAAGATGTGTTAGATTGAAGTTTTTTGATTCCTTAAAGCATCAGAAAATATATTTTTTCCATTTCTATTGTATCTATGGTTAGTAGCTAGAGAACAGGTCCATAATTAAAACAAGTAATCTGGGGTAGCAAAAAGATGAAGGCCTTAAAAACTGAACAAAAGAGGGAGAGAAAATTAGAAGCATAATTAGAATCAGGTTGTGGGATACAACCTTCTGTGACTAACTATCTTATATATATTTTTGTAATGTGGGAGAGTACCCAAGTGACTTGTACTGATCTAGTTTACTCCATAAAAATATTTAAGTTAAAAAAAGAAGAAAAATTAGTGGGCTTTGACGCACAGTTCCTCACTAGTAAATATTCTAAATGTGACATTACCAGAAAGGATCAACAGGCTTCATTTTCCTGGTTGCTTATTTTGTAACACAGAACAACACTATACAAAGAATCAAAAGTTAAGACTCCGGGTCACTTCTTTGCTCCCAGACAGGCAGGAGTTGGAGTGGGAACAAGAACAAAATCCTTGCTTCTCTTATGCAACAACCCATTTGGTTGATTCAAGAGTATTGACGAGCTCCCTATGCAACCCAAGCCAGGCCCCTATAGCTGCAAGCCAAGTCATCATGATGCAAGGGCTTAAGAAGAGGGGGGAAGATAGTATATACAATTAAAAGTCTTCTCAATATTATACAAGGACCAGTAATCATAACTTACCAATATGTATGTAGCCATGTTTATATAGTCTGTTAAGAACCAATGTTAAAATAAGTCCAATGTTTCGGGAATTATAATAAGTTAGGTAGATAATCCATCCACAAGACAAGATTGTAGCTGTTGAAAAGAGTAATATACATTAAAATTAATTTTAAAGTCAGTATTGTGAAAAGTTGTGAAAAAGTTAGCATGACTGAAAAAAAAAAGTGAACTAAGGAACCAACATCAATGCTTTTCTTCTCCAATTCCCCTTGACAGTGATTCCTCCATCCTTCAACAGGTCTATAGCTAACGTTTTGCTTTTTGAAAATAGAAAAGAAGGGATCAAAAAGCTTCAGGTTTTTCTACTGCTGTTCTTTCACACCCACTACCAAAAATTTAGCCAACTGTGGGATGACACCACTCCTAAGTAGCTGCCATTTCTCACCATGCCCAACAATAGATTATAGATTTAATAGTTCATTTTTATGTGCAGTTGTGCAGTTGCACCCACCTCTTTTAGAATAAATCTAAAATAAGAGGAGGAAAAACAAACCTAGCTATGCTACTCTCCCAGATCAAGAGCATCCTTGTTACAATGTCAAGTCGCTGCATCTAAAAAAGTCACATAATACCTCTAAAGCAATTTCCTATATAGTAGTATTCTGTGTTAATACACAAGTCTCTGAACTGGCACAAACCCTTGCATTAGCAGCAGTCTGAGTTTGGATTCTGATGGAAAAGTGGAAATCAACCCAATTAAAAACATGTCGATCAAAAATAAAATGTAGGTCCTCTAGTCCCAGAAGTAGTTTTTAATTAATTAAAATCAAGTAACCTATTTCCAACCATAATTGTCCTCAAAGATCAAGACAGACCTATTTGTAGGGAGTAATATTAAACTGCCAGGGGACAGACTAGTTCCAATGATAAGTTTATCAGTTTTATTCTATAGCATAATATATAACAAATACATATATTTTGTATACAGTAGGATGACACAATATACTTAAAAAATTTTGTATTTAAAGTAAAATTATTTATTTTACAAAATAAATCTTACAACAAATACTCTGTGCCTATCTAGTACTTGATATCCAGTGATCTAGGTTTTCCGTTCACCACAGTAAAACACAGATTTTCTCATTTCAAGAAGAAAAACCTGGATTTTCTCCTTTAAAGGGAAAAAAAGCCGCAGGAAATGCTGGGTTGCCCCTTGCAGGCTGGCAGAGTTCCAGCCTGCAAGGGGCTGGAGAAAGCAGGAGGAAGGTGGTCAGGCAGGGACCCTGTGCCACATGCACATATACATGCACAAGGCTGCCAGGCAGCCTGAACAGCAGCTCCCTCAGCTAAGTCTGTGTGGATGGGAATTGAGGCCTCCCCATAGTGAGGGAGGGGGGAGTTGAGCAGGGCTGGGGCTGCTGCCCAGCCTGGGCATTACATGGGTCGTGGGGCCCGGGTCAGGAACATGTGGCTACAGGGCCTGTGTGGGGAGTAGGACAGGGCCACAGGCAGCTTGCCGGGGGGGCGGGGGGGCGGTGGACAGAGGGCAGGAGCAAGATGCTCCATGCAGACTTGGGCTCCCTGCCCTGCTGTCTTCCCCACCCCCCGAGACTTGGTGCGGCAGGGAAGGGTGGGGCCAGGCAGGGAAGCTCAATGCTGCTGCTGCCGCCGCTGGGAATCCCCTGTTCCCATGGCAAGGTGCCCCCTGCCTGCCTGGCAGCAGCAAGTGTGGCAGTGACAAGGGCACCTCGCACCCTGGCAGTGTGGGGCTTGTGGCAATGATGCCCAGGCCTGCTTTGTCCTGCCACACCAGGTCCCTCCCACTGGGCCCCAGAGGCCCCAGGGGGAGGGCAGCAGGGCAGGGAGCCCTGAGCCCACAGCCAACACTCTCCAGCCCCCTAGCTCTGGCAGCTGGGGGCCTCTCTGGCAGGGCTGAAGGTGGCAGGGGGCTGTGGGTGCAGAGTGAGGGGAAATGGCATGGGCAGGACACCAGCATATCAGGGCTCCTCAACACCACAAAGCAGTGGTGGGGAACAGCCTCAGCCAGACCTGCAGGAAGCAAAGGGGGCAGGAGGAGCTCTGATTTTCCATGATAACCCCCCCCAAAAAATCAAACACCAGAATTCTAAATGCCTATAAATGTATTTTATTATAGTGACTGAGGCACTGGTAGGCTTCCAAATTGCTTTAAAAATTGTAAATATATCAATAAAACACCATGTCCAATGCATACCTATATTAGCAGTGTTTCATTTTAATCATAGATTTGGGGTTTTGATCTGAGAATTTGCATTTTATCAGATAATTTGCCATTTTTAGACAGAAAACCAGGATCCTTGTTTATATTTTATAATGGGGGGTTTCAACCTTTTTAAAAAGTGTACCCTCTTCTTGTGGCAGTGACCAGACACAGAGCAGGAGATGAGGGTTGCTTGCACGTGGCGGCCACCACCTCCCCCCACTGCCTCACGCCGCCACATCCAGTTTTCCCATGACTGGTCGCATGCGCAGCTCCATGGGCTGCTGACAGGCCTCGTACCTGGCCAATTGTGCGCCGCCCATCAGCAGCCCATGGAGCTGCATGTGCAACCGGCCGTGGGAAAGCAGCGTGAGGCAGCAGCACAGGGCAGTGGGCAGCAGCAAGGTGGTGGACAGCAGCTGCGATATCCCCACAATGTCCAGCCGCCACCCGTGTGGGCTAGAGGGGGACACCGCTGCCCTCATCCTCCCCCCGACCCAGCCCTGCTCTTGGGAGACAGTGGCATGTGGTGATGGGTGGCAGCACTCCATCCCCGCCCACCTGTGCATACCCCCCAGAAGCTTTTCAAGTACCCCTAGGGGTATGCGCACCCTCGGTTGACAACCTGTCTTATAACTTTAAATTATAAATTATAAGCTTAGTTGACTTGAAGCTTCTTCAATCCCTGAAAAGCAGGTGTTATCCTATTTTCAAATATGGAAACTGACGTCTGGAAAATGTATGTCTTCTCTGTACAGATAGCCTAGGTGACTAACACCCAGACTTGAGCGTGTGGGTTCACCTAGCCATGCTTAAGTGTCCTCACATAAAAGCCTTGCTATTTCTTCAGACACCTACATGTGTCTGGAAATATAGTCCATGGGTTTTCTTATTAAAATGCTCTGGAATTCTTCCCTACGCAACTAACCCATCCTTTGAGGGAAGGTTCAGGGGAGGGAAGGGAACTAGTATACTTTTAGTACCCGAGTGATTTTTGTCTCCATCCTTAGGAGACAGATTGCAGCTAGAGTTAAAGCAGAGAATGGGCTCCAACCCACGCCCCTACCTACAAAACTAACCTACACTTAAAACACACCCCCTAACCTGGGTCAATGATTTTCCTGTGTGGACAGCAGCTTTATTCAGACATAATCAGCCTGGCTTAAATGTTCAATAAAGACACACTAAACTTGACCTACTCAACATGGACTGTTCATTTAGGGAAAAAAATAAACCAAGAGACTGTGGTGTACAAAGATTACAGGAAGTTATAAAATGTTTCATTCTGCAGTTAATGAGTAAGTGGATGACAACTGAAATTAACCCCCATTATAAAGAGCTGTTGGATAAATAGCTTATAGGTAAATACAAAAGTCTATTAAACTACTAATTGAAACTGACCTCAAAAGTGGAAACTCATCAGTTACAATGTAATTCCAACCAATCTATGTTATTTTTTAGTTATACAAAACAAGACATAAATGCTGATTTCGGTGTACTTTAAAACATTTAGATGAAAGATTTAAGTGCAAAATATTTAGTATTCAGTGCACATTGAATAATCAGGCAGATTTTTAAAAGAAGAAATAAGTACAGCTTCATGATTTCAACCTTGTTAGGTGCAACACAGTGGAAAGTTCTACTTTGCGAAGTATGAACGGGTATCTCCCGGACATGAGCAGCAAAGCAAAACAACTTCTCATAATGCCTAGAGACAGATTCTCAGAGTCCAGTTTAACACCGAATGCTCAGCAGTTCAAATGATTAGTTAACATTCAGTTTAGCTATATCTTAATTCCACCTAAATGATAGGCAGTTTTATGTTACACCAATCTGACACATTATGTATAGTGCATAGCAAACAGTATACATAATGCCTTCGCTAAAATCACACAACCAGCCCCTAAAAACAGCTATTTACTAATGTACATGTTTTTCCAACAGCAAACACATTCCTTTCCCCACTTTTCTATACAATAAATAAAATTAGTCCAAATTAGGCAATATTTAGCCCTCTCATACAGACAGAATTAAAACCCACTACAAAATGGTGCTCACTGTTGAAGAGGAAAGTTAACTACTGATCACATTTGCTTCCATTTATAATCCTGTTATGCCATAACATTAGAACATGCCCTTTTTAAGAAAGAAAACATTCTACATTATCTGAATACTTTTTAAAAAAAATAATATTTCTCTTCCTCTAACGTTTCTACAATTACACTCAGGAACCAAGTAACCTATACTTACATAAAGAATAAATATGAAAAACAGAATTTAAAAAGTTATAAAACCTAAATATGCCTTTATTTTCTGCAAAATACATGGCATAAACAGAATATAGCATGGTTTGATAAGACTTAAATGCTTCATTGTCACTCACTTGAGATAACCTCCATAACATAGCTTCTCAACACAACACCATGACTATCCTAAACTGCTAACAAAACTTGTACAACCTTGTGTCATATATTCAAACAGGTGTTGTATTATATGGTAGCCACACATCTTATACATCCATGACTACTAAAAGTAACCCAAATAGCTGCCACTTTCAAATTTTTAGAGATTTGAATCTCTCCCATAACTAAGTAGACTGGTTATCTTTTATTGCTGTATACTCATGTATATAATGTTTAATTGTTGTATATTGCACTCACAAAAATAGCAGCTTTCAGAACTATAAACTGCCATATAAAAAAAGCCAACAGACCACCAAACATGCCCACAAAACCAGCAATAACCTCAAGTACACCAGAAAATCTGTAATCTACAGTAATGGCCTCAAAACTACAGCATCAATCTCTGAGAATACTCACAAGACCCACCTGGCCAACCTGAAATTCCCCTTCATACAAAGGGGACACCCATAGAGAAATAAACTGTCTTTGAAAAAGCCACCCAAATACTGTACCCTGCAGTAACTTGCCACAATACAAAGAGAAACCCCACTTGTGACTGCACACTCCTGGCTGTCACCTCACATTTCAACCAATTAGAAGAATCATCCAACAGTTACAGTCTATACTCAACAAAGATCAGACCTTGGGAGAACTATTCCCAGCCCCTCAACTCCTGGCTTTCAAGGAACCCCCTAACCAGGGCCAGCTGTTCAGAAGAAAAATTACCTGATGTTCAAACATCAAATAGGATGCAGCTTTGCTTTAACAATAGATAAAAAAATCTGTTAACGCATCTGCACTGCTATAAAAATCAGCAGCCCCCTGCAACAAAGCCAGAATCCAGGGAACCTACACCAGCTTCTCCCAAAATGTGGCTGATCTAGTGCACCATGGCTGAATACAGATAGTCAAAAAGCTGAGGCTGAATCAAATCAATATTACAGAAACCTGCAAAACTGCCTAAATTGAACTGATAAGAAAGTAAACTGATGTTCACCTTTCAGACCCAAAAGGTAGCCAGACCCCTGCAGTGGCCCATACTAGGAGCTGTGTGGCACTAGATCACTCCTCCCTGTGTGCTGGCCACTGCTGAAGAGAAACCTGGGGGCACCACCAGAGCCACAGCTGGGGTCTCCTGGGCACTGGGGAAGAGGGGAGGAGAGAAGCACCAAACAGGACATTTCTCCCTCTCTCCCCAACCCATGCCCAGAGCTGGGTCCCTTAGCTACACGCCCCTCCCCAGTCTGCACCAGCTGAGGGAGTATGCGGGGGAACCCCCCCGCCCTCTGCCCAGCAACAGACCCCCAGCCAGTCTCCCCAGTACAGGGGTAAGGGGTGGGGAGACCCCAGTGGGGCCTCTCCCTTTCTTCCCCCACCTCCCCACCAAGCCAGGAGGTAGGCTGATCATCCAGCCATCCCGCCTCCCTAGCCAGCATGGAAAATGGTCCCCCTGCACTCTGCTTTGGACCTCCAGCTGGGCTGTCTCTGGCCAGGGCAGTGGGTGGGGTGGGGGTAAAGCTCTCAGTGATGACCATTTTCCCTCTCAACTCCATTCTCAGCCAGCCTGCCAGCCAAGGAAACCAGACAGCTGTGTGATCAGCCCAGTGCCCCGCTCACAGGGGTAAGTAAAGCCCCCACTGCTTTAATCCCTACATTGGAGCCAGCAGCTTGGGCAATCACCTGGCAATGCACTCTCTACAGCTGGGCTGTACCGGGCACAGGAATCCCACAGTAGGGGCCGTGTGCTTGGCAGAGAACCCAGAAGTGGACCAGAAGTACTTCCAGTCCACTTCCAGGTCTGTCAGGGAGTGTGCTGAGAGGTCCCCCCACACTAACCCAGCTTTGTGATCCACTGCGGGAAAACCCCAGATGTCCCCCCCACCCCAGACCCAGAAGGCACCAGTTGCCGAGCCAGGGGGGTGCAGGGGGGCCCTGGTGCACGACCTGGTGGACCCGGAAGTGGACCAGAATCACTTCCAGGTCGGCTGCTGAGCACACTGAGGGAGCACTCCATGTGCCCCAGCATGGCACCATTCACAAGCTGCCTGCTACCTAAAGGTACATAGAGAAAACATTTAAAGCCATGTCTATGTCCGAATTGTTGAACCTTTCCAAAGCGATTCAGAAACATTGAAGGGTCCTCTGATTCGATTCAGTGGCCAAATCTCTGAATCTGAAATTGGGCTGAATCTAATCAGGGACCAAAGCTTCGCGCTGCCCTACAACATGCATTCAAAAGGTGAACTCGGGAACAAAAATCCATAAGCTCGCCGAACCAAGGACTGAGCTTTCTGATATAGGCTTTCTGAAATACTACTCCACCCGATCCCTGGGAAAAAAAAAAAAGTCTTTCTTCACAGAAGTGATAATAACCCTCTCCTTTTGAAAGGACTTGACCTCCCACTTACCAAGCTATCTTTTCTTCTGTTGTTTGTCTGCTACGCTGGCCTTTCGGGTATAAAACTGTGACCCGAACTTCTTGTGGTCAGAGAAGTCCCCACAGTGACTTCTCCCCCTTATTGGCCTGTTGCTTTGGCCCAATTCCTTGAACAACTCCTGCAGTTTTAAATTAGAAACATTCTTTGTTTCCTTCTTAAATTTTGTAAGTCGTCTTACTGTAGGATGTTAAATTGCTCTCCGGTGAATGAAGGGGCTTCTATTTTCACATGCCTGGGGGTCTGTCAAGTATACAGTTACCTAGAACAGTATGTTTGTTTAATTTACTTATAAAAATGTTTCACAAAAGAAAATATATTCCACTTACCAACTAGCAGCCAAACAACATTTGAGTCATGTTCTGTTAGAAAGTCTTCCAACTGGGTGATACTTGGGACAAAACTATCATTTTTTCTTTGTTCCATTGCTAGAATGAGTTTGTGTCGGCATCTAAAGGACTAAAAAAAAAATCCAGATTGAATACCACAAGCACAGAACAACAACAACATTTTACAAAGTCCCCAAAATAAAAATTAAAGAATTCATAAGACTTTGGTCACACAGAAGACAAAAATATAAAATGTAAACTGTACTCTTAACTTCATCATAATTCTTAAATACCCTTTCTGTCACTCCAGAGCCAGCCAAAAAAACACTACTAGTGAGTCTCAAAGCGCTTCTTCCTGATATAATTAGTGTAACCCCTGAGCACATCATCCCTGCCAAATTAGAAATGAATCAAGTCATGGACTGTGTTCTTCCACATAGGGTGGAAAAGACTGAGGCTATAGATGGTACACAGCAATCTCATAAGAATACAAATTATACCACAAACCAGAATTCAGTTTTCACCCTTTTATAGCCTTGGGATGTTCCTAGATCTTCTGCTCTATCTGAACCTGGTGGCAGTAGCTAGAAGGCCTTTCACTAACTTCATCTGGTGAGAAGACTGCAACTCTGTCTTTCACTCAGATCTGGCCACTGTTACCTATATCTTCATAACCTTGAGGCTAGACTACTGAAATGGGCTGTATATAGAACTGCCCTTGAAGATCATCCAGAAACTGCAGCTGGTACAAAACACTGTTACCTGCCTTCTGACAGGGGTGGGCCACCAGGAGTATGCAACTCCAGTGAAGAGTGTGCACTGGCTCCCTATCACTTTCCAGGCGCAATTCAAGGTGCTGGCTTTGACGTACAAGGCCCTGTGTGGCCTGGGCCCTATTTACCCAAGGGCCTTCCTTCTCCTTCATGCCCCTAAGGTCAGCCAAGAGCAACCTCCTAGAAGTACCAGGGTATACCTGGTGAAAAGGTATAGGAGGTCATTTTCAGCAGTCACTTCTCAGTTCTGCAACTCCCTCCCCATTGAGGCCAACAAGAACCCAAAGCTGGGCATCTTTTGAAAGTACTGGACTTTCATATATGGGCAGGAGTTCAGTAAACACAGCTAAGCTGAGCTATCATTGGTGTGGGGAGGGAGGTCTGTCTTATGTTGATAATGTAGTTCATTTAAGCTGTTTTATCATTCTCCCGTTTTATAAATATTCTGTTTCCCTTATTGTAAGTTGCAAAAGGAGACATACCAATCAAATCAAACAAAATATGGCAGCACCGTCTAACAAGCAAAGCAACAGCAACAACTCTTCTTTCCTGTTACTATACTGGAAATTCACTACTACAAAGTGTTATTTTGAGGTGGGGGGGAAATCGGATCTCCAAACTGACCTTAAGCCACCAATGAAGGCATAATAATTATAGCTCAGCCACCTATGTTATGCCTTGTCTTGAATTTCTTAATTTAAGAATGATGAACATTAATTTTTAAAATTTTGCTACCTGAGAACAGCAGTTTGAGCAGGAAATTGCAGAACAGAGTCATCCACAAACACTAGTTTGTGTTAAGCATAGTTTAAACAGGGACTAGATTCTTATCCTCTTTGTCCCTATGGCTTCCTTTGCTTGTACGCCTTTTCCAGCATTCCCTCCTCCCCAACCCTTTTCCTCCCCTTTTCCCTGTCTTTTGTTTTCAATCACTCCATCCTCTTTATACACTGTTCTATGCTGCCTTTTCACAGCATCTGAAGAAGTGAATTGTGCTCTATATGCATTTTATTTACTTAGTCTATAAAGTGCATCTCTACCCTGTCTTCTATAGACTAATATGGCTAAATGCCCATCTCTGCAAACAAAAATACAAATACTGTGATAGCCAAAAAGGCAGAAGTGAGGCACTAAGATATGTACAGTTAGGTGAATACCCAGTCATGAATGCTTGTACCAAAATGGTATACAACAACTGAAAACCCAGTGTTTTCAAATCAAGCTTGCAATTTTCCAGGAGCGGGGGAAGACAACAAAATTACAAGTGGTAACTCAAAGATACTTTTGAAAGAGAATTCAAATTAAGAGAACAGTAGTAACAGAAAAGAAAATGGCTAAAGACAGATCCTTATACCTCCCCTCTTAGAAAGAAAAAGAGCTAGATACCCAACTTTTAAGAGCTAGTTTCTTGTTGCCAAGTGAATGAATATTTACATACAGAAATATTCGCCTAATTTTGACAGTTTCTATCAGTGACCTTTTTGACTGGCAGGCTGGATGGGCAACGTGTCCTCCAGTCTGTAAGGGGGCCAGATCCAACGTGCAGGGCAGTTTCAGCAGGACCCCATCCAGCTATGCAGCAGGGTGGGCATGGCCCGGCCCAAATCAAGCTCCTAGAGGAAGGGGGCATAGCCCAACCCCACAACGGGAAGGGAGCACAGCCCAGCCCCAACCCATTATGCAGGGCTTGGCATTTGTGAATCTGACAGCAGGGGATGGTGGCAGTATTAATGGCCACCACTCCCCAGCTGCCAAGTTTCCTGACCCATGGGGAGCCCTGCGGGCCAGATAGCATGGCTCTATAGGCCGCATTTGGTCTGAAGGTTGAGCACCCCTAGGTTACATGAATTTCCAAGTGAATAAAGCCAATTTGTACAAGCATATCAAGAAACAGGCACATCTACTATTGGAATTTATATGTAAACATCCAGATACACTTCAACACCTGAGGGTTGAAAGCATCAGGTCCCCAAGTCTTGTTCCTGATTTTCCCTCTTCTCAGGCCTCACTAACCCAAGCTTCGTGCACAGAAAAGTAGGTGTCCAGACAGTTGTCAGTTTGTTCCTTTAGGGCAGGGGTGTCAAACTCCCCCCATGCTCCAGGCCACATCTGGGCTGTGGAGCTTCTTTACAAGCCAAATCCTTTCCAGGATGGCAGTTGTAGCAGCACCATGGCAAGTGGCCGCAGGGCAGGCAACGCTGCATTGACATAGCCCCCACATTTTTCTGCCACCAATGGCAATGTCCACCAAGGTCCAGGGGCCCTGGATTTTGCAGCAAGCTACACCCTCTCCAGCCCCAGCCCCTCCCCCATTTCTGGTAAACAGCCAGTAGCCCAACAAGCCAGATGAAGCAGCTCCACATTACATTATATTTGACACCTGTGCTTTACCGGAACCAAGTCCTTCATAGCCATCAATGTATACACATACCAAAATGGTGCCACTAAACTAGTTATGTGCTAAAAGGCTTACAGCTCTTCAAATGAGCACTCTCCCCAAGTAAGAAAGCAAAGATATGCCTGTATCCTCTTTGCATAGGCTATCAAACGGTGGAAAAAGATTTACGATTTATCAGTCCTATTCTCCCTGTACCAGCACTGTGTTAAGAGGAAGAAGTTGGCTGGAGAGTCATTGCTCTCCCAGGAGAAACCATGCAATGTACAGATGGTTCAGGCTTTTTCTTCCAAAGTAAAAGTGGCCACTCTGAGGGAAAAATAACCTAGGAGAAACCAGAGTTAAATCACTCTCAGAAGGGCTTCTCCTGGGAGACTTGTCTCTACATGCTGTGGCTTCTCTCAGAAGTGAACACAGTCCTCCAGCACTGCACCTACCTGCTCCCCTCTCCCCACTCCAGAGACAGCGTACTGCTCGCTGGATTCTGCTAATCCATCAAGGAGCAGAACACACCCCCTTCACAGTAGCCACACTATACTGCAGGGAAACACAGGGTGGCCATGGACAGCCTGAGTCAGCCAATCAGATGCACTGCTGCCATGTCTCACCAGGCAGACTAAGGGATCCTGCAGTGCACACCAAGGTGTGTACAAAGGGCATCGTTGGGGCTACACAGTATCTGCACAGCAAGCTCTCTGTTCTTCATGGTCTCAGCATTCAGATATCTGTACATGAAACTGGGTAAGTTTTCCTATCAGGAGAACAAACCTGGGAGAATTTTCCCAGATTATCTGAATGTGCATATGCAGTGAACACCTTTGAAATTCTGTGCATCCACTGGCTAATGGAGGTAGGGGAGGGTAAAAGACAGGGAAAGGGGGGGAAAAAAGAGAGAAATCAATGCCCTGGATGCCCTTTTTCTCATGGCAATGGCAACTCATTCTAATATTCAGAGCTACAGAAAACTGTGCTAGGCCTTTAGGCCACCAAATTATATTTGTACAGATGTAAAGGGAGTAGGGGCATCTTTATCAAAGAGATCCAAGTACATCACAAAAAGCTTAAATAATTACATACCATCTTCTTCCCTACAAACAGTATTTGATTCATGAATAAAGGATACAAGCTAAACATTGGTTACTGTGTTTATTCTCCATTATACTAGTCTGAGCAGAAGTTCTGACTCAAAGATAGGATGATAAAGAACAGAACTAGCCAAGGGAAACAGGAACATCAGTTGCAGAACTGAAGAGTCAAACTAGTCAAAGAACAGCTACAATGTTACAATGAAACACTTCAAGTCAGGCCCAAGAAAAGAAAGTGATCCAACAAGAAACAATTTGGCAGAATTCAGCAAACATACAGCCCTTTAAAAATATTACCAGCACTGAAACATTGCTAGACAGGCCAAGTAAACTGCTCCGCGTATAACTGCA
This sequence comes from Crocodylus porosus, assembly GCF_001723895.1. Taxonomy (NCBI): domain Eukaryota; kingdom Metazoa; phylum Chordata; order Crocodylia; family Crocodylidae; genus Crocodylus; species Crocodylus porosus. Next base: position 6,739,785 of record NW_017728912.1, on the reverse strand, counting down.
AGCCTGAAAATCTATAGTCTATCCACAGCTTTGCTACTGAGATACTACTAGACATGCAATTCACCAAGGGCTCCCATACACATGCAAGAAGCCTGCTCCAACGCACTGGAAATTCAACACATCAGAGCAAACTCAATTAATCAAGTCTGCTGAAGCATGGAAATTGACATGGTCTAGCAGCCTTCTACATCACGGGTATCAGCATCCCCACGCATCTCTGTGCTGAAAAAAAATTGTGGCGGGGCACTTTGAAATAAAACACGTTCAAAAGTGCCCTGCTGCCATTTTTTCAGTGCAGGGACACACAGGTATGCTGATAGATACGATGCACACAAGTGCTTTTAATTAGTGAGCTGCAATAATTAAAGTGCCTGGCACCACATCCCACAGCACATGTAAAAATACCCTAAATCTCTCTGTACTTTGATTGTTCTTTGCTCAAAGAGAGTACTACTTCTCTCTTGCTTTTAGGTAGGGTTTACAGTTAATGAAACAGATTCTGTGACATGACAGGCCCTTCCCACTTCTGTATTCCTACATATTTGTTCAGAGCTTTACACTTACAAAAACACCTCTAAACTAGGTGATATTAATTAGCTCTGATTAACAGGGAGCAGTAGTTCTGTTCAGTAGTATTTAAGTGAGCTCCACTTTTAGTTCATGCCTTGTTCTAGCATATTGTCCATCACATTTTCACACAAAAGGAAGTATTTGAAGTATTCAAAGTTTTATCTTCTGCAGATCTGTCACATGAGTTACTATTTCTCAAGGAACTAATACGAGCGAGCATTTCCTCCTTGTTTTAACACTCTCCACAAAGAATTAATGAATTTGAAATTATATACCATTGTGCTTCAGGACACCCCAACATCTCTACAGTGGTATTATAAAACACCCTAGTTAGCTATAAAAAAAAATACCACTGAAGATTTTCCTACATAATCCACACTAACACTTTCCAATCCAAATTTTGAGCTAAGACTTAAATCTTGGTTGCAGTCTCACAGAAAAAAAACAAAACCAAAAAAAGGTAGTAGTTTCTATTGCATTATATATACATATACACATACACACTAGCCAATTGCCTGTCAGGAACGATGGACGAGGGGGACAGGGCTGGAGCACTGCCACCATCTCCCAGGAACAGGGGTGGGAGAGACCTTGCCCCGCCATCCCCTCTGGCCAGCACCCCATACCAACGCCTGCTCCGGCCCCTCTCTCAAGGCAGTGCTCCACTGCGCCACACCACCACCACTGCCTTCTGTCCAGAATGCTCTTGGAGCACTCTGGTTGTTTCAGACAACCAGAGTACAAATAAAGTGTTACCAACAGACAGACAGACTAAGGCTTTTACCCTATCAGAATAAGTCTTCTTCCAGGGCCGATGTGCAAAAGGCACTAAGTTATCTTCCCAAACAGGAAGCAATATAAAATATATATATAAAAGAAAAAAATTGCTGGGTATCACCTCTTCTGTTAGAATAGCTTGCTTACAAATAATGTAGGAGACTGGAAAGGCACCTGGCTGGGGTCTTATGACCCCTCCCACCCCCGGCGCTCCTTCCTGCAGGGGGTCGGACTAGATGATCTGTCTAGGTCCCTTCCGATTCATTGATTCTATGAATGTTACAACAGAAAAGTCAAGTACAAAACAGTATTACAAATTGTTCTGAACCTTTCCAGCCTGTAAAAAAAGAAGGAAAAAAATATATGCAACAATGCATTACAGATATTTTTTTTAATTAACAGAAAATACAAACTATTGAACAAATCAAGTTCCCTCCACCCTCTTCTGAAGGGATGAAGCTGTGGTACAACTGCAAACATCCTATGAGGTGACCTGGCTTACAAATGCAACAAATGGAGAGCAAAGACATCTCAAATGCCAGTGGTTAAAGCCTGGTACTCAAGCTTGCTCCTTGACCCTTTAAGTAAAAGGTTTTGTGGTTGTGCAGGAGACAAAGGAATGGTTCCTAAGTGATGCAGGCCAGTGGGGAAGTGACAGCCCTACTGCTGGGGAAAATAGTAGCCTGTTCCTTTAAAAACAAGTGCCATGGCCTTGTCCTAAGAAACTATCATTTAGTGTTGTCTCATGATTATTGTCAGTTAGTACTCCATTTTTCATACACTGAATAAATTTGTGATTGTAATTTTGGTATCTAGGTATTTCAGATCTCCTTAGTACCTGTCAAGCTGTGTACACACCTGGGGCCAAAATAAAGGCTGCACCATTTGTGTCAGTCTGTAATCTAACAATGAATAAAGATTGTAGAACTACGAATAACACCAGAGGCACTTGACAAAGTGGTGACTTCATTGCAGGCCCTAGGAGAATAGATGGAACTGCTTTTATGTGGCTTCAGTCCTCTCTCACAAAGTTGCTGTGAAGAATAGCTGTAGGCAACTGTTCTGCTTCCCTGGGATTCCCAAATGTAAAATAAATACAGGGTTCAACATCACCACTGTTCTTTATTTATGGGACTAATAAAAACTCCAGTAAAAAGCACAAAATGAGATGTTTTCCATTTATAGATGACATTTACCCCCCTAAGGCTGGGAGATTGCACCAATTGCAGCAATGCTGCATGTGTAGCATGGCAGGAAGCACAATTGTGTGGATTGCACATTAGGTCCCATGGTGCCCTTAGCTACATAGGTAGAGGGGAGGGGGTCTTAGATACTAAAGTTTTGCCTAATAATGCAATTCACAAAAACCCTGCCTAGCTCCCTCAGATACCTAGACATGGGCTACTGCCAGAAACCAGTTGGGCATCTTAAGCTCAGCTACCATGCATATCCAGAAGCACATCCATCTTGGTTAATCTCATAGCCCGAGTGTACACAGGTTTGTACTTCCCTCTCCAATTGAGGGAATTGTTGGCAGGGCAGTGTGCTGTGGAGGGACACAGCAGCTCAGCAGCCACCTCCATCCCATATAGTCAGGTCCAGTCAATCAATTACTTAACTATATACAGATTTATTATTACGACAAAACCATTGAAGGGCAAGGACATACATACATACACATACATATACACGCATACACACACATATACACAAAACAATAAACCCTACAATATATACATACAGATATACACACAGCCAGTTATCATTTAAAATACATATGAACAAGAACACAAACCAGACCAAAGGATATTGATTGGGCAACCTTATAACTCTATTCATACACAAACTATTACTTCAAATTATTCACATAAACTGTACGGCACAGTCCACAAAGATAAACAGCAGTCCTCAGACTACTTGGGTGCCCTCCAGGACAGGGGCCCCACTCCCAAGGTACAACTACAGGAAAGGAGGTAGGGGGAAAGAAAAAGGAGAGGAAGACCCCAAAGACTCCTAATCTCCCCCGCAATCACCCAGGAGCAGCCCACATAGTGCCCCTTCACAACCCTTGGGGGGGGGGGGTCCTTCCCTGTGGGGACCCTCTCTCCAGGGTAACATACTACTCCACAGTCCCAGAGGGTTGCCTCTTGTTCTCCAGGTCAAGCTCGGTTCCCCTCCGGGTTTTCCTGCTGCCTGACTCTACTGCTGCCATCCTGGCTTAGGGCCATATGCACCACTGTGTGTAGAGGGCACTTCGCCTTGTGCAGCACCAGGGCTCGGTCTGTTCCCAGACCTTCTGGGCTGCATTGTCTGCACTGAGCTGCTGCCACGTGTCAACAACCGTAGACCTGAGCCATCTCAAGCGGCTCCCAGGGTCTCTCACTCTCCATACAGCGCCTCCTGCACTGAGCTCCAGCCTCATTCTGGAGGTTGAGGACCTGAGCCACCCCAGGGGCTCCAAAGATCCTGCTCCATGCACCAACCTGTGCACCGTGTCTCTGGACGCATGCCAGAAGTTGCAGACCCAAGCTGCCTCATGCAGCTCCCAGGGTCTGGATGCTGTGCTGTGCACTGAGCGCCTAACCGCTGGAGCCATGCCACATTCCCCGCTGATAGAAGTTTTATGGGGTTCTTCCTAGGCTACAACTTTACCCTGCTGAGCAGCTCTCCTCACCTCTTCTAAGCCCTGCTCTTCTCTCTTCTCTGTCCCTGACACATCTGCCCCTCGTGCTGGGCATGCAACTCCTTTTATATGCTCCAGGGCACCGCCCCTGAAGTCCTCCGGACCTGACAGTTTGCAGTCTTCTCTCCCCCCCCGCCCCTCCTCAGGAAAGCGGCGCGATGTTATTTTTCTTTCTGCCTCCTGATGGGCTCCACCAATCAAAACAGTAGTATCTCAAGCCTGGGATTCAACCCAAGATCTGCAAGGTAAGCCTGCTACATTTAGGATTCATAGAATTAGGCAACCCCACGCTTCAATTTCTAGGTTCAAGTCCAGGGTGTTCAACGCACTCAGTGCTGCCTGAGAGATCCTTTCATTCCAAAACAGCCAGAAGATGTAGAGGAAGTGCAGGTTGTAGGCCACTGTTGCATAATAGCAAAGTGGTTGGGACACCTGTCCAAGATATAAGAGACCTGGATTCTACAGTAGTCAGCCTGAAGAGAGATTCAGGGTCCCACTCCCAAGGAAGAGGTCTCTAGCTTGGTTAATGGGGACTAGATTGGGGCAGAGGCACTCTCCAGTCCTGTTAAAGCTGGGCAACTGTGTAACAAGGAATACAAGAAAGTTGAAAACCAAGGAGAGCAAGGCAGCAGGAGCATGACTATTGCCTAGTGATGCAAGAGCACTGCCTTGGGATTAAACACTCCTAGGTTTTACTCCCTATTCCCAATACCTTTTATACATTTTATCCAGTAAATCTTCAATGCAAATGAATACGTAAGCCCAAAAAAGGGACCAGAACCAAGGAACTGTCCCCTCCAAAGGAGCATCTAACATGGACTTGTGAATTCTGTGCCCAGAGCCAGGCATTGAACTTTAAAAAAAAAGGAAGGCTCAGCACCTCCACACATACCAAAATCCCTTTGCAAATCTTACCTTTCCTGATGCAACCTCTTTCCCACCCCTACCCTGTTTCATGCATGGCCAGCAAAGGTACTTCAGGTGAAGCCCTATTACTGGAAGGGACTGGGCTACTGATGAAAGATTTTTGCAAGGATCACTTGGCTAAAAAATATACAGCTTCTGGTTAATGCAAAATAAGCCAAGGCACACCATTTGTTATGGTTTCAGACGACAGTTGAGCGATTATTTTCTTGACTATTTTAAGCTGCTACACAAGACATTTATTTCTGTTTGCTTGTTATGCTCTGTGGTGCCTTCTTCATTATCTTTGTTATTGTTTTGATTAATATTCTAGATTACCAGAGCACCTTAAGATGAGAATAAAATCTTTAAATATTTAATCAAAAGAAAATTCAAATTAATATACGAGAAACATTAGGAGGAAGACAAAAATGTTTGATTAATGACCTCCTAAATTATACTGACCCACCAAACAAATATGCCTAGGAAGTGCATATCCATGTAAGTATTACCTGGAGTACATTTAAGATATTTCCCTATGAATATTTCTTTAAATATACGAGTTGAAATGCTGCTTCTTTTTATATGATGCATTTTGGGATAACAGAAAAGCCTCCAAAATTATTACACTGGACTGCTTCTGAAGAAGGGACACCTCCATGTAGATTGAAAGGATACCCTTGCATGCAGTTCTCAGGGGCAAGAAAAATCAATTAAGAATTTGGTGCTTATTTTCAGAAAATATTATCATTCATTCCTCTAAATTCAGTGTGTCCTCAACTACTCCCAAAATGAGCACACAGCCCAGACTTCTCACCTTACTGAAGCAATCCCATTAAAGAGGATGATGGTACTACCTCAATGAACAAACCAAGCACGACTTAACTTACAGTACTTTGCATACAAGCAGCACCTTTCACCCAAGGATCTCAAGGAGTACAAATATCTGATTTCGCCTATCATCTGTGAAAAACTATACAGTTGTCCTGATATGCAAAGCCATTTCCCTACAAACATTACTTTGTTATTTTTAGAAAGCATATATAAATTTAAAAAAAAATAAATAAAAAACAGGGATTTAATGCCTTATAAGTTTCTCCCAGACACCAACATTTCAGCAGAAATAATCCTCTGAGAGCATAATTGAACAGCTTTGTATGTTCCGACAACCATATAGCTTCTCACAGATAATAGGCAGTGTTGTACTACTTGTTTTAACACTTATTTTTCCTGTATCCTAAAAAGAGGGATATACTGGGAAGAGGGGCAGTATGAGAGAATAAGTTCCTACACCCACCTCGATTTTAAGAACATAAAACATTCCAAAGTCATATACTCAAAACTACATAAATCCTGGAACCTAGGTTCCTGGTGCAACCTTATATGTGCATACCCAAAATAAGGAAAAGTTATTTCTAGAATGGAAATAATATACCAACCTCATATTAAATACATTTCATATATAAGGTTGGTATGCTATTTCCATTCTACACATGGGGGGAAAGAACCATTAAGACTGAAATGGTCAGAGTTACTCACAAATTTTTAGATGCTCGTGTTGACACAAGAGCCTGATTTTTCAGAGTGCTTTTATAGCATGTTGTGGGAACAAAGCTAAGGCCACATACAGATGTTCAGTTTCTACCAAGAGAATGGCCACTCACCCAGTAGAAACCACAATGTACAGACATTCCAGCTTTTTCTTCCAAAGCAAAAATAGCTGTTCAGGGAGAAAAATAACCTGGCTACAACCTGGTAGAAGTCATTCCCTGGGAAGTTTCTCCTAGCAGAACAAATAGCTGCATGCTTTCCAGTGGCTTAACTTATCCCAGGGACCAGGAGAAGTGGAGCCATGGGAAAAGGCTCCCAATCTTTCCAGGAACCAGGGCCACCCTGCCTGAAGAAGGTACAAAGGGCCTTGCCTCATCCCTCCTGTAAACTGGGAGAGAAGCAGCTGCCAACTTCTCTGGGCCAGCTCCTCAAAATCACCAGAGCCCCCCTGTGCAAAAGGAAGGAAGACAACTTTGGGCTGTAGTTATGTACGCACAGCTCCTAGACACCAGAAACCACACTCCCAAGCCTCCTGCCTGCTTCTCACTCTGGCATGTACAGCACCAGAGCAGCCTTGGGATAAGAAGGTAGTAAAACACCCTGGGAGCTGAAGCATACATGTGTTTCAGACACCAGCTACACAACTACAAAGCTGAGCTCTCAAGCCAGAGGACACTAGATGGCTGCTCTCTGGGCCTCACTTCACCCCCCACCCCATCCCCACTCTGAGAGGAGCGCATTAACTGGCATACTGGTCCTCTCCCCTTCCTAGGAAAGGGGAAGGTTGTCGATAGGCAGCTCTCTAGCTTTTAATTTCCCCTATGCACAGCCCAGACAGCTATTCAGACAACAAATCAGAGTGCTCCAAGAACATTCCAGATAGGAGGCAGTGGTGGTGGCATGGCACAGTGGAGCACTGCCTTGAGGGTGGAGCCAGAGCAGCCAGCAGTATGGTGTGCTGGCCAAGGGGGCTGGCAGGGCAAGGTCCCTCCCACCCCCGCTCCTTGGAGATGGTGGCAGGGCAGGGTGGTGGGTGACAGAGCTCCATCCCTGCCGCCCTCCTCCATCATTCCTGACAGGCAATTGGCTAGTGTGTATGTGGATATGTATATGTATAGGTGTGATAGAAAGTACTACCCTTTTTTTGGTTTTGTTTTTTTTCTGTGAGACTGCAACCAAGATTTAAGTCTTAGCTCAAAATTTTGATTGCAAAGTCAGTATTAGTGTGGATAATGTAAGAAAATCTGCAATGATGTTTTTTAAAGCTAACTAAGGTGTTTTATAATACCACTGCAGAGACGTTGGGATGTCCTGAAGCACAATGGTATATAATTTCAAATTCATTAATTCTTTGTGGAGAGTGTTAAAACAAGGAGGAAATGCTTGCTCGTATTAGTTCCTTGAGAAATAGTAAATCATGTGACAGATCTGCAGAAGATAAAACTTTGAAGTACTTCAAATACTTCCTTTTGTGTGAAAATGTGATGGACAACATGCTAGAACAAGGCATGAACTAAAAGTGGAGCTCACTTAAATACTACTGAACAGAACTACTGCTCCCTGTTAATCAGAGCTTTAATTAATATAATTAATATCACCTAGTTTAGAGGTGTTTTTATAAGTGTAAAGCTCTGAACCAAGATGTAGGAATACAGAAGTGGGAAGGGCCTGTCATGTCACAATCTGCCCAGGACAGCAACACAGGCTGCGGTAGGAGTGGGGCTGCAGGCAGGAGCCGTGGGCAAGGGGGTAACATGCATGGGAATAAGGCACCCCAGAGCAGGCAAGAGGCATGTGTGCACATGTTATGAATGTGACAAACACAAAAAAAGATGGGTGGCATTTTAAACTACTGACTTGCACTTTTACTAAATATTAGTTATCCAATGGCATTGACTGATATGGGTGGTTAATCACCGGCAATCAGACAGAAAAATCTTTACTGATGCACCACTAAAAGTTTTAAGGAAAAGAATAAGACAACCTAAGAGCTAGCACACAAAAATACTAGCTTTGAAGAACCAGATTCAATGTCAATCTTCATTATCACATAGATAGTAGCAATAACGTTCACTCTCACTCAATAATGCACAAACTGGGAAATCCTTTGCAGTGTCTGGCCACAAAGTGATGTTAAAGTTACAGAGGATCCTTTCCAATATATTTATATATCCTTTTAAATTTGGCTATATTTTGCCCTTCATAATGTTTTCTTGTCTTCATAGCACCTTGAAGTAGATAAAACTGCAATTTGACAGCTAGAAGCTAGCCACTTACGCCAGTAGCAAAAGCAAGATGGTGAAGAGGGGGCAAACTAGTAATGAGTAGGGAAGGGTGTGACCAGACCACTGTATACATGCATGTGCATGCGCATTTGTGCGCACACAGAACTGGCCCTTGACCTCTCCTAAGGCTAGGGCAGAGCACTGTTAATTTAGCAGTAACGGAAGCGTAGCACAAATCATACTGTGCGTTTCCTTAGTCACCCCCCGACACACACATTAGTGTGGTACAGCAGTGAGCTAGGAAGACATATTTATCAAGTCAGTCCCAATATACACACATAACAACAACAGTCTAAGCAGCTGTTTGGTTCCATTATTCAGAATGGAAAAGAGGATTTTTTTTGGAGTAACATCTAAGTTTATTATCTCCTACCCTTGGCTTTTACAGCCAATATGACTATAACAAAAAAGAAAACGAAAAAGGTTAAAATACAGCACAACTATCCAAAATCTTGCAACTCTCATCAAACCAAATTAGATACCATTTGATTAACCTCCCAATAAAACTGTAAAGTACCCCTGCATCCAGCGTAAATATTTGTATTATTTAGGATATAGCTTTACTATAGCAAATAGAAGCCACTACAAGTTGCTTAGTAAAAAGGGAAGAGAAAGAAAGACAAAATTTTCCACTCAATTTTTTTCTTACATCCAAAGCCTTCAGTAGTTGCTACTACAGAACAACAGATCCAACTGCTATCAACACTGGGTGGGTGGGGAAGGTGAAGTAGAATAACGGGACAAGAGTCCATAAAACTGATATACCTCTATTGAAAAGTGCAAGTTAGCTCTCAGCAACCTCCCAGGGTCACACATTTAATCAGCACCAGATAAATAAATAAACAAATCATGGGCGGCACATAAAAAAAAAGACAAAACTGGTCTCTGCCCTAAAGAATTTCATACTGATATGTGGGCAAAGTTTCTTTGGGTAAATGTATCTTATTAGACAAACTGACTAGTTCGAACAAAGTTCTTCCCAAACTTTCAGGCACAAGCACCCTTCTTCAGGCACAGGGAGACTCTGTAGTTGTTCTGAGATCTCCAAGGAACCAAGAAGTTAAAAGTGTGACAGGAGGTCAGTGAGAATGTAAATAGGTGGAAATCAGGAAAACAATGGCTAGAGAAGGGGGGGGCAGGTGAGGGAAAATGGGTAAAGGAATGCTAAAGTTAAGCAAGGGAGAGTCAAAGTAAATAGCAGGAAATTAGGAAAATAAAGAAGAGAGGGAGGGAAGGGGAGGAAATGTAAATGTTAAATTCATTTACTCCCCTCCCTGCTTTTCTGCCCTTTGTCCTAATTTCCAGCTATTTCCTTTTTCACAGACAGCCTCTTCTACCTTGAATTACTACTACTGTGAAGTCCCCCTTACTCACCTTTGGCTTTTTCCTTCCCTGCTTTCCCTTGTTTTTCCAATTTCTATTTACATTCTCATTGACATTCTATCATACTTTTAGCTTCTCTCATTCCTTGAAGTCTCAGAACAGCAGAGACTTCCTATGCCTGAAAAAGGGTGACTGCGCCCGAAAGCTTGCTAAAAACTTTTAGGTTCAAGGTCTAATAAAACAGTGTTCTGAAACCCATGGTACGTGTACCCCTGGGGGTACACGAGACATGGGCAAGGGGTATGGCAGTGCCACATTTTGAGTCTGGCCCGCCTCCCCACCCAGCAGGTTGGAGGCGTCTTTGCTTGTTCTGGCCACCGCCCCTCCCGCCATGTCCAGTGCACAGGGGCTTCCATTGGTGTGCTAGGGGACAGGGAGGGGGGGCCCCATGCAGGCTGCTTTGCCCCGGACTGTGGTCCACAAGGAAAAAAATGGGACTCTGGTCATGGTGGCGAAACCAGAAGTGCCATAGTGGGACTTCCAGTTTCACTTTTGCTGTGTCAATCAGCAGGTAGTACGTAAGGTACCAAAGGTTGAGAACCACTATAATAAAAGATATCATATCTATTCAAAGAACCTTGCCTGCCAATGGTAAGTTCAGGCAGGTACCTGGTGAATCAGCTGTCAAGCAGGTTGTAATGTATCATAAATCCAATGTCTATATTGAGTCCATGAACTGTAAGCATCCTACTCTACACTGGGACAAAAAGTAATTATTATGTATTAGCATGTCCAGGAAGAAAGGACCCATAAAAATGACAAAACTAAAAGACAACACCTAAAAACAAAAACAAAAAAACCCACCTCGTTTTATTACAGCTCATAAACAAAGATTACCAGGGTTTTGAATAGCAGCTCTGAAAACTCGTAAGATTCAGATCAGTTTTTTACTTCTGGTACCACCTGAGAAAGCTACAAGCAGCAGCAGACATATAAGAACTATAAGCACAAATCAAAAAGAAAATATTAAATGAGACTGATATAGCCAGTCTTACCAAATTAATGATGATGGGTTTGGGTTCTTTAATTTCAGGGGGGCAGGGGAGAAAGAAAGAGGGAACAAGGTCTCAATAGTATACGTTCACCATGGTAAGAACTAGCCTGGTACTTTTTTTTAAAAAGACGATAGTTTAAAGTCTTCAGAAATGAATGGCACTGGTGAAAAATCCAGCCTTGAGGGTAACAAATTCATAATCAGAACAATTATGTTTACCACAATGATTTACAGAAGCTTCCAAATAGCAATACCAATTACTTTCCATTTCCTAAGGGTACTTGACATTTACAAATTTGTTTACTGACTTTTTGCAACATTGACAACATCAAGACAGCTCTAGATACTGGGAAGAAGCTTTGGTTGTTTAGCTGTTGAAGAAACAGCAAAGAAAACACAATATATACAAGGCATTGTCAAAATAATGTCTGTTTGGAGAGGGTTTTTATTTTTTAAATTATTTTTACTGAGGGAGAAATGAAACATTGAGCCAATTACATATACTGCATGTTTGTGTTTTTACTGACAGTATAACAACCAATTTAATACTTAAACACAAAGTAAAATAACTTCCTTTTAGCATTTTAAAATTTGTATTTACTTCCCATTTTCATGGAATGAACTGCAGTCTTTTCACTTCCACTACCAATGTGTCATAAATGCACATAACATCCAACATAATAGTACTAGTACATTTTTAAAATTTTCAAAAAAACAAGAGACATGAAGATTGTTTTACAAAATCTTTTTTCAAAATACTCAGTTGCTGGCAATATTGTTTCTAAAACCCAACTGCATAACTGAAAAGCTGCCTATTAACCAATACACACCCCTCAGGCTAAGTACAGACATTTGGGAGGTTAAATCAGATTCAAAATGGCCACCCACTTTAAACTTAGCTCGTCCCAGTACCACCCTTACACTTACAGACCCAGTCTCAGGGACTGGCAATCAGTCTAAACCTGTAACTGAACAGAAGTTTCATGCACACAAACTGGTCTTAAAAATTGCAGAACTCAGTTTAATATAAACCTGGATTTATGTAGTAGCAGACTTATTTGATTTAGGTCATGCCTGCCCCCCACCCCACCCATGG
>NW_017728912.1:6725798-6727273 GCF_001723895.1 Crocodylus porosus | reverse complement strand
CTCTCACCATTCTGTTTACACGTGTAACAATATCCCACTTAGTTATCTAAAACCACAGCTCATGAAGTTATGATTCCATGAACCTCTGTTTTCATAAATAAAATAAAGTTTACAGCTCTGGTCATTGCAGAAAGAAGCTTAAAAAAAAACCCCTACACACGTATATGTTAGACAAACTGAAAAACTTCCTCTGCTGAAATGTATATGTGTTTATTTTTAATCTTGAAATTTTTTAGGGCAGAGCTGTCCAGCTGGCAACCTATAGGCTGCATGCGGCCCACAACAGGTCAAGTTGCAGCCCCAGGGTTCGTGTCTGGTTGCTGCTGTGATAGCCTCCTCTCAAGGGGGCAGTGCAGTGTAGCACAAGGTATCCAGGGAGCTGAAGGTGAACCTGAAGCCCTGAAGGCTCCTGTAGTAGCAAGAGAGGGGAGGGAGGGAGGAAGTGCCAACATAGGCACAATGTGTAAAGGGCAGGGGCAAAGAGTGCAACAGTTGGGGAGATGCCCGCAGTGTGGTGGGGTTGAGAGGGCACCTGTGTGGCATGCGATCCAGGGGTCCTATAGCTCATGGTGTGGCCTGTGGGCTTGCAGGCCTACTCTGTTGCAACCCATGGGAAGTTCACCCCCTGGCTTCTTAGAAGCTGGACAACCCTGCATTAGGGCATGTTTCAAGACTTATTAAATTAAAAATAAAGCATCTCTTTAGAGCACTCTTTAAAATACCACAGATCATCAACATGCATCAACCAGGAAGCAAGGAGCTGCCCCAAGGCTGAGCAGCTACAAGCTGCACCAACACCACAGCTATGGGACAAGGAGAAGTAGCAGGAAGAAAAAGCTGTGGTAGCACCCAAAATGGAACCCCAGCCTGCCTCAGCTCTGAGCTGGGGTGTTGCCTACAGCTCAGAAAAGCTGCCAACCACTGCTCTAGACCAGGGGTAGATCTGACCCCTGGCACCATGTAAGCCAACCCACAAAGTTCCCCATGGATCCTATGGGGAACACTGAGTCATAAGATCCATGTGCACTAGACAGACATGCAGGGTGGGATGGGGCCCCAATTCCACCTAGAGAACATATCCAACCAGGACTGGCCTCTAAGAGCCCTGCACCACGTCCAGCTGGCCCCTGCAACTGGACCCTGAGGACCTGTTCTTCCCCCATCTGGCTGAGATACGGGTTTCCCTCGATTTATGCGGGTTCTGTACATGCAAATTCACTCTTACGCAATGACCCTTTTTATACCCAATTCACTCTGATGCAACTGGCATAGGTGCCCCTCCCCCCTAAGCAAGTAGGTCTGTGTGGGGAGGGGAAAGGGCTGTGGGACCAGGACCACACTCACCCCAGCCCCTGCTGCAGCTTCTCTAGGAGCAACCAGCACCAGCAGCCTGCAGTCACTGGGTTGCAGCATGCCCTGAACACCCTGGGCTCCACTTGTCCCCACTCACCCCAGCTCCTGGGCTGCACCATGCC
>NW_017728912.1:6710511-6725308 GCF_001723895.1 Crocodylus porosus | reverse complement strand
TAGGTTTAGGTTAGATATTAGGAAGAACTACTTCACTGTAAGGGTAGCCAGAGCCTGAAATAGGCTTCCCAGAGAGGTGGTGCTCTCACCTTCCCTGGAAATCTTCAAGAAGAGACTGGAAAGGCACCTGGCTGGGGTCTTATGACCCCTCTCACCCCCCGTGCTCATTTCTGCCCATGGCAGGGGGTCGGACTCGATGATCTGACTAGGTCCCTTCCGACTCATTGATTCTATGTACAGCATAAATCAAAGGAAACTTGTATCCAGCCAGATGAGGGCAGCACAGGGGCCCTGGAGCCCTTTCCCAGCAAGGCAATGGCAGGCCAGAACCCCACACAGCGTCCACCCATCCAGGAACAGGCCCCTGGGCATCTACACCGCCCCTGACCACCCAGGATAAGGCTCTGGCTGGGTGGAGGCAGTGCAGGGCCCTGGGGCCCAATCCCAGAACACAAGGGCAACACGGGGCCTGACCCAGCCCACATAATTCATTGGGCCCACAGGGACAAAAGTTAACACCTACAATAAAAAAATTCCAACTTGTAAAAACTCCTTTCCTAATCCACTCCCATGATCACAACCCTTCTCACCAGTTCTTCAATCACATGACAAAGTGATCAAGAAAGGCCCTTCTTCACAAGTGAATTAGATGAATACCTAAAGTGTAAGCCCAAACCAGCAGTAAACTAAAACAAAGTAACCAATAAGAGATGAACTGCTTCATCTTAACACATGGAAAAGTGACTCCCTGTAGAGATCCTTCTACGGGTCCCATGGAGTGCACAGTATTAGCACTCTTAAGTGTGTACACACCTACACATGATTCAAAAGATAAACCCTGGGACTTCAAATAGTAATCCTGAGTGTCAAAAACATTCTGACCCTTTTCTGGTCTGAGTTCTTTGCAACAAAAGAATTGCTCTAATTTTTTTTTCTATAGTCAAACAACAAATGAAAGCTAAAAGCTAGCACTTTGAAGAGTGCCTTAAGTCTAAAAAAAGGTTGATTACCACTGACACAGAAGAATAACTTTTGAAATCTTATGACCACATCCTGCAACGCTTATGCTTTGCTTTGCTTAGTTCAAGTAAGATAAAATAATAGGAAAGTAGGGCTGGAAGGCACTTCAAAGTCATCTAGTCCAGCCTGCTAGTCAAGGCAAGAGCATCCCTGACTAAGCCATCCCAGAAAAGTGTCTGTCCAACCTGCTCGTGAAGAGTCCCAGGGATAAAGATGCCACAGTTTCTCTAGGTAGCCTGTTCCCACACTTGATTGCCCTCATAGTCAGAAAGTTCTGCCAACCTAAGCTTCCTCCAGTGTAAACTGAGGCCTCTGCCCCTAGTTCTGTCCCCTACAACCAAAGAGAAAAGCCCATCACCATCCTCTCTATAATCATCCTTCAGGTACCATATCACACACCACAGTTTCCTCTTCTCCAGGAAACTAAATAACCCTAGTTCTCTTTCAGTCTTTCTTCATAGGTCTTGTTCCATGCAGACCTCTAATAATTTTTGTTGTTCTCCACTGGACTCTTTAATCTGTTCACATCATTCTTGAAGTGTGGAGCCCAGAACTGAATGCAGTACTCCAGGTGAGGCCTCACCAGTACTGAATAGAGCATAAGAATCACTTCCCTTGATCTGCAAGTGACACTCCTGTTGACACAGCCCAGTATGCTGCTGCCCCTCTTTTGCAAAAGAACACACTGTTGGCTCATATTTCTCTTATAGTCTGCTGTAATCCCCAGGTCCCTCCCTGCAGCTCTGCAACTTAACCAGTCATTCCCCAGTCTATATTCATGCACGCAGTCAGTCTGCCCCAAGTGCAGGACTTTGCACTTGGCCTTGTTGAATCTTATCTCATTGATTACAAACTATATTTCCAGTCTACCAGGTCATACTGCATCCTAGCCCTGCCCTCCAGAGCATCTGCAAATCCACCCAATTGGCTGTCATCTGCAAGTTTGCCCAGCATGTAACTCAATGCCATCATCCAAATCATTAATGAAGATGTTGAATAATGTCAGACCCAGGATGGACCCATGGGGAAATCTCACTTAATACATCCTCCGAGCCAGATATGGAGACATCGACGACTACTTGTTGAGTACAATGATGCCAACCATTACGTATCCACCTCCTGGTACTCCGGTTCAGTCTGCATTCCCTTAGCTTGTTAAAGAGGCCAATTTATTAACAAATAGCAGAACACTAGCTTTCAGCCTCACCTATGAAAGCTTACACCTCTCTGAACCAGGAGCTGCCCTGCCTCACTTTCTTCCCCTCTTTTAAGAAAGTAAGTGTCCATTCCTTTTTAAGCCTGTCTCTGTACATTAACCAACAAAGCAGCAGAGAGGCCAGCAGCTGGGCAGAGATGGCCTGTCATGGACTCCTAGAGAGGCAGGGCTGGAAGGGACCACCAGAGATCACCATCTAGTCGAACCCCCTGCCCAAAGCAGGAACTTCCCTATTTGAACCGTTCCACGCACTCCATAATCTAAACTCCACATGAGATTACCGCTAACCCACACACACCAGAGCCCTAACACCTCATATGGGCATGGACACAGCATGGTAGCCGCACCCAACGATGCCCTCCTACTACGAACACGGTCAATATGGTCTCTAGAGACACTGGGTTTCAGAGGGCAGCGCTCCTGCAACACAAACCCATGTGAATCTGACTACGGGGAAAACCTGCTTCCTGACCCAGGGCCACTACGAATCTGGCCGCGGCGTTAAACTCCTGCCCAATCCCAAACCTGGCGACGGGGAAGGGCCGGCGCCTCCCACCAGGACCCAAAGAATGCCCAAGCCTTGGCCGCAGCCAAACCCCAATGCCCCTGAGGGAGGCTTCAAACCCGCCCACCCGTCCGGAGCTGAAGGCCATGTGGCGGCTGCTTTACCCACGACCCTAGCTCCAGAGGCAGGGGCAAAGCCGGCCTGGGCGGCGGCCTGGGCAGCTCCGGGAGTGGCACCGGTAGCCAGAGCCGCCGAGGCCGCGCCAGGCTGGGGGGCGACTCCCACCCCGGGCTCGCAGGTGCCCACGCCCCTCACTCCACTCGCCGCTGGCCGTTGGCCATGAACCCCGGCGCGCGCAGCCGGCCACTTACCCCATTGTCCGGTGTTTACCGCCAAGTCCCGCCCCACCCCGCCCTTCTAACTACACACCCGGAAGCTGCTCCGGACCGCAAATGCCGGCTAGTTCCACCCCCGCCCCCGCCAATCCAGCCTCCCCTCGCAGAGCCACCGGCCAATCGCAGAGCGCGGCCGGGCCGGTTGGCCAATGACGTGGCGCGCCTTGCGAAAGTGGGCGGGTAGAAACGGCCCCCCGCAGCCAATGGGAAAACCGGGAGAGTGGGGAGCCCTCTCTCTGACAGGGTTGAACTCGGAGGCGAGCTGGGCTGGGTAAAATCGCCGCGCATGCGCCGGCCGCTGTCATGGGCTGGAGAGGTAGTGCCGCCTCTTGCGTCATCAGCAGCCCTCATGAATAATGAACGAGGCTGCGGGCGTGGCCACGCCCCGTCCTGCAGGGGCGTGGGGAGCGTGGCACGTGCGGGGGCTTCCCGCCTTTGCTTTGCGGGGGGCTGCGGAGTGCCTCTTCGCTGGTCTCCGCCTGCCCTTAAATCCTCCCGAGAGCGGGGCAGGCGCAGCTCTAATGGGCAAGCTTTAGACGCAGCTTCCTCACTCCCTCACAGGTGCAAATGTCATAGAAAATGCGGGTCGAAAGAGGCCTCAGGAGGGCACCTAGCTCAACCCCCTGCAAAGCAGCGCCAGTCCCAAGTAGAGCATCAAAACCGAGGCTTTGTTCACCAGCGCTTAAAAACCTCCAAGGAAGGAGATCTCACCGCCCCTAAGTGATGTATTCCAGTACTTCACCACTCTCCCCCTGAGAGATTTTCCCCTATCTCACCTAAACTTCCAGTGCTGCAATTTAAGACGGTTGCTGCTTGTTCTGTCATCTGCCACCACTGAGAACAGTTTAGCATTTTGCTTGGCATGTGCACCTTGGGGAATGGGCCGAGGCTGTGCTGCCACAATAAGGATTGGGCCCCTCACGGCTCCCCTGCTGTCAGCCCCCAGAAAGCTAATATCTGACAAGTGGAGGTTGTGAGTGTTTTTGGCACTCTGCCCAAAAACTTTGCCAGCCCCTGGTCTAGCTCCATCCTCTTTGTAACCACCCTTCAGGTAGTGGAAAGCTGCTGTTAAATCCCTTCGCAGTCCTCTTCTCCAAATTAAATAAGCACAGTTCCCGCAGCCTCTCCTCAGAAGTCATGCGCCCCAGGTCCCAAACCATTTTCCTTGCATTCCACTGGACTCTCCAATGTGTCCACATCCTTTCTGTAGTGTGGGGCCCAAAACTAGACAGCAGTCCAGATGTGGCCTCACCAGTGCTGATGAGAGAGGAATAATCACTTCCCTTGACTTGCTGGCAACACTCCTACTGATGCTGCTCAGTATGCCGTAAGGCTGATTCACAACAAGGGCACACTGCTGGCTCATATTCACCTTATCATCCACTATAATCTGCAGGTCCTTTTCTGCAGAGCTGCTGCTCAGCCAGTCAGCCCCCAGTTTACACCAGTACGTGGGATTGTTCTCTAAGTGCAGAACTTTGTACTTCTCCTTAGTGAACCTCTTGAGATTTCTTTTAGTCCAGTCCTCCCATTTGTCTACGTTTCTCTAAACTATTCTACCGTGCATTAATGCGTCACAGCAAAAATTGTGCTAATGCGGAACCACACAGTAGAATTAACCTACTGCACATCACGCATCACAAAAAAACCCATTCACCTCTGCTATTGTGCATTAGCACAGGCAAATGTGCCTTTATGTAGTACCTCATATTATAGGTACTAAACTTAATGCACAATAGTGAAGACGCAGCGATGAATGTGTAGATGCCGCCCCCACCCCCAAATCCTAGCCTTACCCTCTAACATATCTAGTATTCTCCCCAGCTTGACGTCATCTGCAAACTTGCTAGGGGCACACTCCATGCCATTTTCCATACTGTTAATGAAGAAATTGCCTTGACTCCTGAGGCACTCCATTTGATGCTGGCTGCCAACTAGACATCAAGCCATTCATGACTATCTGTTGAGCCCAGCGATCCAGCCAGTTTTATATCCAGCTACCAGCCCACTTATCCAACCTGTAGTTCCTTAGCTTGCTTGTGAGAGCACCTCAGAGATGAAGTGAGCCTTCTGCTTATATGTCCATCTCGGGTTCAGCGAGTCCAGAAGATACAAATGTGCCCTGACTTCAGACTAACAACTGCTAAGCACCTCTGCTCTCAGATGTGGGCACTTGCTGGATGCTAGGCAGGTCTGCCCATGATGCCCTCATCTAAATGCCAGAGGGAGTTTAAGGTAATTAGTACCTCACAAAATTGTGTATCATGATATAGGATAGATCATCAGCAGAGTAAAATCATCATGGCTCCATTTCAGTCACAATATACATTAGCTGAAGATCTTCCACAGTTGTCTGTCATTGCATGATTTTTTGACAGTATGAAACATTATGAAACAAATATGAGAGCAGCTAAAAAAATTATGAAGAATCGTCTTCACTTCAAAGTCTCTGAAATGGAACTATTTTAATTTTTGATTATGCTTCATTAAAGTGGTATATGTCAATGTTCATAACATAAACCTGCTATTAAAATGGTTATGAAAATTTTTCATTTACCACAAATATAGTAATTTTTTATAACAAATATTGAAAACATTGCTGAAAATATTGAGAGTATTATTTTAAATAAAAAGAAAGCATTTTTTGGAACGGGAAAAAATCATTGTTTTGAAATAGTCTACAATTATCTGTTGGAAATATATCATTATTTTTAAAAAAACAAACCGTGTAATTTCTGATAAAAAAAAAAAATCTTTGGTGCAAAAACATCTGAACAGCTTTCCAAGTATTTATTTTACAAGTTTGACTTAATTCTGTAGAGGTATAGAAACATTTTATTCATTAGGATAATTCTTAGGTGCAGGACAGATCAAAATGTAACACACAAAAAGCTCTGATTTTTTTAAAAAATGCTCGTACATTTAAATACTAGTAAACTTTTGTACTATGATATATTTTAAGAGCATCAGGTTAGCATCAGGTTGACCCAGAATCCCTGCTTCATCAAACCACTAGTTTAGAAAAGATCTGAATCTGTGCACATAATGCATTGGTGTAGAAGAATCTGCTCTGTGGGAATGGTAGATCACATATTCTGTCTAAATGAATATTACACTAACGGGTTAAATGAATATTATACTACCTGATGCTAATGTACCTTCAACAGCATATAGTTCTAAGCCCTAGTAGCTGGAGTGCTCTATACAGAGTCTGAAAACACGGGCTCTAAACTTGTGACACTGGTTTATTTTGTGACCTTTTATAAGATGTTTTGGGCTCCTTTATGGATGGTGCAGAGATGCATCTCTTCAGCAGGAGCTTCAGAAAGCGTTACCATATATATTATTATAGTTGTACCTGTATGTATTCAGAGTTATTTTAAACTTGACATGAATTTAACTGTAAGTACATGTATGTTTTAAATACTACTGTGTGAGTTTTGCCAGTTTGTTAACAATACATAAGATTTTCAAAGTTACTGGTAAAGAGTAATCTTTGCTAACAAGAATTACCTAACCTTACCTTCAGAAAGAAATAGGAAAAAACAAAATAAAAAGATTATATCTTAGGTTTCTGGTTTCCAATCACTTTTCCTTTGTACTTGTGCTTTATTTATGCTGGCCAGATTATTCATTGGAATTACATACTTGTATTACATACGGTCTCCCTGTTGATTATTACTGCTCCAAAGGCTGCAACAGTTTATGACTTTTTATTGGCATAGGCACCTGATGTAAGCTTCCATTCAGTTTAGATTTAATTAGGCCCTTTGTGAGCAGCCCAGTTCTGTCCTTAAACCCTACTTATTTACTAATATTTCCAATATTACCAATTCTGTCCTTAAACCCTCCATTACCAATATTTCTTAACACCTATATGCGTTGCTCACATACATTTGGCTAAAATAATCTGTTGTATAACAGTCTAAAGATCAAAGCAATGTATACATGCACATGGTGAATTTGATTTTGTTCTTTAGGTAGATACTTGGGGCCAGATCTAGGTCTGTTGTATGTGAGAACACTATAGTCCATAGAGTTTAGGAAGTATGGTTCTGCATTTTAGCAACAGGGTTAGCTTCATGGATTCTCACAGGACCCCTGCCTGTTTGCCTGCTGCTTTTTTGAAGGTCTAATTTTTGGGATGTTTTTCTTTGCTGCTGATTTCCATCACCACTTTCATTCTTTCCATGATCTCTTCTGACCTCTTAGGGGAGTATCTATAGTTCAACTGCTTATGCTTTCTCTCTGCCTTTCTTTCCTTTCTCTCTCCTTAAAAGGATTCTTCTTTTGATTTTTTCTCTATGTAGAAAATGCTACTGTATTTCCTCTTTCAAATCTTCCTTTAGTATATGAAACTGGCCAAAAAGGAGGCTTTTTCAGTTTATTTATAGATATTTTTCTTTAAAATGGCTAAATTAACCGTTCAGATTTTAAAATGTGAAATTACTAACGTGTAGCCCAGCAGTTTGGCCCCCAGTGCAAGTCATACGCAGAGTGCCCCCCTGCACTATTACATAACATTATTTCCATTTGATTTGATGCCCCTCCCTGTGTGAGGGCACTCAGTCCCAATGCACTGGTAGCACTGCCCTTACTGTGGTACTGACCAATAACATAAAAAGGTGATGCTGGATAGCAGCTAAACATTTGCTATAGTTTTTTTAAATCTACTCAGGTTCACTGACAGAGGCATAATTACAATACAGACAGAATAAGAGAGATTATATAGTGATGTCTAAAAGTTAGCCCTAAGGAAAACTTTTAAGCATTAAAATGGGGGGAAATTATCCGGGGAAAATGTCTTATTGCAGTTACTCATTCAAAGGACCTGATGGCTCCAGTGATAATACAATGCACAACAATGGAAAATGATATAACCAGTTGTATCAAAGATACGGCCCATGAAGCCCTTTCATCTGGCTCCTGGTGCTGCCCCAGGGTCTGTGTTGACTCACACCTTGGTGCCACCTAGTCCAGCTGGTCTGGGATCTGCAGCACATGCAGTGTAGATCCGATACCAGAGGGGGCAGGTGCTCCATGTATTACAGATCCCAGACTGGCTGGGAGAGAGTTGGGGAGGGCACTGCACACAGCATATGTCTACAGACCCATGTTGCACGTGTCACCCATGCTAGTTAGTCCAGGACTGTTCCACATGTGGCACCACCTCCCCCACCACCAGTTTGGAATGTGTGCCACCTATGGCACAGTCCCAAACTGCGAAGGGGTGGAGGTATTCATTGTGTGCAGTACAGATCCCAGACCAGCTGGGGAGGATGCCACATTCAAGGCAGAGCCAAGATCAGACACCACGAACACTGGATCTGGCAAGGGAGAGGGTAAGGTCCATGGGTCCAATCTGGCCAATGAACTGGCCCTGCACCACTCATCCAGTCCACAGGGACAAATGAGTTCGACACTTCTGAAATAAATCTTCCTTCTTACACACTTCTTATAATCTTAAAGAAGGGGTTCTGTTTAGCAAAATGCTAAATCGAATCTGACCCCCTGCCCTGGGCAGAAAAGAGTGCTAGGGTTAGATGACCCCAGCCAGATTTTGTCCAATATTCTCTTAAAGACCTCCAAGGTAGATCACCTGACTTGGAAGCCCATTCCAGATTCTGGTAACCCTTACCATGAAGAAGTTATTCCTGATGTCTAATCTAAATCTGCTCTCTGTCACTTTGTGGCTGTTGTTTCTAGTTACTCCAAGGGGTGCCCTGGTAAACAGAGTATCTCCCATCCCTTGCTTCCCCCTCCACCCCTGCTGAATTTGTAGATGGCCACTAGATCACCTCTCAGCCTTCTCTTATGGATGCAGTATTCCAGCTGCAGCCTTAACAAAGCTGCATAGAGGGGAAGTATCATCTCTTTAGACCTGTTCATGATGCACCTGTTAATGCCTGATAGAGTGCAGTTAGCTTTATTGATCGCTTCGTCACTTTGTCGACTCATGTTCATCTTTGAGTCAGCTATGACTCCGAGATACCTTTCCACTGCTGGGCTGCTTAGCAGGTCACCTCCCAGTCTGTAAGTGTGTTGTGTCCCTAGGTGCAATACTTTTCACTTATCTTTCTTAAACTGCACCCTATTTTGTTCTGTCCACTTCTCTAGCCTGTCCAAATCCATCTGAATCCATTCCCTGCTCTCCAATATGTTTACTTTGTCCCATAATTTGGTGTTATCAGTGTGTTCTCCATACCCTCATCCAAGTCACTGATGAAGATACTGAACAGCACTGGCCCAAGGACTGAGCCTTGGGGGACCCCGCTGCCCACATCTTTCCAGGTCAATACCAACCCCTCCACCACCATTCTCTGGGTGCATCCCATTAGCCAATTCACCACCCACCTGACTGTGAAATCATCTAAATCACAGCTGCTTAATTTTTTTTTTTATGAGAATGGGATGTGACAACATATCAAAGCCTTTTTTAAAATCCAAGTCTATGACATCCAGCTCAACTCCTGCATCTAAGCAGTTTGTGACCTGGTCGTAAAAAGAAACAAGGTCTGTCAGGCAGGATCTACTTGCTGTGAATCCATGCTGGTTTCCCTTCAACATTATTTTTCCTGCTGGACTCCCACAAATATAATCCTTAATAATTTTTTCAAAGGTTTTCCCAAGGATAGAGGTGAGACTAACCAGTCTATGGTTACCCAGATCCTCCTTCCTTCTGTTTTTGTAAATAGGGATCACATTGATCCTTTTCTAGTCCTCTGAGATTTGTCCTGAATGCCATGAGTGCTCAAACAGTCCTGCCAAAGGTTCTGCTATGACAATGGCCAATTCTTTCAGCACCTTTTGATAAAGATCATCTGGGCCAGCTGTCCTGAACACATCTAGCCCCTCCAAGTGTCCCTTTACTAGCCAATACTATACCAGCTATGGTTATACATACATTTCACAAATTTGTATTAAATATAAACAGGATTTAGAAAATATTATTAGACTTGTTTCTGTGCTTCTTGCAATTCAGAGTGTCTCACAGGGTGGCTTTATAATCCTAAAATATTTTAAAATATTTTAAAATATTAAAATATTTAAGAATAAGTAATAGGACATTTAAACAAAACAAATTAATGCCCCCCACAACAAAAAAACAAAACAAAACAAAAAACTTACCAGAAAAGAAGGTATTGTAGTAAAAAAAACCCCCAAAAAACACAGGGCAGGATAAAAAGTGCAGCTTGAGGAGGAATGACTTGTTTTGTACAATGGTGCAACAGAAACAAGAAATGGGAATGGCCTGGAAGTCAAATATACAGAGAGTTGCCAAAAATAATTATATTCAGACAAGATAATACAACAAGATTGTGATAGGACTTTAGAGAAGGCAACATGACATTCTTGGGGCCTCATCCTTCTCTCACTGGAATCAGTAACATTTTTACCTTTGACGTCAATGAAAGCAGGATGTATACCCTTAATATTACTCAAAGGAAACAAATAAAGAACCACCAGTATGTTCCAGAGTACAACACAAGTGGATCTGAGTCACCCTATGTAGTTTATACTGCAATACAAATGAAGGAGGAGGAAGCAAGTCTGTGGTAATGTTTTGGAACAATTTGTAAACTAAGAAAATACTCCATATCTAACTTTGGATACATTTAGAAATAATATACACATTTGCTCAAGATTTTTTTTTTTTTTTTTTTTTAACTAACAAGGACTTTACAAACACTATACATTTTGACATAGAGGTTTTCCTCTGAATCTAATACCATGTTGATCGCCGCTCTACAACTGAGACGCCAGGCTATTGTTTGGCTTTTTTTAATTTCAGTTTGCTCAAGTTTCTCTCAGCAGCAGTTTATATTTTCTTTATGCACACACTAGATGCATTTACACGCACACTTTACTGTGCACTAGACTAATCTAATGCACAATAAAGTGTTACCATCTTTATGTGTGCAGCAATTCCTGCATAGTAGATTAATTTAAAGCACTGTGGCACTTTTAAGGGGCCATAACTGCTACCTTGCTCAGCCTGAGCTCCAAGGGCTGGGAGGGGGCTGTCCCAGCTCCGGGTCTGGGTCAATTCCCCAACACCCCCTGGAGTTCAGGGCTGACCCCACCACATGCTCTCTGCCAACCTTGGGCTGTCCCCAGAGCCCCCTGCCATCCCAGAGCTGACACCAGTGACCCCTACCAATCCAGGACTGGTACCCTGGAGCTCCCTCTGGCTCTTGCAGATGGGCAAAGCAGGCCAGGAGCAACTCTGGAGTAGCCTTCTCCTGTCGGTCTCAATTTGTTCCTGACCTGGGCACATGTGTATACATGCACTCAGGAGCAGTTTAATGTGCCTAAATTTACTGGGCGCATCTACATGAGACATTTACTGCGGAGTAGACTAATTAGCTCCACAGTAAACGCTGCATGTCTACAAGTGTGCCCCTATTAGGCTGCAGTAAACTAATTAACTCTATAGCAGGGTATACAGATTTTTTTACTTTGCAGCAGTGCACATGTAGATGCTGCCCTGGCTGGCTGGGGCACAAGGATGCTTCAGTGCAGGGGCTGCCTGTTGGCCAGTCCCACACTGGAGCACCCTCATGCCCCAGCCAGCTCCTCTGGAACACATTGAGCTGGGCTGGAGCAGCCTCAGTCTGGCAGGCTGACCTCTGTTCAAAAGGTATGCCCAGGAACAATAAACTCTGGAGTTCATGGTTTCATATTTTTTGAATGTGTTGATGCTCCCATTGAAGCCCTGTCTAGCAGAGGGCACTAAGCTATGACTGTTTAATACCAGTAGTTATCATCAGTAATACTTATCACCAACAGGTACCCCTGTCCCAGAGCTAAAAGTTATTTATTAATTACTAGCATAGAAAAAACAAAACTGTTTTCCATTTTCATTGTTGTAGAACCTGTCACCTCAAATAGTTGATGCTACTTGTGACAGCAAAAACATTTTTTTCCAGCTATGGTAACTGTTAAATTATTTTCAGCATTGGTTTAAGAGTGAGCCTAACTGAGAACAAGCCAATTTCCTAGCACAAAAAGAGCTTAGGGGGACCATCAAGCCTAAAACTAATCCATCTTATTTCAAGGTATTGGAGCTAGAGGACAAAATCCTATTCAGAAAGAATGAAAGAGACTAATTCGGTTGCTCCAATGAAGGCCAACAGAGGCTGAACAAGCAGTTTTTGCTTTGTAGGCAGTGGTGGTAGAGCAAAAAGTGGTGGCAACAGTGACTAAGCTGGCCACAAAAGTGGCCGGCAATACTGCACACCATCTAAGTTGATACCCAGGGCTATTGCCCACCCCTAGTTATGCTGCTTCCTGAGTCACTCGTGGGACACATCTACATATGCAAATGTTCTGTGGTGGGTTTACTCCAGAGTAATTCACTTACGTGTGGGGAAGTGGAAGTGTAGATTTGCTGCTTATGGCAGTCATTTGCTCCCACCCCCACTAGCCCTGCACCGACACCTTGCAGTAGCCAGGGGGAGCTCTAGGCTCCCTCTGGGTGGTAGACCAGGGTCTGGCAAGGAGCATGGGGCCAGGAGCTGCTGGCTGCTGGGGTGGACTCTGCTGTTGGATTCTGAGCGGGGACAAAGTCTCTCTGCCCTGGCAGCAAGGGGTTCCCAGCCCCCGTTTCGTGATCACTGGGAGATGTTTGTTCCCAGCCCCTGCTCTTTGATTATGGAGCAGGGGCTGGGAGATAATCATTTCCCAGCCCAAGCCCCAGAGAGAGACATTGTCCCTACCTGGGCTTCTGTGGCAGAGCCCACCCTGGCAGCAGGCAGCTCCCAGGGGTAGGAAGCAATCTCTCATGCCCTGCTGCCCAGCTGACCAGGAGCAAATTTGCTCCTGGTCAGCTGTCTACATGTGCCATGCTGAGCAGTAATTACTTCCTAGTAAATTTGCTACTTGAATTTACAGGTAGCAAATTTACTTGAGATTAGAGCACAATACTGTGCAGGAAGCATCTGCACGTGTAGATGGTGACACTTACTGTACAGTAATCTCGAATAAAGTGTCTCACGTAGATGTACTCAGCAACTTGAAAATTGTAGGAGTTGGCTCCGTGCTGTTCACTGCCATGCTGTGAATACGTTAAGAAGAGGAGTTCACAAAAATTTCCCTCTTAGCCTGTGGTGAACCTTGCATCCCACGGGTAAATGCATTCACAGGGAAAAAGAGTGAGAGATTGGCATTTCTGTTCCTTTTTTCCCCATTTAAATTAATAATGCTTTCTTATAATTATAAGGGAGGAAGCAGAAGCATCTGGCAGATAAACTTCCAGTAATGGCATTTGCAGGAAATGCTTATTTGTTCCTGACCATTGTAAAGTATTTAATAAGTACTGCAGTGTGTTCAGCTTGGATCATTTGAATTGAGCAGACCAATGGTCTCTTCCATCATCTTGCTGTCATCTGTTCTAACCTGAAAGGGGGAAAAAACTGCTATTCAGAAAGAAATGAGTTTTATGCTTACTGCAACCAAATAATGAATATAAGTAGTTTGTGTTATTCCTTTCAAAATTGCTCTCTTTCAGCCTGTCAGCACTGAATTTCTTTTGCTACTGTGTTGCCCATTCAACTTTCTGAAGATATTCTGAAGTTCCTCATCACTTCAATCCTGTGATTGCTTGTCTTTGTGCACAAAATTTCCTTCAACCTTAGTAGAACCAGTTTCTATTAGGCTAAGTACAGACATTTGGGGTCATTAGTGGGAGGTTAAATCTTTTCAAAATGGCTGTGTGATATCAGGTAAGTCAGGATGGGAAGGCTAGCAGGGGCTGGGGCTTCACTGGGGGATTGGGGGAGGTATGACCCATGAGGGGTTGGGGGCAGGCGCAACCTGTGGGTGGGATCAGCGGCAGCAGGCACAACCCACAGGTGGGCTGGGTGGGGGCAGGCATGACCCATAGGTGGGATGGAGGGGCCAGCATGACCTTCAGGTGGGGTGGGTGGGACAGGCTTAACCTATGCATGGGTTGAACAGGGACAGGCATGACTTGCAGGTGGGGTCAGAGGGGGCAGGCATGGGTGGGCTGGGATGCCACCCCCTGCAGTTAACTTACACCCCCATTCTTCCCATCCCTCACCCCACTGGAACTTACTTGCTTGGTTCCAGCAGTGGCAAACACTGATAAAAGCAGCTGCACCCCAAGCAGCTTGTGGGATGGAGGCTGAGAGGGTTGGTTGGCTGGGGGAGGAGGGTGGCAATAGGTCAGGAGGGCAAAAAATAGCCCAGAGGGAAGAAAAGAGCAGCTCCAGGGCTGGGGCCAGTGGCTCTGTTTTTACAGTCCTGCAGCTGCACAGGGAAAGTATACAGAAGATCCATGCACTGCTTTGACCTAAATTGACTAAATTTGATACTACATAGATCCAGAATTATCTTAAACCAGGTTCCATAATTTTTGGGCCAATTTGTGTGCATGCAACTCCTCTTTAGTTACAGGTTTAGACTGATTTCCAGTCACTGAGATCAGGTCTGTAAGTGTAAGGTCAGCACCGGGACAAGCTAAGTTTAAATTGGGTGGCCATTTTGAATCTTATAGTTCCATAGTTTCTAGGGTCGGAAGGGACCTGACTAGATCATCAAGTCCAACCCCCTGCCATGCCAGGAAAGAGTGCTGGGGTCAAACAACCCCAGCAAGGTGTACATCTAGCCTCCTCTTAAACACCCCCAGGGTAGGAGCCT
>NW_017728912.1:6707490-6709751 GCF_001723895.1 Crocodylus porosus | reverse complement strand
ACATCACAGTCCCCCAGTTTCTTAATGAGAACAAGGTGAGAGACAGTGTCAAAGGCCTTCCAAAATTCCAGGAAGACTATGTCCACTGCTACCCCTGCATCTAGTGATTTGGTGGTGAAAGGGCCTCCCCAAATGTCTGTACTAAGCCTTATAAACTATGGACTTGATCAAAAGCTATTGAATCTGGAGAAAGTTTCCTTTTGAGTTTTAAAGGCCCTCAGTTAACGGATGAAAAAAAACATTATATTTGGGTTTGTAGATCAAAATAGTAAGATGTGTGTACAAAACATCCTCACTTATCCTATCTTTAGTAACAATCCCCTGAAATTCTATTGGCATCCTTAACCCAAAGATCTCCAACAAGTCGACAATCATCAACAAATTAAGCTTGAATCACTAGGAAACAGATAAGTAAATGCAGCCGTCTGGAAGGCCAGCATAAGAAACCTAAAATTTTTGGCCCAAGTCAGAGAAGTGATAAAATATGGTTAAGGGAACTACCAAAAAGTTTTAAAAACACGTCAGGCAGACAAGGTTCTTTGGGTAGATGTGACCTCTTTTATTAGACCAACTAAATAACTGGAAAAAAGTTATTTTCAAGCATTCAAGCACAAACACCCTTCTTCATGCCAAAAGCTTTCAAAGAACTTTTTCCAACTATTTAGTTGGTCTAATAAAAGATATCACATTTACCCAAAGAATCTTGCCTGCTTATGTCCTTAGACCAACATAGATACAGCCAACAACCCCTCAAAACACCTCAGCTTTTAAAGCCTGTCTCAGATTTTTAGCAAATTTCTCAGAAATATTTTAACTAACATGAGATGGGACATACAAGGGGTATTTTCACAGGAAGTTACAAGAGGAGGAGAGGGTGCAATTGAAAATCAGATTTATAAAGGGGAACTAGCTTCGTTATTAGCAGTGGAATAACTACTACAGCGCCAATGCTAGGCTTTGTAAAAGCTCCTCTTAAATAAACTTAAAAATTAGGTTTAAACTAAATTGATAGTATCCCTTTAATTTTAATTTGTAAAATGTTAGCACCTGTATTTAAAAGTACTAAGAAAAGGGAGAGAGGCTACCTATTTTAGGATTGGCATTCTTTCTATGAAACATAAAAAAATGTCTACTACAGTAAAAGCTCTGTTATCTGGCATCCCCCCAGGAATGGGTGATGCCGAGTAACAAAATATGCCAGTTAATTAAGCGGCCCTGGCCACCACTTCTCACACCGCATCTGGGGTGTCTCTCCACCCCTCCCTGCGGGCCCTGCAGGACACGGAGGCAGGTCCCACACAGCCCTGCACAGCCTGTTATGTCCCTGGGCCATGGGGGCTTGGCAGTGCAGGCTGCTTTGTCCTGAGCCATGGAGGCTCAGAGAAACCAGAAGTGCCATGGTGGGCACTTCCAGTTTCACTTTATATTATAAGCTGGCATGCCAGTTAGTGAAGTATACCGGCTTGTAAGATGCCGGATAACAGAACTTTTACTATATATATTAAATGCCAACTCAAAAACTTAAATTAGGGGTGGACCAATAAAGATTTTTCTGGCTGATACCGATGGACGATTATTAACAAGCCATATCAGCTGATACCGATCTGGTTGCCAGTATGCTTGCAGCTCCATCCCATGCCCCACCCCAGCTGAGCTGCCTGTCCCTGCTTCAGCCCCAGCCCCAGCCCCAGCCTCAGTCCCTCCCTCACTGTGGGGGCCTCAACGCTCCTTCCCTCCCCTCTGCCCTTTCACTCCAACAGACTTACCAGCCGGACACTGCTCTCCAACCTGCCAGGCTGGCCACGTGCATGCTGCAGTTGCTCACATGCACACAGCATTGATCAGGAACATTATCGACGACATCAGGCAAAACAAAGCCAATTACCAATACTGTCAATTTCCCTTTTATTGGTGTTGATTTAATATAGACTGATGTATCAGTGCACCTCTAGTTAAATTGTCTATAAACTCACTAGGGGGGACCAGAAGGGTTTAGGGGAGACACTGTTTCCCCTAGCGCCCCCTGGCATGACAAGGAATAATGGACACAAATTATTGGAGAGTAGGTTTAGATTAGACATCCACAAGAACTACTTCACAGTTAGGGCGGCTAGGAGCTGGAACCAACTTCCTAGGGAAGTAGTGCTGGCTCCTACCCTGGGTATCTTTAAGAAGAAGCTTGATGACTACCTGGCTGGACTCATCTGAGTCCAGTCTTTTCTCCTGCCCAGGCAGGGGGTCGGACTTGAAGATCTACAAGG
>NW_017728912.1:6701891-6707390 GCF_001723895.1 Crocodylus porosus | reverse complement strand
CTCCTGCAGTTAATGGCTAAGCATGTCACACTCCTAAAGTTCTGATGCTGCTTTTGACTTCCTGAACCCTCACTCTGTGGCTTCTATTCAATGTAGTTAGTGCAATTTATAAACTATGGCCCAACCCAAAGCTCATTGAAGATTCTTTCCGTGGACTTCAATGAGACATGACTCATTCCCTTACAGGAGACTAGATGGTGACAAAGGTGGAACTTGGAACTGGCATTTTAAATTAGGAAAACACAGCAGGAGCTCTTGAGTTCTATGCTACATCATATTCTATTAAGCTCTGAGCTGATCCCATGAAAAGGTAAGCAGTTTTCCAGGCCCATGACAGTTTTTCCTCTGCTTAATTCAATTTGTAAAATGATTACAAAATTCTGCCTTCCCACTTAGAGCCTCATAATGACTTAATAATTTGAGCCATTCCTTGCTGTTGCCCAGTTATTGTAAAAGAAAAATAAATGTCAAGTACATCTGTTGAATTAAAAATGCTGGCATATACAAATATGCAGTGTGAATTTCAAATAAATATGAATGGTTTTACTGGGGCAAAATATCCAGTTGAGTTTAATGGAGGGTTTGAGTAAGGGTCTCTGCAATGTTCCATACCATTTATTGGTCTTTATTTCTTCAAATGAAATAAAGCTTTGTGTTTTTCATGCTGTTAGATACTGCTCCTATAAAAGCAGGTCTACCTTGAGTTCTAGCTACTCTGCAAATTTTCTGCACTGTTGTTGCCAATTGGTTTAGTTCCACCAGAGACAAAACAGGAAGGGTATTCTTGTAAACAAGGCAGTGGTAGTTATTGGAGTTTTAACCATGGTGTGATCAAGGCATGGTTAGACAACATGGTAGTAAAAATGCCAGGAGTTGTGAGGGACCCTCTCTGTTTCTGTCATTATAATGGTAGGATTTGTTGTTGTTTTTGTTGCCAGAAGCAGTCTAGTCTAGTGGCTATAATAGTACAAGGCACATCCCCATAATAGTAGAGGGCCCAACCTTGCAAACATTACTCATATTAGTAAGCCCTAGTCCTTATAGTTCATAGACACAAGCTCAGAATAATGAGAAATTAGTAAAAGAATAGTTTTCAGTGAAAATAAAAGAAAAATGGAGTTGAAAAGACCCAGAAGTCAACTAGGTCCTCTTTGCCCAAGGAAGCATCATCCCTATATAAAAAAAACTATCCCAAATGTTGTTTGTCTAACCTTCACTTACAAACTTCCAGTGTCACAGTTTCTACAAACTCTCAAAATACTGTTTCAGTGCTTAACCAGTCTAATTGTTAGAAAGAACTTCTAATAGCTAACCTGAATATCTCTTGTTGAAATTTAAGCTTATTATGTATAATAGTGGTTTTCATTGATTGATATAAATGGAAACCAAAATCTATAAAACATCTTTTTCTCTTATACAGCAGGGAATAATTACATGAAAACCACTTATTCATAAATACACACGGAGGCTTTTTCCTGAATAGATTTAAGTGGTACTGCCATAAAATGATATCTAGGCATTAAAACTGAAAATTGTTATCAGCTACCATTATATTTAACAAAGCCGGAGAATCTGGAACAGTGGCTACATTAGGACTTCCAAAAACTGTGATGCCTTTACTTATTGTCCTGACTGTGTAGATATGTATCACAATGGATAGACTAGTCAGCATTCCATATCAGAGAGTAAATTTTGTTTTTACATCGCTATTGCCTCCCTTTGTTGCATCCCTTTTATTCCTTTGTACAATAAAACATAATGATTTATGGTGTTTGTCAGCGGGTCCGTCAAGTACCCCCTCTATCCTCATATTTCCCGCCTGCCACGACTTGGATCTTAAAGAAATGAAATAGGGAGGAAGTGGTTGTTACAGGAGGAAGTACCCGCGGGAAGTACCACGCTGCAATAAACTTACTTTTAGTGCTTTTATTCAGTGGTTTGCTGTTAGCAGGAAACTCCCCTTTTGTGGGAGATCACAGTCTAAAGGGTTAAACTCGGGGTCTCCAGCCTCCTGGCCAGCCCTTGGACTAGTCTAGTCTAGTGTTACAGCCCATGGAAGCCGCGCCACCTTTGTCTAGTTACCCTATTAGCGGCTTGTTACGGCTGTGTTTAGTCCTATCATTGCTGCTAATGAGCCAATTAGCGGCTTGTTACAGCAGCCACCTTGGGCTT
The DNA here is from genome assembly GCF_001723895.1 of Crocodylus porosus. Lineage (NCBI taxonomy): Eukaryota > Metazoa > Chordata > Crocodylia > Crocodylidae > Crocodylus > Crocodylus porosus. Next base: position 6,705,218 of record NW_017728912.1, on the reverse strand, counting down.
TCTCCAGCAGAGCTGGCATGCAGGCTTCTCAGCTCTCTCCTGGTCTCCTGGTCCTCCACATCTCATTCCTCTGCGGGGGCAGGTCCTAGTGTTCCCCTGGGCTCTTCTGGGGTCTGGGTAGGAGTCCTCCCCCTCTCGTCCCCTCTTTGACTCACCGTAGCCTTCCTGCGACGAGGCTGGATAAGAACCCTAAGAATTATTGCAGCAAAACCAGGGAAGATCAAATTTGACATTTTGATTTTCTGGTTTTGTGCTATAAATCTCACATCCCCTGGCTGCTTGATCAAGCACACAAAGTGGAGAGGCTTCCTACTAACATGGTTTAGTTACTGGTATGTTCATTCATATTGTGTACAAGATATATACTGGGCACACCTACACATGAAATTAATGTGGCTGAATAAACTCCCACACAGTTCACACCAGAATCTATTGCTCCTGGGTGCCACATTTACATATGCACCCAAGACTGCAGCACATTGAGCTGGCAGGGGCACAGATATGACTAGCAGAGGTCTGGGGGGTCAGCCTGACAGCTCAGAGCTGCTCCTACCCGGCTCTATGTGCTGCAGAGGGGCTGGCTGGGGCATGAGGGTGCTACAGTGCAGGGCTGCTCAGCAGGCAGCTCCTGAACTGTAGCACCCTCATGCCTTAGCCAGCCATGGCCACCATATACACATATGTTGCAGTGGAGTAAATAACTGCTGCAGGACAGTACTTGTGTCTGGTAGTACTATTCTATGGCAGAGTTAATTTGTTTACTCCAGCCCAATACCTCTGCACACGTAGACAGTGACACTTTACCGCAGGGCTAATTAGGCAACTCCTCAGTAACCATTTTATGTAGATGCCCCCATTTTAGATGTAATTTTACATCAGTTAAAAGTATAAAGGATTCCAGTAGCTGCACTTAATATCAGTAAATTTGACAAATGGTATTAACCTCTTCTTTTTACCCAACTGGCCAAAATTCAATTCCAAAATGCAATTTAAAAAATTGTTTACCACTGAGAGATTCCTCCTCAAACCTTTCATAAAAGTTTCTCTAAAGAGAGATGAAGGTGAAACAGATCATATAGAAACTTTTCTTCCATTCCTCTGTTAGCAAGTATACTCTTCTAGGAATTAACTTTCAAGATATATTACTTCTTTCTATTATGTTTTTGAATTTCTCTGATTTGAAATGATAATGTGCTTTAGGCTGCTCCAATTGTTGCTATAGTAAAGTGGTGCAAGCCTATCAAACTCCGTTGGATAAATGGATTACAGCACTGGGAACCACTTGCAACTGTAGAACATTATTAACTATACAGAAATTTATCAATTACGGTAAAATGATTCAGTGATTAAAGGACTAGAACATTTGATCAAGTTTATTTGTACAATTAGAAGAATCATTTCTACATATGAGATAGTTAGTTATACTTAAGACAAATTAAATGTGTAATAGGAGGATTATCTGTATTTCCTGCTGTGCTCTTTGTTCTTATTGTATTAGGCTTACCTTTCAGAGCTTGAGTTGAGTCCCAGGCTTGAGATCCTGCTGTTTTGATTGGTGGAGCCCATCCACCAATCAGGAGGCAGCAAGAGAAATAACATCATGCCCCTTTCCTGAGGGGAGGGGGAGAAGAGCTTGTCGGACCTGATTGAAGACTGCAAACTGTCAGGTCCAAAAGACTTCAGGGGCAGAGCCCTGGAACGTATAAAAGGAGCTGCGTGCCCAGCATGAGGGGACATGCATCTGGGACAGAGAAGAGAGAAGAGCAGGGCTTAGAAGAGCTAAGGAGAGCTATTCAGCAGGGCGAAGCAGTAGCCTAGGAAAAGCCCCTGAAGACTTCAATCAGTGGGAATCGGGGGAAGGCTCCAGTGGTTAGGTTCTTGGTGTGCAGTATGGTACACGGTGTCCAGACCCTGGGAGCTGCATGAGGCGGCTTGGGTCTGCAACCTCTGGCGTGTGGCCAGAGACACGGTGAACAGGCCGCTGCATGGAGCAGGATCTTTGGAGCCCCTGGGGTGGCTCAGGTCCTCAACCCCCAGAATGAGGCTAGGAGCTTGGTGCAGAAAGCCCTGCATGGAGGGTGAAAGACCCTGGCAGCCGCTTGAGATGGCTCAGGTCTACAGCTGCTGACACAGGACAGCAGCTCAGTGCAGATGACACAGCCCAGAGGATCTGGGAACAGACCAAGCCCCAGTGCTGCACAAGGCTGTCCAGGCCTCCAACCCCTAGCATAAAATGAAGCATCCACTTCAGAAGGAAAACCCGGCAGGGACAGAGCTTGACCTGGAGAACAAGAGGCAACCCTCTGGGGCTGTGGAGTAGTAAGTTACCCTGGAGAGAGGGTAACCCACAGGGGAGCCCTCCCACCCCAACTGGATGTGGTAGAACTGTATGTGTACACACACACACACACACACACACACACATTATAGGGTTTATTGTTTTGTAAACCTGTACATAGATTATATATATATGTCCTTACCCTTTAATGGTTTTGCTGTGATAATAAATCTGTATATAGTTAAGTAATTGATTGACTGGACCTGACTCTATAGGGGACAGAGGTGGTCACTGGGCTGTTGTGTTTCTCCACAGCAAACTGCCCTGCCAATAATTCCCTCAGTTGGAGAGGGAAGTACAAACTTGTGTACACCTCGGCTATATTATATTAATACCTCATAATATTGCCTGGGAATTTCTTTCTTTAGATTTCTACAGCTCACTGGGTGCATCTACATGTGCACTTTACTGCAGTTAACTAATTAGCTCGCCAGTAAAGTGTCACTGTCTACACATGCACCAGTATTAGGGCATAGTTAGGGTTACCATAGCTCCAGGATCAAAAAAGAAGACACCTATATTGGGGAGGAGGTGGGAAGCAGGGTGAGGAGAGGGAGCCAGCAGGGGAGAGGGGGAGGGGTGTATGGTTGACCAGTGATATGCCTGTGCCATGCCTATGCCCCTTACTCCTAAGCCCCTGCCACCCAGACCTGCTGGTACCCCTCACTCCCGACTGGCAGCCCCTGCCCCCCAGCTCTGCCAGTGCCCCTTACTCCTGACCCAGAGTCCCCTGTCCCCCCAGTCCTGCTGCCCACACAGCTGCAGTGCACATGCACACACACAAACCACACACTCACTTACTTGCAGTGGCACATGTGCAGCAGAGCATGTGACCCCCAACATCCAAACACCTTGCCTACTGCTCCTAGCCCCAAGCATGCAAGCTTCTTGTGCCTGGGAAAAGCCAGAGGCAAAGTAAAAACCCAGACATTTGGTCGTATTTAAAAAATCCACCTAGACACAAGGACAGGGGGCCAAAAAAGAGGACA
>NW_017728912.1:6699607-6701114 GCF_001723895.1 Crocodylus porosus | reverse complement strand
GCGCATGTCAGTTTAACCTCTTCTGTACTGGCAGCACATACTCAAAGTTTTTCCATGACAATTTTAAGGATGAGCAAACCAGGTAGTTTTCTTGGGCCACTAGCTGAGATGAATTCAATTAGGCTGCATTTGTGCAAGCTATCCATTGAGACAATGGAAGAAGAAAGACGCCACATCAGGGCCTATGCCCCTATGAGTGGCCCGCATGGGGCATGTCCACACATGCAAGCACATGTGCTTGTAGCAGCTCAGATAGAAGTGGTACAAATTTGAGCCAGGGCTTTTTGCCTCAGCGCATGTGCTCGGACATGCACTTTGTTGCCGCTTGGGGGAAAATAACCCTGCCTGGCTCCTCCCGGATCAGCAGCCAGGGGGCACTAGAGCCCCAGGGCTAGCACCTGTGCTGTTCCCAGCAGTATAAAAAGCTGCCCTGGCAAGTAGCTCAGGAGCTTCTGGGGCCCAGCCAATTGGTACCTGGGGATATTACCCCTCGTGCCAGCTGGACTGCTGAAGCAGCCCTGAGAGTTCCTTGCAGTCTGGCAGTGGGGGCTGCTGCCTGGCTCTGACCTGCTGTGCACTTGCCAGACCTGAATGGGACCTGCACAGCCAGTAGAGGCATCTGTCCTTCTGACCCAGCTGCCAGTGGGCTGTGGCTGCAGAGTTGGCCTCTGTGCAACACTACTGCCGCATGTGCCCCTTGCCTGGGCATCTGGGCAGCTATCATCCAGAAGATGTTCTGGGTGTGGTGGCCTGCTTTGAACTGTCAAAGCATATCCTCCTGGCCTCATTTGGCCAGGAGGTCAACCATGGCCAGCCGGGTCCAAGTTGTCAGCTATGAGCAGGCAGGGTCCTGCCACTGGCCTCCCTAGCAGGAATTCTGGCGTTCCCTATTAGAAAACTGAAAAACCCCTGATAAAAAAAAAAATCCCGAAGTAACTCTATAAAATACCCCAAAATCCATGTGCCTCCACAAGTAAAACAAAAGACCACTATAAAGAAAGAAAGTAAAGTGAGACAGAGACAGTGATGAGTTGACAATGTTTTATTGATATATCTACAGTGTTAAAGCAAGTCTCTTATCATAATAATAAAGTGAACTCTAAATACATTTCATGAATTCATGAATACATGAATATATATTTTTCTGCCCTCCCACAGGGGCTATGGCCCCCACATAGGATCTACAGCCCCCAAATAGGGGATTCGGCCCCCACATGAGGGCTACAGCCCCCACACAGGTTATACAGCCACCCAACAGGGGATGCGGCCCCCACACAAGGGCTATGGCCCCCCAACAGGTGTTATGGCCCCCCAACAGGAGATTTGGTCCCCACATAGGGGCTACGGCCCTTCAACAAGGTTTATGGCCCCCCAACAGGGGCCAAATGACCCCTCCACAGGGCTACCATCCCCCTGCAAGACCCACATGCCCCACCCCAGGCCCTGATTGCTGCCCCACTTGGCCCTATCCCCTGCCAGCTGCTACAGCCCCCTGAATGGCTATCCC
>NW_017728912.1:6689792-6699507 GCF_001723895.1 Crocodylus porosus | reverse complement strand
GGCTGGGGGAGTGGCTGGGACCACAGGGATCCCCCCATGGTCTCATCTCCCCTCCTCCAGCCTCCCTGACCCTTTACTTACCGGCACTGGAGTCCTGGTGCTGAACATGCGGCCTGCTCTGCACGGGCAGGCCGCGTGTTCAGCACCAGGGCGAGGGGCCAGCCACAGAGATACTCTGGCAGCCAGAGCATCTCCGTGGAGGACCCAGCCTCCGGTTGTCTCAGGGTATGGTTTGGGACCGTGCCTTGCCTGATTTTTAAACTTTGGTTTTTTTAGACCCCTGGATATCCAGGGGTCTACTTTTCTCCCTGCACTGCAAGTTTGCAGCGTGGGGAACACTTTTTCATTCCCGCACCTGCTTCTTGCCCCATCTCATAGGAGTTTGAGACAGGGCAAGAGGCATGTGCATGCTCGTCTGGACATTTGAGTCTGCCCCATTTGAGTCTGATGTCAGTTCTGCCCCTGGAATAAAAATTTCTTCCAACAGTGGGTATTCAAACCTGAGCTTCTGAAGAAGTCTTTGACTCTCCCCATTCTGTCGCATAACCCAGGGCAACCCCTCAGCGATTGCATTCTGACCCAGCGTGTTGCCCGTATTTCTCTGCAGGGTTTGGAAACATGAAAAATAAAGGAGGAGTAGCCTGCAAGTGTCTCTCTGCAATCCACTCCCAAGGGTGGCTTCACAGATGTACATGAGAAAATTCTCTCTTTCCATAACTCTCTCTTTAGTCCCAAAGAGGAATTTTGGAACATTTCAGCCATGATTTATCATTTGTTTTCCATCTTCCTTTGTTTATAATGCAGGATCCATTACTTGTGGAAGCTGGGTAACATCTTGGCCTCTTTTAGTTAGTGAAATACAAAAAAACATATAATCAAAATACATTTTTCAGGTCATTAAATCTATTTTCCAAAACTCTGCTAACTCAAAAGTCACTTAATGGAATCTTGCTGAACTAATATATTTCTGGATAAGAATAAGCATGAAATGTTTCTTCCAAATATGATTTTTTCCATTAAATTATAAGTGCCTAAACATAGAAAGGTAACACTGGGCCCATCTACACAAGCTGTCCTCTGTGGAGTTGTTACTACACAGTCATTTAGTACTTGCACAATCAAGTACTAAATGACTGTGCAGTAACCAGCATTACTGCACAGTAGCATCCTGGCACAGTTGCCTAGTGATACTTACTGCATAGTAGCTCATTACTACTGCACAGCATCTTGTTACTACTGCGCAATAGTGCTGCATCACGGTTCATGCCCAGTGACATTACTGTGCAGTCGTAACGAGCTACTACACATTAAGTGTCTTGTGTAGATGCAGCTCCTATGAAAGGACTTCCTCAGCCATACTGTAACCTTACTTTTCAGAGCATAATAAATATTTAGTTATCACATGTTGAAATAAATGGAAGTTGCAACTTTCCTGACATCCTGACCTCACTGAAGTTATTGAAAGTGCTGCCATTGACATCAGTGGGATTTTACTTTTAGAGTATACAATAATGCATTCTGTAACTAATGCAATGAAGGTCTGCCCCATTTCAACATCCACTACAGCCCTAATTGTCTCTCCAGAAACAGCAGAGTCCCACTGGTTTTGGGGAGGTCATATAAAAGGGCTTTAATAGACCTGCAAGGAGAAGGGCAAGTAGCAAAAGCTTTATATACCATCCTCTGTTAAGAATTTAGAGACATTTGTCTGTAAGTTTCCTTTTCCTTTGTACCCTTGAGCTTCGCAGAGCAGAGGGTAGCATAGTTGTTTCACTATGAATAGTAAAAGTTCAATCCTTCCAATATTAGAATTAAAGCTTCCTATTGTCCTAATTTTAAAAAAGCCCCTTAACAAAATGTTAAGTAAAATAGAGCATTCTATAAAAGATGGTCCCAAATATTATAGTATCTCCATTCAAATGATTTCGGACAATTATTTCAGAATATTTCATAGATTTCATAGACATTAGGGCTGGAAGGGACCTCGGGAGATCATCGAGTCCAGCCCCCTGCCCAAAGGGCAGGAAGTCAGCTGGGGTCATAGGATCCCAGCAAGATAAGCATACAATTTACTCTTGAAGATGTTCAATGTAGCTGCTTGAACCACCTCCGCTGGCAGACTGTTCCAGACCTTGGGGGCTCGGACAGTAAAGAAATTCTTCCTTATGTCCAGCCTGAAACGGTCTTGCAGGAGTTTGTGACCGTTCGACCTCGTCATCCCTTGGGGCGCTCTGGTGAACAGACGTTCCCCCAGATCCTGGTGGTCACCCCTGATAAACTTATAGGTGGCCATTAGATCACCCCGAGCCTACACTTTTCCAGGCTAAAGAGTCCCATGGCTCTCAGCCTGTCATCGTAAGATCTGTTTTCCTGACCTCTGATCATGCGCGTGGCTCTCCTCTGGACTCTCTCAAGCTTCTCCACATCCTTTTTGAATTGTGGAGCCCAAAACTGGACGCAGTACTCCAGCTGCGGCCTCACCAAGGCCAAGTACAAGGGGAGAATGCCGTCCCGGGATTTGCTTGAGAAGCATCTATGGATGCAAGCCAGCATTTTGGTCGCTTTACTAGCCGCAGCATCGCATTGTGGTGTAACGGTATGTAGATATCCATAGTAGTGGGGTAATGACCTTAAGCATATTTTCAGAGTAGAACTTGCTGCTTATGAAATCTATTGAGATTAGTTTCTATAATTTCAGTTCTATAATTCCTCATATGAAAATGTTTGGGCAAAACACAATGTTCTATTTAAAGTATTTTTGTTAATAGCATTAAAGCATGTAGGTAGGATATAGGACTTCTCCTATAAAAGTATACACATGATTAATAAAAGATCTAGAACTCAGGGGATTATTCTGCCTGCTACTTAAAGAAGCCCGAGGAGAATCTCTATCACAGACCAACAGAGACACTATAAATAACCCATGGATCTCAATGTCCTGAAGAGAAAACATTAGCATAACTACAGTTAAAATGTTATACTGTGTTCTGTTAAGTATGGTTACAGGCAAATATTATCTGAAAGAAACTTACTGTTTTATGTTGTCTAAGTCAGGAAGTAACCATTTAATAATAGCTAGGAGGATGACTGACATTGCTTCAAAGCGCTCTCATGACTAATGACAGCCAGCACTGAACAGGAAGAAAGAATGAGGCAAAATTACAATTCCCAAGCAAATTCTTTTACTCAATAACATGGAGTGAGAAATTTATACCTGTTGAAAAGTCAGACAAATAGTGCAGTAAACTGAAGCAAGTGATTTATCCACAAACTTGTTGACTATCAGAAATACAAGCGTCTTCACCATTGCACCTTAACAGAGTGCCTCTGTTAAATGAACAGTTAGGACTGAGGAAGTGGATGACTGGTTGTCCCACCCGGCCCCTCTAAATGAACCTCCCAATAGAGGTGCAGATTCATGTGTGAATATTTGGCCAGCAAGAACTGGACTGAACCCCCAGATAAGCAGCTTGTCCTGTATACACAATTAAACAGCCATCAGCTAATAATGACTATTAGTCACTAATGGCCATGGGTGGATCGAGGAATCTGAAAAGGGAGGTGTGGGAGATCACCGAGGCAGCAGGGGTGGTTACAGCCTGCCCTTCTCCTTCCTCCTGGAGCACTGCCTGCAGCAGGGCAGCAGCTGCCCGTGACATTTTTGTCCCAGAAGAAGTTAAGATTCCCTCACCCTGCTCTTGACACACACACCCCTCCAGCACTTAGTGGTACCATACCTCCCATTCCCCCTACCTTCCAAGCACTCCTACTCCTTGCTCAGTCACCCCATGTGTCTCTTGCTGGCTGTAAGCAGGCACTAGATGGGGGGACTGCCTGGTGCCACTGTCCCACATGGAGCCTGACACCCCGTATAGCTGCTTCTCACAGCTGGAGCCCTCAGGCTATGAGCAGAAACATTGTGGACTGCTTCTGCCACTGCTGGAGCCCATCACCCCATGCAACCACTCCTGCAACCCTTAGCTGGAGCAGAGCGGGAGTGGTCCTGGGGCTTCTCCTGTCTGTAGGTCAGCTGGGGACAGCAATTGCAGCAGCCGGGTCTCCTCTTCCTCACCTGCTCCCTACTTGGTCCCGTTGAGCATCCATGCCAGCCCAGGGTCCTAGCCATGTCTCAGATTTTGCAGGGGCCCAGGCATTGAGGCCATAGAGAACTGGAGCTGCTGGCAGGTGAGGTGTGTTGTGTCTTATTGTGTTTTCCTTGTACTGTCCCTTTAAGGCCAAAGCCCTTATTTTCAGCACTGCAGGGTTCAGTTTGCCTTGCCGCTGTTTTGCAGCACTGTTGGCTCCCCTTTCTCTGCCTGGAAGAGCCAGAGGTATACTTTTCCCAGAGCCTGACAAAGGGACTTTGATCCTGAAAGCTTGCGGAAAAGGACAATTTTCTTGCGATTTCCCAGTTGGTCTAATAAAAGGTATTATTCTGGAATCAAGAGTTTTAGTTTTTTGCATGGAAGAGCCAGAAGAATTCTTGGTTTAACTCACTCCACAGGACTGGACTGGGTCAAGTCAGAGGCAGAGCAAGTATAAGTTCTGCATACATAGACTGAGGGCAATTGTTAAGATCCACCCTGGATACAATTCCGGAGAATTATAATAATAAATAACTGGTAGTTCAACACAAGAGTGTCCAGGGTGTTGTTGCTGAACTCACAGCATATCAAGGTACACAGTGGAAGTAGGATGCAACCATGTCACTTCACCCCTGCTAATGACTTAGGCCAAATTTGAATAGCTGAAAGGCTCCATCATACTGAGCCATGCAGTCATCCCAGTTTCTTTTCTTGCTAGACTAGCAGAGCGTAATTCCACAGTAGATCAAGTCAAGGTTAAAGGAATCCAGCCTTGTACTACCAAAATAGTAGTCATTCAAAACTTGGAATGCAGAAGACATTTGATTCTAACAGATTCAATATCTATCATTTTTAAACTGTTAAGAGGTTTCTATATCTATATAGATGTAGATGCCTAATCTTGTATATCTATCTGCCTTATCTTGAAGTTTTTTACAAACAAGTTGGACAAATGTTGTTCCAGAACATTCGCGGTATGTGTGAATCTGCCCCAGAATAGGGGGACTGACTAGATAATAACCTCTTGAGGTCCTTTCTAAGCACTATATTTATTTGATTATATTTCATTTGCTATAAGAACAGCCAAGGTCCCAACGTTAAATGAAATCTTGTATTTCATCTTGGAGCAATTAAGTAATTCAGGCTCTGACTTATCCATTCACAGTATATTATTACTTTAAGCCTGTTTTCTCACCGTTATTAGTATAAGAATGTTTAATGCATAATTTATAAGTTCTCTTGCACACATGTACTGAATATACATTAGTCTGCACTGTAAACAAAATTACAGAGGCAGCCACATCAGTTTTGGACAAACTGTTTGCATCACTATTGAGGAAAGAAAATAAAGTCACGAGATGGTTGGCACTAAGTGTAACTTAATATGTTTACTGTCTCATAGTATAAAATACCTGTTGTATGTAATTTATTGCCTTCACAGTTATTCCCAGTGGTCTTAGTAAGTAAGAATAGAGTAGTGGCTGTTAATAGAGAAGTCAGATTCAGGGCAAAGGATTTGGCAATGACTCAAGAGTATTTTTCCTGGGCTGTGAGATGGTGCATGGGAAATGAATGGCCTGGTTGTATAGTATCAGCTTAAACAAAAATTATTTCTTTTGCTTTAGCCCCAGCAAACACTCGCTTTAAATGTGTATCAAGATTATTTTTAAGATTTGAGAATTAAAAAAAAAAGAGCTATTTAATTAAATTTAGTTTTTGCCATCCATATACAGACATGTGTACATCTTATATACTTTGCTCTCTCTACCAATTAAGTGCTTAGAAACAAATAAACTTAGTTTGTTTTAATCAGATGGAAGAACCAGAACAAAAACTCTAAGGACCCAGCAATCCCTTTCCACACACAAAACCACATGGAAGGGGAAAAGCTTGTCATAAATGCTACAGTTTTAACTGGTAAAAAGCCTTAGGATTCAGAGGATTGTGTGGGCATGCACCAAGAGAGATACAGCTTTATTCATGCAGATACTCCAAAAATTATGCAAACAGAAATCACCAGGTATGAGTCAGAGGTATTGAGTCAACCTCTACATGCTGCTTTCCTGACTCAGTCATCACCAACTCCTTTGTCCTATTGCTCCCATTACTTGCTCCTTAGGCAATTCTGCAAGTTTGCCCTGGGAAGGTGCCACCTAGTCCTATCTCTTCCACATTTGTCAGACACTGCAGAGCCTCTCTTGTATTTGGTATGCACTGAGAGTCAAATATCCCAATAGGAGGCAGGACTAAGGTCTTCTTAGTCTCTATTTTCTGCTGTTTGAGACAGTTTCAAGCCATCCTTTTCAGTCAGGCTAATGATCTGGCTTTAAACTCCTTGGGGGCATCTATACAAGATGCTTGACTGTGCAGTAGCAGAGTTTACTATGCAGTTAGTATGTACATCTACACATCCACATGCTTACTGAGCAGTAAACCTTGCTAATCATGAGTAAATTTGCTACCTGCAAATGAAAGTAGCAAATTAACTTGCAAGTACTTACTGTGGAGGAGCACTCATGTAGACACCTGACTGGGAGCAAATCTGCTCCCAGGCAGCCAGCCACTGGGGATGGGAGATTGCTCTCTGACCCTAGGAGCTGCCTGCTGCCAAGGTGGGCTTCACCCCTGGGGCCCAGGAAGGGACTATGTCTTCCAGCCCTGGCATCAGGGAGCTCCAAGCACCCTCCTCTGAGATTGCCAGTGGGGCCAGTACTGGGAGATCCAGCCTGTTCCCCAATCCACTCCATGATTATGGAGCTGGGCAGGGAACAGGCTCCCCAGCCCCTGCCCCACAAACACGGTGTGGAAGCTAGAAATTGTCCCAGTCAGGGGCACTTCCCAGTCCTGTGGTCTGATTGAGTGATCGAGGCATGAAACTTGGAAAGAGATGCAGGGGAGGGGCAGGTCCCAGCCTCCTGCTCTAATCTGACAGTGGGGCACCTACCAACGAGCTAGCTGTTCCACTGGCAGATCAAGGCAGAGGGCTAGGACCTGCTCCTCCCCTGCAGTTCTTTCCAAGCCCCCTTCCCTCCAGGGAGCCAGGGCCTGGAGCTCACTGCTGCCAGGGCAGGAGATATTGTCCCCATCCTGGCAGCCCCTCAGGGGCAGGAAGCAATGTCCCAGCCCTGGCCAGGAGACAGCTATCTCCTGGCCCGGTGCTCTCCAGCAGCCCCTGGGCTAGCAACCAAAGGGAGCTGGGAGCTCCCCCTGGCAGTGGCGGGGACCCATTGCAAGGCCTGAGGAAGCAGGAGCAGTTTGCTACCATTAGCAGCAAATCTGTTCCTGCTTCCTGCATGTGTGGACACTTGCCAAGCAGTGTTTACTGGCAAGTAATTTACTCATGAATAAACTTCTCCCAGATCTAATGCACATGTAGACACACTCCTTGTGAACTTAGGGTTTTCTCTTCACATTCTCAGCACTGGGTGGACTACAGTAATTATTTATGCTTTTAAAACACTCTGGGAATGTAAAGCATTGTACAAGTGTTAAGTATGTTTATAGGCTTGGACTTGGCTATTTCCAAGTGAATATTTGTACATGTTAAAATGTCTACAACTAAGGTACTTTAAGAGGCATCATCTGCAATGTCTAGTCCAGTTGCAGAATAGTGTGAGAAATGCTCAGGACTAAGTATGTACTTTGTTTCCAGGTCAGCCATTACTGGCATTACTGTCAGCACACTCTCAGCCTGTTAGAACTGTGTCTTCCAAATAAACCTCTCTAGCTTTCAAGTGGTATGGCATAGACAGGAGGAAGGATGCAGGATGAAGACTGGTTACTGTGACTGACAGTGGTGAGTGGGAGTGACATGGGGCCCTGGTAGGAAAGGACATAAAAGGAAAAAATTATGGTTCCCTGATGAGTTGTCACTGAAATGGACAAAGTAAACAAAATCAGGAACGGAGAGAAAACATGCAAGGAATTTTGTTTAGTTGTTGTTCCTGCTTCCATTTCAGGAGTGGGGCAAAATTTGTTTCAGTAATTCCAAGTTTAACAGAATTCTCTGCTGAGATATTAAAATAACTTCAATCCTATGCTACTTATAAAATGAGCAGTGTACTTCTAAATTGTGGTCAGTTATACAGAAATCAGCTTGATCCAGAAATAAAATGTTAATAGGTTTCAAAAACCTGTTTCCTGTGCCATCCTCCCCCAAAAGAAGGCAGCAGTAGAAAATCTGCTCCTGGTCCCTAAAATGAAATAAAATCTAATGGAACTCAGAAAGTGCCGGATGGTCTTATGGCTACATTAAATAATTACTTTAAGAGTACAGGATTAGAAACTAGGACACCTGAGTCCTGCATCTAATATTGCCATAGATTTCCCTTTTCTCTATATCCACTTTCATATCTATAAAATGAGGATACCTTTAGAGCCCTAAGAAGAGGTCCAAAATGTTAGTATTTCTTGTTTGCATTTTAAAAGGAGAATCTGTTTGCTGCTTCACTATCAAAGATTCAACAGAGAGACCATGGGTGTCTCACCTTCAGAGTCAGAGGTGATATATGAAGGTCAAGCCACATCTATAAGGCCATGCTGATGCTGCTGTCCATGCTGTATGTAGTGCCTGAAGAAACACAGAATTTTAATGTCTACTGCTGTCAAACTCACAACTCTTTGAAACATAACATTCACTTTTCAAATATTTATCTGTAAAATGAGATTTAAAAGCTTCAAACAGCAGCTGATGGATCAAGAAAACTTGTATCTTTTTGATCTATGACTTTGAAACTCACAGGCTCATGATCTATCTTAGACAACACAGGGCATGTCTACATGAGACATTTTACTGTGAAGTAACATAGTTTATTGTGGAGTAAGCAAGTGTATTATTGCCATAGATTTCCCTTTTCTCTATATCCACTTTCATATCTATAAAATGATAATTTTTAGCCAGTAAACCTGGCTAATAGCAAGTAAATTTGCTTCTTGCAAATACAAGTAGCAAATTTACTCACAAGTAGTTACTGTGCAGTAACACTTATAGAAATGCCTGTCTGGGAGCTAATCTGCTCTCAGTCAGCTGGCCATCAGGGGCAGGAGATTATTCCCTACCACTGGAGCTGCCTGCTGCTGAGGCGGGCTCCACCACTGGACCCTGGGCAGGAATTACGTCCCCCTGCCCTAACATTAGGAATCTCCAAGCCCCCTGCTCTGAGATCACGATCGGGGAGCAGGAGCTGGGAGATAAGAAACCTTATCTCCCAGCTCCCACTTTGCCATCATGATAAGGGAGTGGGGGACTGGGAGATGCTTACGTTCTAGGGCCAACTCCATGGGATTTTCTCAGCCCCGGCTCTATGGTCACAGTGCCAGCACTGGAAGATCCTTAATGGTTGTGGGGCTGGAGCTGGGAGATCCTAAAGGCACCGGCCTGCAACCATGGAACTCAGGCTGGGAGATAAGGCTCTTCCAGTCCTGGCCCCAGGGTCACAGAGCTGGGGTGAGGAGTGGTGGCAGAAAGCCACCTTGTTTCTCCCCAAAATCTCTGCCCTGTGACACTGTGACTAAAATCTCTGAGCTGCAACCATTTGATTAGGATGGGCCCAGCACACAGGGGACCGCACCCTTGGCCTGTCTATTTAGGTAACCTGAGCTGGCTGCATTCCTGAGGGAGGGGGGAAACC
>NW_017728912.1:6686277-6689220 GCF_001723895.1 Crocodylus porosus | reverse complement strand
GAGCCTGGAAGGTGGTCGAGCGCAGGGAGGTGGGCGGCTCAACGCAGGAGCGCCCCCTACTGGCCCGCCACAAGGAGCTCCCTGCTGGTAAGGGCTGGGGAGTCTGATCTAATCTAATCTCAGATCAAAAGCATGTGTAGACACACCCACAATGAAAATGGTAGCAAATGCCAGAGATGAGAGAGCAACAGCATTATGGCATTCTCCTCCATACATTCCAGGTACACCAAAACCACTCCTGGCCATAGCGGCCCTGAATCTCTGAAGTAGTTAACAATATCCTGGACTGAAGCTTTTAATAGTCTGGAATGAGTGAAAAATGTAGAGGTGGTTATTTTAATCCAGTGGTTCTCAGCCATTTTTGGACTCAAGGCACCCCTCCATAATTTTTGTGAACTATATGGCACCCAATTTCCAAAACTAATTGAAATATTACAGTGCCTATATCCTTGCAGAAGGTGCCCCTAAGTACTTAATATTACTGTGAATCCAGGCAAGAGTGTAACAGGTTATCCTGTTATTAGAGAAGCTGGAGAAGGAGAGAGATTCAGAGCCAGGAAGGGCAGTAGGGGGTAACAGTCCAGGTGGACTGGGACTGAGACTAATAAGGTCAGGCAGCTAATGAAGCATTTTAGCTGCACTTAGCCACTGGCTGCAGAAGACCAGGTCACATGACCAGAAGAAAATTGGGCTTGGGGGATATAAACCTAGTCTCTGACCATGCAGGGACAGCCCTTGCCTGCAGCAGGGAAAGGAGATCTTGGGAGAGAGGGGCTGCTGGAGATGGACAGACAGGCACCCAAGCCACCCATGGGAGCTGGAGAAGGAGACTCCATGGAAGTAGGACCTGTAGGCAGTATTTATCTTGAGGAAGGATACTATTTTGTTATGAAGCAGCTGGCTTGTGTTTTTGTTTTGTTTGTACCGGAAGACCGAGTTGCAGCTATAGGGGCAGAGGAGACTATGAATAGGGGTCCCTGGGTGGCATTCCCCTGCTCCTTGTACCAGGTGCTAGCTTTGAGCTAAAAGGGGTGGTGGTTGGCATTAAGATTGAAAGCCCAGTAAGGGCTAACACCAAAAGAGAGCCAATACCTGAGGGCTGAGTTTTTAAACAGTAGACCAAGGCTGAGAAAAATGCAGTTAGAGAAAAATGGGGCCATAGCTACAACAGCTGAGGCTCCAACAAATCCAAAGAAGCCTATAGGAGCACTCACTTAAGGGGAGGACAGGCCCCAGGCAAATCAACCAGCAAACTTAGTCCCAGTCCCAGCAACCCTTCCCTCAACAACAAACAGAATAGCATCAAAGGCATGGCAGATGAAAGACTGGAGGTGAGGTGGGGTCAGGGTTAGGGGAAAGCCTGATATCTGGGTAGCAGCAACCCCCCTCCCCACTGGCAGTCCATCAAAGATGTAGATGAAATGAAATTTTTTGTATGTTTTCCAAAGGCAAGAAAATCCATGGTCCTAAAAGCTATACTTATAACAATGACTGAACTGGAAGCATCAGGGGGAATAGCTGCATTCTCTTATCTTTGCTACTGCCTCTTTTTGTGTACAGTCTTCTTTTTTTGTTTTCAGAAGAAAAAGAAGGTCACTTCAACAACAAAACAGAAAAGCTACAAGCTAAAATTGAATTACTTTTTTTCCCAACAAGGACATTTGATACCATCTGAGAAGCTGTCAGGAAAAGGTTTTCCTTTTAAGAAACTGTACAGAACCATATATACAGAGAAAGAGAGAGAAATTAGACAAAATCAAGGTATACCTGAATAATGAGTTTTAAATATTTTATTATTTTTTCTCTTTATCCTTAATGAAGGTTGAAAAAAATGTTTGGTAGTCTATAACAAATTAAATCAAGCTTCTAGAAACCAAACTCTGAGCCCTAAAGATTGTTTTATGCTTTAGCTCCTGTTTTCCTTCTGTGTCATTCTTTCTTTTAGTTTTTACTATGACATGAGAGGGCCAATGTATAATTATAAAAGCAGTATGTAATAGATGCAAATGCAATCAGAAATGTTATTTTAGTTTGTCATGTCACAGCCATTTTAAATCATATTAATGCATCCACGTGACACCAAATGTTAGCATATTCCTTCTGTTTTGTAGCTATGAATTGTTTTCTCTTTCAGCACTATGTGTGACATTTATTTCAACACTTCTCATGTGTTCCATTTCAATTTTCTGAGTATTTATATATTTTACAAGCATGAGATCTGTAAGTACCCATTAAAGTGTCTCTACTAGATGACTGCATTTAGAGAGAGAGAGAGCTCTTCAGATTCAGAACTGTGGAAAAAGCTTTACACAAATTACTTTAGTATTTTTTGTAATTTGTCATGGGGGAAAAAAATTATTGAAGGCAAATAGGCTGAAGTGTGTGGTGTCTCCAGCTTTTACCTGTACGACACAAGGTATTGAGAACTACTGTGCTGGGACTCGCTAGACCTGGTTTCTGTTCCCAGTTCTGACCTATGGCATGGCCTTTGGCAAGTTACTTTCTTCTCTCTGTGTTTCAGTTTCCCAGCTTGTAAACTACACTGGCCTCAGTTGTAAAGAACTTTATGATCCATGGCTGGAAACACGTGGGTGTCATTATTATTTTCACTTGTGTTGTACTTATCTAGTGTACTGTAAATCTAAAGAATCTGTTCTGGAAAAATCATTGTGGTAAAGAACTAGCTGAATTTCTGGTACTTTGCTGTATTTCCTCCCAATTTTCTTTTACTAACAAGATCACTAACTCAGTTTTCCACTTACCTTTTATGCCTTATGGCAGTGGACAGGGAGAGAGTCCCTTGTTTGTATCGGTACACATCCTTTATTACTGAACTTCTTAACAACATCTACTGGTGACATTTAGTGTACATTCCTATGTACCCCTTAAATCATGGGTGACTAGTGCCTCCTGAGTCGGGGGGGGGCACCAGCAGCTGATCAC
>NW_017728912.1:6680575-6686177 GCF_001723895.1 Crocodylus porosus | reverse complement strand
ACCAGTGCTTCTGTTGGCGCTAGCCAGGGAGTAGGGATACCAATCTCAGGGGAGGACTGGCCACCACTTCTGTCAGCACCCCTAATCCCTGGCTGGGGAGGGCCAATCTCAGGGGGGCACATACCCACCGCCATGCCCTCCCTATGCATCGCCCATGCCTTAAATGAAAGTAGTTTCTCTGTTCTATTTCTTGCTTCTAGTTGACTTTTATAATCCCCTTTCAAGTGGATTGTATACCTCCTGGCTAGGGACAGACATTACACATAAACCAGTTTAAGTGATCAGAAACTGGTTTAAACGTGTAACAGAACCGATGTTCAGTTTGAAAATGGCTGAAACCAGTTTGAGATAAACCTGGTTGAATGTAGTATCAAACTTAACTGATTTGGCTCAAACCAGTTTATGCAATGTCTGTCCCATACCCCTTGCTGGTTTAAGTTAAATCAGAGTCCCCCAGCATCCCAGTATGCTCTCTGGGCTGGGAGGGCTCTGTGCTTTATAGCAGAGCTGGCCCATCCCCTCTGTTCCCTGGCTGGAGCTTGGCATGGACTTGCAAGCACAGCAGGGTCTCCTGGTTTCTCCATGCCTCCCTCTCTCCCCACATCACCACTTGCTGCTTAAGCAGAGACCCCTTCCTCCACTCTGCCATGGCAGAGTGATGTACTAGCTAATGCCGAGAGGTGTCTGTGTGTCCCTCTCCTATTTCACTGGGATAGGCAGACAGAACAGTGACCGTTTAGGGCTTTTGGAGCTAATCAACAGGTCAGCCAGTAAGCTGTTTAAGAAGTTTGAAGTAATGTGGAGAGATGCTATTGTTTTGCTAATGGGGTGATAAAGACTGTAAGACTCTTATCAGCACCCTCCCCTGCCCCCCTGCTGCGTGGCTTGCTCACCTGTCAGTTTGCTTCAGACAGTATGACAAAGCAAGGAGGGAGATTAAAACGTTCTGTATCATCAACAGATGCATGCACTGCACACTTGCCTTGGAGTGCTAGCCCAAGACTGGGGGCTGGCAACACTCCTGCCCCTTGAGCAGCCAGCGGGGAAAAGCCTGGGACTGTGCAGGCAGACCTCCCTAATGAGAGAGTCCTGCTGAAGTCTGGCCACATCCCCCTCAGCTCAGCTCCCTGCAGAAAGGAAGGGAGGGCTACTCTAGTGCCCCTGGCTTCTAGCCAATTCACAAAAGGTATAAAGGTGTGCCTTAAGCCCAGTGAGGGGTGCCTTGAGTCCAAAAAAGTTGAGAACCAATGGCTCAGTGTGAGTAATGTTCCTGGTAATCCAAAGCTTCCCAACTGAGAAAGCTTAACCCCAGAAACCAAATGCACATTTCCTGCAAGGATGCTATGTTTTGCAAAAACCTTCCACCTCTTTATCATTTCCCTTCTATGGCACTCCTACAAACAATATTTGGAAAACGATGAGTTAAAAACTGAGTGATGTGATACTGCTGCGCCTTTCTTGAATGTCTAATGAACAATAGAATAATTAACAATTTTGACATTCAAATTAATACTGGCATTTGAGTTAGCACACAGTGAACTGAATAGGGCAGTTCACACCTCTCAGATTTACTGTTTAAACCTTTCTTCAAATCCAGGGAGTTATCTCTGCATGGTTTTTTTGGTTTTGAAGATTTTCTTGTTTTTTAAAAAAAAATTAATAGAAGCTGAACCTCTGAAGAACAGCTGAGAGGTTTCCCCATGTCCTTCCTCACATAGTCCTTTGTTGCCCACAAGAGTTGTGCTCAACATTTTGGGATCTACTGCACTAAGATAAGTAGTCTACCTGGGGGTTTCCTGTAAAGTTTCCTTAGGGGATTGAAGCTCTCCACATTCAGAGTGTTATTCTAAGGAGAGCCACCACACATTTTAAATTCTGCTTCTGAAACCTCCCAAAGGTTCCAGCAGATCCATGTCTCTTCCAGATGGCTGAGGTAGAGAGGGTGATCTTAGGGTAAAATTATACTGCAATATAATACAACACAGCGTGGGCAACTGGTGCTACCTTAGTCACGGGGCCATGAGTCTCCCTAGTGACCAATCAGTGACTGGGGGGCGGGGAGAGGGAGAGGGGACCAACGGCCAATCTCGCCAACTGGTGGGGGCATCCCCCTGCAGCCACTCCCGCTGACCAGGAAGTGGCTACAGCACTCCCACTCCCCGGCTGGTGGTGGCAGTGGAAGCACCAGCACTCCTGCCTGGCTCCCCTGCCCATTGCCTGAGTGGGGAGCACAGCCTTTCAGGAGGTGCACAGTGCTCTCTGGGGGTGGACATGCACCCCCGTGCACCCCCTCTGTCACCACTGTAACATAGTGTTATGAAAGATAAATCACACTAGAGTAGCCTGATTATCTTTCTTCAGTAAGGTTTTTTTTTTTTTTTTAGACAATGGAAATGCAGATCTAACCTATCTTCAGACAAGTATTTGATTAGGTACCACATGGAAAATTATTATTTACGCTAGAGAAGGTGAAAATTAGAACAACAGCTGTTAGGTGAGTAAGGAATTTGCTAAAAGGGAAATAACAGCAGGTTCTACTGAAAGGAGAAATGTGACTTTAGTGGGAAAAGCATTTGGCAGTATAAATTGGCCTGTGATGAACCTCAGGTTGCCATGGTCAAATTGCTACCGGTAGCTGAGATATACAAAGTAGCATTAACTTAACTATTTCAATAATACTCTGCAGTCACTTCTATGACAGAGATAATCTAAAAAAATTTAGCAAAACAAAGGCTGAGAGGGGGCATACTTTCTCTCCCAAAATATATTAGGGAGGTACATAACATGGCAAAAGAAGAACTACTTAAAATAAAGTTAATATAGGCAAAAAATCAGTTAAGTATGAATTGGTCATTAACCTCGAAATCTGAAAAAGTGTCGTAACTAGAGCAGGACAATTCTCTCTCAGAGAATGGCAAATTTACTGGAAAATCTATTTTTGGTCATTCACAAACTGTTTAAAAATGTAGGTTTGGTTGAATTGTTTTGGCTTGAAAAAATTTCAGGAATAATTTATAAAACTGGCAGTGGTAACAGATAGGAAATGATTCTATCTCTTTGATCTCTGTCTATGTGAATATTTAAGTACTTCTATAGAGAGGAACAGCTTTAACAAGAGGACTTGGAAGACCCCTACACTAAAGCGTTCTTTTTGGGACACTCCCCCTGGAAGTAAGGAAGATCCTTCTAATTCCTGCTCTGACTCAGAGACTGGATTTGAATTTGACTGTCTCACTTCTCCAGTAAGCATCTTAACCAGCTAAAACTTTAACTGAGACAAAGGAGAATGCCCTTCTGGCCTGGTTGTTGGGACACTTGGGGCTTCTATACATGTGCAGGAAGGCTGCTCCAATGTGCTGCAATTACCGCACTCCAGCAGAATCCAGCTTCATGTTTACCAGTGTCCTTGTGCTGAAAAATGGTGGCTGGGCACTGTGAACTAAAGTTCATTTGTTGAGCTTTAGTTCACAGCACCCCACTGCCATTTTTCAGCTCAGGGACACTAATAAACATGATGCTCTGGCCACGTCTAGCTCGAGGACACTAATAAATGTGATGCTCCATGCAGTAATTAAGGCCCACGTTCCAGAAGCACATCTATAAACACCCTTCGGTTCCAATCTCTGCTCCAGCAAACTTCCAATTACATATGCAAAGTGGAAATGCGCCAACAGGTGGGATTGAGAATGTTCCCCTGCCAGCCCAACTTCTCAGTCTACCCTTTATCCTGCTGGTAAGGATACTTTGAAAAACTGAGATACATAGATTTGAATCCGTTCAGGTCCAGGAGGAAATTGGACTCAGTTCTCTGAATCTTTGGTGAAAACTCTAATTATTAAGCTGTTTGAAAAATATTAATGACTTTTATCCACACAGCCTGAAAAGCAGCCCCATGCTAATGTCGCTATACCACTTCCCATTGTGGAGCTGACATGTACAGAATTAGCTTATGGTACTGCCTTGTGCCATGTAGACTCTGGTACACACATTAGTATGTTCACAGATAGTTTGGGGTTTCGGCAAAACACGACCTTGCATTGTATAGACATACTCTTCCAGTCCTGTGTTCTACAGTGTGTAGTGCCCTCAGAAAGATAGAATAGCAGAGTAACAGCTAATCCAGCTGAGATCTTAGCTGTGCATAGAATTCAGCCTTGCTTTTTACCTTTAAGTAGGTTTAAAGAGTTTTTCTCATCTATTAGATTAATGGTGAGGACTGCTATGCATGGGATTGTAATATTATATTTGTTGAAAGATAATAAAAGAGGTGCCAGCTGAGATTTCCTTTGACCATTCCTCTCCTTTTATCTGGAAGTATTTCTGATCTCAGAGAGAAACCCAAGCAGTTATCAGCCAAATAGATCTTAACACCATACTTGCTGTTTACATTTAGAAAAACAGACTATTTATATAATCGTAGACCTCACCAAAACAAGCTAGAATCCTGACTTAGATAAAGTAATTAATCAGCATCATCAGTTCTTTCTAGCATTTAAAACAACAGTATTTTCTCCTATTCAATATCATTAATACATTTGAGTTACACTAAGATTACTTCTAAATTACAGAGTGCATCACAAAAAAATCAAGTTACAAGACCACAAAATTAACATATACAAATTGAGGCCTAGCTGCCCTGTAATTTTAGATACAGGAAGGCTCAGAGGGACGTATAAATTTACTTTTAATTTTAATATAGTGTTTGGAAAAATGTCCTCCTTCGAAGTTTTAATAGGAACATGGGATCTGTCATGCTGCATCAAACCAGTGATTCATCAAGTCTTGTATTTTCCCTTCTTCACTGACTAATGCAAGATGCAACACGGGAAGGCAAAAAACCCATCATACACTGAGCTGGTTTGGCAATTTGAATAGTCCATTCTACAAAAATTATCCCATTCCTCATGTCACCCCTCTCTAAATTGGTTATGACTTTTCTGTCACTGGACTTTCTGTTCAGTGACAGGAATGACCCGATACACAAGTTTATACATAGAGTTACATTTATGGTCACTAAAGGGTGACTCTTTAGGCAAGCACTCCCATGTTTTTCTTAATCTCATTGTCTTTAATCTGTAATGTTCTCTGCTATCACTCTCATTACTCCTCTAATATATAGTATATTTCTGCTTAAAAACAAGCTAGTCATCAATATTAAAAAAACAACCATGATTTCTAAATCATTATTAAGGACTGCACCCATCAGCTAGCCACTTGATATGAAAAATAACATACAGTACTCATAGATTTATGTGTGTATTCACCAAAGTTCACCAAATTATATGCTTTTGTTTTATGCCTTGAACCTCTGAATTTCTGAGATGGATACAGATCTGAATACCTTGTGCTTCTGAGCCATTTCCAATCGATACAAATGAATGTTGTCTACAGGTATATGTGGTATTTAAAAAGCATGAAGGGATAAAATAGTTTATTGCTTACTTTATTGTGATACTACTTATTTTATATATATAGTATTCTCCTTAGGCATTTTATCAGGGCTTCATTTCCTGTTTTATTTCATAGGTTTCATAGACATTAGGGCTGGAAGGGACCTCGGGAGATCATCGAGTCCAGCCCCCTGCCCAAAGGGCAGGAAGTC
>NW_017728912.1:6675869-6680475 GCF_001723895.1 Crocodylus porosus | reverse complement strand
TGCCCTTGCTTTTCCTCCAGCTCCCCACATATCTGAAAAAGGACTTTTTGTTGTCCTTGATGCTTGAAGCTAGTTGGAGTTCAGTTGCAACCTGCTTTTGTTTTTGTCTTCTTTTTGCTTCCTTAATTCAGGTCCATTTGGCTACATTTAAGTTCTTTCTTCCTCTCTGCCACTTTGCATACTGATTATCATTTAAGTATGCAGAGTTTGTCAAACTGCATCAGACTATTGGTCCATCAGGTCCAGTATCCTGCCTTAAGTACGTCTTGTATTTGAGATTTAAAAGTCTAGTAAAGGGAACACAGAAGGTAAGGCTACTAGAGAGGGTGAGACCACAGATGCCATTGCTCTAATTGAATGTACTTATCATCTTATTTATTTATTATCTGTATTGTATTATCTGTGTTATTTACTTATTTATTACCTATATTGTTTATTATCTGCCTGACAGTCCTGTTACGGTATGGGGGTCCTATTATGCAGGCACTGAATATATATTATGAGAAGATACAGACACCTTACAATATAAATATCTAACTAGAGACAACAAGTGGGTACAACAAATATGGAACACACATTTAATTTCTAAGTGATGGTAGGTGAAGGTCAGCTGTTTCAATGACTTTCAAGGTTATGAGAAGACATTGTTGTGGAAGGTGATCCTTCTTTCAGCTCTGTCCTGGATTGACTTAATCAGACAGAATTCAATACTGTGTTAGTTTTGCAACTAATTTCCATGTATTTTCTACATGGAAAATGAATGAGAGTCACCAGACTCGTGCTCCTCCCTGTCATGTTATTCCCCTACCTCTTCTCAGATTGTTCTGGCTCCCTTCTGTTGGACAGGCAGTGGAAGGTAGCCAGTAAAAGCTCCCTTTCTATATGGCCTTCTCAAAATATCCTGTATCTGCCCATGTACATCACTGTTTCTGGTACGTTTGATTTATCATTGTTTGACTTCTGGTTGTTTCTAGTCAATTTGACTATTTTAGCATATCATTTTCACCATTCCTTTTTTTTAATGCAAATGTGTGCCATTGTGGGTGCCTTTTATCTCATACAAATATCTTCATTACAAGCTGTCTAGAGGAAGGAATAGGGAAGCTAAGATGAACATTCCTATCACCAAATTTATAACTGAGATAACATTATTATCAGATAAAAGGTACCCATAGTCATATTTGTTTGCAATTAATCCTTTCAGTTTCAAAGTGTCAAACAGACTGGATGATATAGCAACTTTACTCTCCCTAAAAGGCTTGATACAAAATTTATTATATTAAGTATTTACTGGCTGCGTCTATACGAGACACTGACTGCTCAGTCAGTCCTGCATAGTCATTTAGTACTTGTATAAACAAGTACTAAATGACTGTGCAGTAACTGGAGTTCCAGCACAGTCGCAGCAAGCCATAATGACTGCTCAGTAGCATTGTATCACGTTTTCTGCAACATGACACTACTGCACAGGAGTCACAGGCTACTACACAGTCAAAATCTTGTATAGATGCAGTCCCTATGTCTGAAAAAGGGCTGTATGGAAACCAAACTGATGATTCTATAATGATAAGAAATGAAAGCTTTAGTGATTTACAGTTTTAAAATAATAAGCTTAAATTTGGACATCTCATTAAAATATTGTATTTGATATTAGAGCTTAGTTAGTTAAGAAAAATTTACACATACTTGGATCTCTAAAATTTCGTTTTTCATAATAATAATCTTTTTGGGAAAAAATACGATTATCTTTGAAGACTAAGTTAATGACCAGACATTTTTTTTCAATTTTTTAAAAATCATCATCCTGAAAATATTTGTTTTGATCAGTTTCACACAGATTAATTTTTGTCAGCTTTCTGAATTATTCGTCAGGTTGGGTCTGACTGTCATCTTCATACCAACATCCTTAATGCTCAGAATCTTGATTTTACAAAAGATGTGGCCTGTCAGTTTTTCCCCATCTGTTAGGAGTTGTATTTTGACAGGGAATTGTTTTTCCTCAACAATTTATTTTAGGAAGCTAGTGCAAACCATTGCAAGATACCATTCTAATAGATTGTGGAGCCACTTGACCTATATGAACACCACTTTCTGTCAGCATTTTGGCCTTATGTTCAAACTCTCAGCCCAAAGCCTAGTTATAGTGATTTTTCAAACTACATTTAAAATTACTTTTAATAGTATATTGACATAAAAAAATCTGAAAAAATTAAGAATCTGTGGCTGTAGGAGAGCTTAAGGAGAAATTAAATATAATCCCTCTTCTATATAGCTATACAAATAATGATATAGTCACTCTTGCATTTTGCTATTATAAAAAATACTGGTAAGTAAGGAAGTCTAATCCTGACTCTCAATGTGAAGGTTTTCAAAGTTAATTATACCTGTGCTTAAGAAGACCTAATTTTATTTGAACCTCTCCTACCATCTGAGCCCTTTATTACCATCAAATTCCATTTTTCCATATCTGGCAGTTTGTCCACTGTAACACTGCTCTCCCCAAATAAACATTCCTATATGCTGTATGCCACACATACACTGTGCTCTTGCAGTGAGATCCTCAGTTTGACTAATAAGTATCTGAATTTCTAGGCATACAAATGTTTTGCCTACAAGAAGATTCTCTTTGTCTTGGTTCTCAAGTCACTGAAGAATGTTTTACATCATGCTGGTCTCATGTTGGGTAGGTATGCATGGCTTCATTTTCAAAGTTCCAGTAGGAACTATGTTACTCTTCACATCTAAATGGACCAGAAGTCTTAAAAATTAACCCAAATAATAAGGATACCCTGAGATTGTCTCCTTGTCTCAGCTACATGACTGGCATGTTTTGGCAGTGTGCTGAAGCCTAGGGGAAAGGTTTCTTTTCTTTTCTTGTCTTCTGAGAGGGTAGTCTTCTGCTTGTATTAATGGCAGTGGTTCAAATCCTAGCCTCACTGAAGTGAATTGACAAACTTCCCCTGACTTCAATGGGAAAAGAATTAACTGTTTTTTGGTTTTTTTTAGAGGGATTTTTCTGTTTTTTGTTTTAAGAACAGAAGGTGTGGCCCTCTATATGAAAGAGCAGTAGCCCTCACTGCAGGTCATGTTTGACAGCAAGAAAGGGTCCCTTGAGACCCTCTGGGTCAGGATTCAAGGGAGATCAGGAGAGGGAGACCTGATGATGGGAGTCTACTGTAGCCCTCCCTCTCAAGAAGAAGAGAGTGATCAGGCATTCTTCAGAGAACTGGCTGAGGCAGCTAGCGCCAGAGTCATGATTGTGATGGGTGCCTTTAACTACCCTGACATCTGTCAGAAGGATAATGCGGCCACCTCCAGTAGGTCAGCCAACTTCTTGGCAACAATAGATGACCTATTTCTGACAAAGATTGCAGATGGTCCTACTAGGGGTAAGGTCACTCTGGATTTAGTGCTGGCCAAAGGGGATGACATCATAGGTGAACTAAGGATTGGTGGCACTCAGAGAGACATGACCTGGCTAGGTTCACCATCCACCATAAGACTGGGAAATCATCAGCAGAACAGAAGTCCTGGATTTCAAGAAGGCAGATTTTGGCAAACTCAAGAGGCTAGCTGGAGAGGACCTCTGCAACTAGCACTGGATGACTTGGGAGTTCAGGAACGGTAGTGCTTCCTTAAGAAGGCAATTCTCATGGCCAAAAACCAGGTCATCCCCACACAGGCAAAAAGCAGGAAAGGAGCCAATAGACCTGCTTGGCTCAACAGGGATATTAGAAAGCTATTGAAAAGAAAAGAAAAAAAAGCATATAAGCAATGGAAGAATGGCTTGGCAACCAGAGAGGAATACTTCTGTATCACCAGGGCCTGCAGATACGAGACACAGAAAGCCAAGGCAGGAATGGAGATCAAGCTGGCAACCAGAAAAAAACACAACAAAAAGTCCTTCTACAGATAAGCAGGGAGCAAGAAAAAATCAGACTTCACTGTGGGTTCCCTACTGAATACTCAGAGGCAGCCCAAAGTTGATGCCTGTGAAAAAGCTGAACTCCTAAATATATACTTTCCGTCAGTATTCCTGAAACCAAAAGGGGGCTGTTCCCCTGACCAGAGGCCCAGGAAATATGGGGAAGACAACAGGCTACACAAAATCAGTCCTGAACAGGCGAGGAATCGGCTGCAACACTTGGATGTTTTCAAGTCTGCTGACCCCAACAACCTGCACCCAAGAGTCCTGAAGGAGCTGGCTGAGTCTATAGCAGCGCCGCAGGCCAAACTGTTTGAAGAGCTGTGGAACTCAGGAGTGGTTCTGGATGACTGGAAGAGGGCCAATGTGATGCCCATCTTAAGAAAGGGAAGAGGGATGACCCTGCAAACTACAGACTGGTCAGTCTGACTTCAGTCTCCTGGGTTGTTTTGATCATTTAAAAAAATTATTAAGGAGTCCATCAATTGCAAGCTGGTAATTCATGGGGTGTTAAGAAGCAACCAGCACGGCTTTGTCAAAGGTAGATCGTGCCTGGTGAACCTTGTGTCCATCTATGACCAGGTGACCTCCATCTAACCGAGGAGGTACACAGCCCCATCAGGGGAGATGCCTTGTTGGACTTGGTGCTGGCCATGGGTGACGACCTGGTGAGGGGGCTGC
>NW_017728912.1:6666171-6675409 GCF_001723895.1 Crocodylus porosus | reverse complement strand
ACTTCTTTGCCTCCATTTTCCTAAGTAGGGACCAGATTAGCACCCCCACTGGGCCCTCCTCAGGTCCCAGGAGAGGCACACATAAGCCAAGGGTCAGTGAGGATCTAATCAGGGAGCTTCTGGAGGGACTGGATGTATTTAAATCAGCTGGTCTGGACGATCTCCACCCCAGAGTGCTGAGGGAATTAGCTGAGGTCATTGCGGGACCCCTGGCATGGCTCTACGAGCACTCGTGGTGCTCTGCTGTGGTGCCAGAGGACTGGAAAAGGGCCAATGTGGTTCCCATCTCCAAACAAGGGAGGAAGGAGGACCCGGGGAACTATAGGTCAGTTAGTCTTACCTCGATCCTGGGTAATCTTTTTGAGAGAATTATTCTGGCACATGTCCATAAGGGGCCAGCAGGGGAGATTATGCTTAGGGGCAACCAACACGGGTTCATTAGTGGCAGGTCCTGTCAGACCATCCTGGTGACCTTCTACAACCAGGTTTCTGTGAATGCTGCACTCTTCTGCTCATGCAAGTGAATCAGCAAACAAGCTATAGTTTCTCAATAAATGGTTATCCACTGAGTCGTTGTAGTCCAGGATGGAAGAGGTTTTTTCTAATTAGCTGAGCTGCCACCCCACCTCTGGTCAGCTTGATTCCTGTATATGCACTCCTTTTACAAATTAAATCCCTTGGGCCTTGTCACACCACTTTTATTTGATTTGTCCTTCTTGTGGACCCAATCCTTTGTTCAGGAACTGCTAAATTGAAAGGTTGGCCCTTCGGGACACACTCTTTTAACCAACTACCAAATGAGAGGAACTGCAGAACATATTGATTCTTTGAACTGTAATAAGTAGGACCCAATGGTATTTGTCTAAGAGTTCTGAAGGAATTTAAAAATGAAGTCTTGAACTACTCACAAAAATACATAATCTATTATGAAAATTGTGGCAGATGTTGTAGTGGGGGCCTGTGGTCAGAAGGATAGATTTTCATTCTTCTCTAAGGTCTGTTTATTTAGCCATGTTGCCTTTTATTTCTGAGAGCCTGTGTATTTGATTTAATTTGCTAAGGTGCCCAGAGGGCTTTTGGGAATGTGTGGCCATAAATTAAATTATATTCTGATTATAGTTTTGCAAAACAACAGGAAAAATCTGGTTGTGTCTGAAATTAAAAATGATTGTGAATTGGTTTACTTGCCTATATAACAAGTTTGCCTGTATTATTATTTATGTACTAATTTGTCCTGGCCCCTCCAGCAACTCAGATTCTGATCTCCAAAATACAGAGTGAGTAAGCCCTTTACAGAGTCATTCAGATCTAATGACTTGTACTGGACAAAAATAATTTCTAATTTGCTAAAATGTCTTCTGCTTTGGACTCCATTCATCCATTGTGTTTCCAAATCCCATTTGTAATTTACAATATTATTATGCTTATGGAACAGATTAGGTAGCTCAAGGAATTAGTAATAAAATATACAGCCTTTTTGCTGGAGGTTGCTGGCTTATATATGGCTCAGACCAGCAGTGACCAAAAGTTGTTACCATTGAATGGTTTTGGGTGTTATGTATTAAATGGGCAGCACCAAATCCTTATGTCTAGTTCCTGTAAATGGGTGCTCATCCACAATAACAAACATGAATTGATACCATGGTTGGCAATGTAGCATAGGCCAACAACACCCAAATAGTGCTCAAATATGCAAATAGGAGGTAAGCTTCCAATCCCAACAACTCCCAAAGTGGGGTGCTTACTGAGCTTTTTACCTTTGAAAATCTCCCTCAGGATTCATATAGTAGTAGAATAACCTGTTCACACTTTAGGATGGTTCCTTCTGGGTGAGGCTGAATCTTATTGGCATGTCAAAATGGGAAAGGTGATACTGCTGGTTTCTGCATGGAACCTGTTCTGTGATGGAGATCTTCAGTTTTTGAGTTTTATCAGAAATACACTTGCTAGAAGGAAAGAGATATAACTGTGATTTTTTCCAGAGCAAGCTTTTTCATTCTTACAAAAACTCTAAAGGTAGGATGATAAACAAGAACAAAAACCTAATGTGACAGAATCATCAGCATCTCAACTTCATCCTGCTAGGGCTCAAACATGAAAGGTGTTGAGCATTCTGACCTTGATCCAGTAAAGCCCGTGCTTGCACAGCTGTTTAAATTTAAGCACAGAGGCAACCTCATGGCATTTAATGGAACTAATCACGTTCTTAAAGTTAAACACTTGATTAACATCATTGCCGGACAGAATAATCAGTAAGAATGCAGCTCTAAACCCTTATGCCTGTGGCATTGATGTTTGCCTCCTATTTTGTATTCATCCATTATCAATGGAGGAAGACGGATGTGGCTTGATACACAGCAGAATTGCTAGAATAGAGCATCTCCTTCTGAGCTCACTACAAATGAAAGATACCCAGAAGCAAAAGATTATCTTCTAGAAATATGTTTCCGTTCTAAATGGAAGGCTTGAGTTTGTAGCACTTTACCTTTTTGTAAAGGATCCATTGACGTCTTATTTCACATAAATTGTAAAACGTGATAACATTTTTAAAAAGGAGTTAGAGCCCCAAAAGAGGTCACTCTTCCACAACTGGTTTAGAGGGTCTTGTGGTATTGTATCAGAATATACAAAGCAAAAAAGTAGAATGTATTCAAATAAAGTTATATCTTGAATTCTTCCCCTATTCCCAAAAGAACTAAAATTTTGGTTGTAATGACTTTTTAAAAAATCACAGTCCTGATCTTACCACCCTTAATCATGCAGGCTAGGGACTGACATTACACATAAACCGGTTTAAGGGATCAGAAACTGGTTTAAACCTATAACAGAACAGACATTCAGTGCAAATAAAACAGCTTGGAAATGGCTGAAACCAGTTTGAGATAGTATCAAACTTAACTGATTTGGGTCAAACCAGTTTATGGAATGTCTGTCCCAGAGCCCCTCCAGGTTTAAGTTAAACTAGACTCCCCCAGCATCCTGGCATTCTCTCTGGGCTGGGTGGGGCTCTCTGCTCTAGGAAGCTGAGCTGGCCCCTCTCCTCTTCTCCCTCACTGGAGCTTTGGCAGAGACTTGCAGGCACAGAGCAACTGCTTGGCTCCCTCCTGCTCCCTCCCCCTTCACTGCTGCACAGCTCAAGCAGAGATCCCCCCTTCCTCCCTCCCACAGCATGGATGGTACCCGGTATGTGGTATGCTGGCTCAGGGGTTCACAACCTTTTTATGCTGTGGACCAGCAAACTGTGGACTGAAAGTGACCACGGACCAGAAGTGGCCATGGACCAGCAAACTGTGGACCAGCAGTGACCAGCATACTGTGGGCAAGCAGTCAACCTTTTTTAATATTCAATATAAAAATAGTTGGCTGCCAGACCAGAAGTACCAGGCTGCAACCCAGAAGTTGGGAACCCCTGTGCTAGCTAATGCTGAGAGATGTCTGTGTAAGGCAGACAGGACAGTGTCTTTAGGGCTTTTTGGAGCTAATCAACATGTAGCTCCAAATGAACATGTCCCTCCTTGGAATGTTCCCTTCCTTGCAAAACTTTAAGAAGAGCTTGAACTAATGAGAGGGGCTTTGTTTTCTGATGGGGTGTTATATGCTGAAAACAGAGCTGATAAATGCCCTGTTATCAAGGAGTGGGGGAGGATCCTTCCCTAATCAGAGTATCCTGCTGGGCCTGGCCACGCCCCACTTCAGTTCAGTACTATGGAAGGGAAGGGAGAGCTACTCTAGCACCTCCCTCTCCCAGCTTCTAGCCTGAGCCACTGTAGGCATGTTCCTGAATTTGCTCAGTCCAGAGAGGATGCCTGTGCAGTTACAAATTGGTTCAGCCTACCCAGGTTAGACTAACCTGCAAAGATTGAATCAATTCAGGCTTAAGCTTTTTGGATGTTTGTCCCTAGCCACAGAGTCCCAATGAAAGTCATTCATAAAAGGTTTTCAGGATCAGACATATGAACTGGGTTAAACTCCCCAGTTTTTTTTCAAATTGGTATTTTGTTGACTTTGATTTGTGTGGATTCATCTTCCATGAGGTTTGAGTACTACCTAACCCAAAAATGCAAAGGATTCTCAATAAAACCAGCTATCTATCATACAGCATTGAGGTGATAAAAATATGACCCAGGTTCACTTAGTGCTAATTCCCTTTTCTAAACCTAGGTTCTGTTTTAAGTTTGTAATAAAACTGGAAAGCCAAGCAAGCTTTGTTGATTTAGAGTTATAAATACTTTCCTTGGCTACAATCAGTGGCATTACTAGAAGTGGGTGATTGGGGTAACTGCCCTAGGTGCTGAACTGGCAGGGATGGTGAGGAGAAAAAGCAGCAGCTGCTGCTAGCAGCCCACTTGTTTCTGATTGTGAATCAGAAGTCAGCCACTTTGCCCTGGGCAACCGTCTGTGTCCCTACACTGCTGACTCTAATTATAACTCATAGTCCCAATATTAGAAAAGTTAACCAGCATCTCAGCTGTTCACCTGAAGAGACCTTCTAGAAGTCACTCAGCCCTTTTGGCCTTTGGCCACCCTGTTATGGCACAAGTTGCTGTGCTGTACTGGTTCTTCAAAACAAACAAAATTTTCTAAGCTCTAGTCTTAGACCACTGACTTACAAATATAATTCCAAAGTAGAACAAGCTTATTTTCTATGCATTTAAGTTGAGGAAGATACAGTGGCAGTGAAGGAATTAGAAGTTTTACTCACGTAACTCATGCAGAACTGTCAAGACTATGGAAACTTTAAGATTGTGCTGTTTTGGACCAGTTGTTTGGATAATGCTGCATTATGGACAATGCTGGCTTTTTTGATGGCTATGTATATTATCCTTACTCCTTATGTTACTAAATTCATACAAAATTGGAGAAAAATAAATTACATTTCTGAATGCTCTTATATAATATAGCTGTTGTATCCATTGGCACAGATTCACTACTGTACATTCCATTCATCTCTCCTGATTTGAAGCACTGTCAGTAAGAAACAAATGTCAGGGAAAGTTGTCTGTTGACAAAAAATTTAATCACCAGACAGTTGCTAGTTTCTACATGGCAAAAAGATAGGCAACAGGGTTTCCTTAAATGAAATTTAAGGAAGTATCACAGGGCAAGTTATCATCAAATATTTTTTGGAACTTGCTGTTGCTCAATGCTGAGCTTTTATCTCCCGGGAAATAGATTCTATTTTTAACTGGATGGTCTGAATCCATTATCAAATTAATTCTTAAACACAACAAATGGAAAATCCCATATCATATGAATTAAAAACTCTGTTGCTTCACCAGCATACACCCTCTCATTGACTTCCACAGTCACTTTCGTGATTCATGCTAAAGACCAGTTAGCTTGGAGGTATTTTGTTGTTATTGAAATAGCTTTAGTCTAAAATTTGAAGTGAGTTTGTTGATATTCTTGTACATGTGGTGCTAGACTGTGCTATCTGTTTTGTAATTCAGGTCTTTTCTCCTTTAATTTATCTACCTTACAGAAGCTGAAAAGAGAAACCTATGAATAGATAAGATTGGGATTCTTGTTTTTGACTGCAGTTCAAGGAAGGTTATTATTATAGTTTCTTTAGGTACTTTACTCCGTTTTAGATTTGCCATTTGATCATCTCATCCGGAGATATGGTCAGTGGAACTATTTTTATCTAAATTGTGTGCTTCCTTTAATTTTGAGGATAGAAAATTTTCAACAGAGACTAGTGGGTTTGAATCCCCTTTTTCAATCTAATTCCACCAAAATATCTTTGTCTTGATAAAGCCATTCTTTCGATAAAAGTGAGAGATTGCTTTCAGTCCGCTGTTCTAGCTGAGGTTTAAAATAGTTATGGCATGATATCTACTTGGTAAACAGACACAAATGTGAAGATTAGTCTAACAAATAACACCTGAGGTAATAGATCATTGCATTTGCTGTGCTTTATTTACTCTAAGTGTCTTAGTCTTTCCTATTCAGCCTGTGCCCTTATAAAAACATATCTTGTTTCATTCACTTCTCTCTAAATGTTGAAAGCTAAGCAAATGCTGGTGTAAGCAGGCTGGGATGCAAGTAAAGTAGGAAGGGCAGGAAGAGGAAGAGCCTTAGCAGTAGTCCTTATGCTAAAAGTGCATTAATATCATGCATGTAACCTGTCTGGCTTTGGGATGTTATGATGAGGCAGAGGAAGGAATGTAGCTGATTTATATGACCCTTTTCAAAAGCACTTGGAAGGAATACTGACCTCAATGGCTCAATTTAGAAAAAAACATGAAAAAGCAGAACATTCACTGTGGTTATCTTCAAGAGAGGTATGGATGAAGGCACAGGGAGGCATAACTCATCAAAGGACCACATTGCCAGGAAAGGCTATAAAATAATGGGGTTGCTCTTCCATTCAGATATTCTGTTCTTATATTCTTATTCTTATATGGGACAACTCTTCCATTCAGAATATTCAGATATTCTTGCACACATGGCTGAAGATCTATGGGGCTTTTTTGTAGATCCCACAACATGTGTGTGATTTGAAGGACATGGCCATGTGTGACAGGAGTCCTACCTTCGGAGCCCCTCTGGACGTGTGGCTCAGCCCTCCTGCAATGGGCCAACCGCCTGCTTACTCTCCTGCCACACCTTGATCTTACTTGTGATTAATAGATGATTGGAATCAGCGGGAGGCTGCCCATTTTTATGCACCCCAATGACGGGGGGTGCTGTGTTTTCCTCCCCTACACCACAGACAAGCCTCACAGATGGTGCTGGTATGATCTAACTTGGGCCGTGTAATTATGTCTCGGTCCTTCGTTTGCTCTCGGGGCTCCTCGTTGCCCCCTGTTTCTCTGGGGCTTCTCGCTGCCCCCGTAGCTCCGGGGCTCCCTGCTGCCCCCTCTCACTCCAGGGCTTCTCCCTACTGCCCCCCTCTCGCTCTGGGGCTTCTGGGCTGGAGCCAATGTGTCCCCTAACAATGCTGTGCCCTCTCCGGTGCCAGGAGACCCCACGCTACCATGAAGCTCCCATGAGGCCTCCTCCACCCCTAATAGCCTCGCCCGGTCCTCTGGTAAAACAGAAAACACAAAGCCCCCAGGCTACAACATAAAAGCTAGACCATTCTGGTCAAGATGCGAATCTCTCCCTACCAGAGAGAGAGAGAGAGAGAGAGAGAGAGAGAGAGAGCACGCATCAACCACCAGCAGGAACCAGGTGATGTTCCGACTGTCAGAGTTCTCCCCTTTGTTCTGGCTGAGTTCCTCCTCCCTCGGCTGCTGGAGGGGAACTGCCCTCCTGGCCTTGTGCCTGGGCTTAAGAAGGGCTAAGCTCCACCCCTTCCTGGCTCTAGGTTTCCTTGGTTGCTAGGGCAACCAGCACCTGTGCAGTCCTGGTGACTGGCAGCTGCTCCTCCCCCTTCCCGCCACTAAGGGTCTCTCCTGAGCTGTTTCTGCTCTGTCACAGGGCACCTGAGAGCTCTGCGACACCATGACTCTGTTAACTCTCAAAGAACAGCTCCCTCTATTTCATACTGTGCTGTGGCACTAAAGTCACTGAGTAGTCTGAATATATTTTCCCTTTCCATAGTGGTCTTTTTTCCATAAGAGGTTTTCTAATGGCTCTGGATGTAAGCCATCAGATAATCTCAGTTGTTAGAACTGTACGATCTGTGAGAAAAGTATCAAGGTTCACAATGTTTTTTAATTAGATATAATATTGGATATTGTAATAATATCCAAGGATAACCACCAAACAAAGCTCTCAAGGTACAAGAAATTGCATATACAAAAATACTAACACAACTGTTATTGTTAGAAAGAAAAATGAATCTTCTTAAAGAAATTAACTAAAACTTTGTTATGCTCCTTCTAGATTTGATTAAATCAATCTCACATTTCATACAATCTCACTAGGTCATACACTGAAGAAACAAGTTCTGATTTTGGCTACTCCTACATCCCCACTTTACATGTCAGCACTTTGGGGCTTCAGAACAATTCATAGCTGTCCAAGTAAGGATGCTTAAAATTAGAACCATTCTAAGGTTGGTGCCAGAGGTGGTTCTGCTGCTGGTAGGGGGCAAAATTTAGGAAACCCACACACTGGAGGGTTCATTCCTTGTAAGCTGTTGAGCCAAATTCTCTGCACACTATCACTCTTGTGAAAATTTGGCTAAGAAAAGACAGCTGATGAATCCATTGCTATGCAGAGGTTCAGGCAGTTCTAACATAGTCTCCTACTAGCAATGGCTGAATGGCAATTCTGCCACTCCACAGCACAAGAAGGGGAGTTCCTCCCTTCCTAGCTCTTTTTGAAGAGTTAATCAAGAAATAACCTGTCTGCTCCAGGTATCTACTGTGGTAAGATTTAAGGATACACACATTTTGGTAAGAGTCCACTGCTCTGGTTTCCTCTTGTCCTTCAATCACAGAGGGTGTGTCCACACATGCAAGCATGTGCACTTGCAGCACCTCAATTAGAAGTGGTGCAAATTTGAGCCGGGGCTTTTTGCCTCAGCGCATGTGCTCAGACATGCACTTTGTTGTGGAGCAAATTGTGCCACTTGGGGCAAAATAACCTTGCCTGGCTCCTCCTGGATCTTCAGCCGGGGGGGAACTAGAGCCCAGGGTTAGCACCTGTGCTGTCCCCAGCAGTATAAAAAGCTGCCTTGACCTGGTCCCAGCAGTATAAAAGCCACCCTGGCAAGTAGCTATGGGCTACTAGCTCTCAGGAACTTCTGGGACCCAGCTAATTGGTACCTGTGGACACTACCCCTTGTGTCAGCTAGACTGGTGAAGCAGCCCTGAGAGTTTCCTGCACCCTCTACCCACTGCAGCAGTCTGGCAGTGAGGGCTTCTGCCTGGCTGTGAGGCCAGCTGCCAGTAGACTGTGGTTGCAGGGTTGGCCTCTGTGTAGCACTACTGCCATTTGTGCCCCTGCCCAGCCATGTGGGCAGCTATCACCCGGATGATGATCCAGGTGTGGTGGCCTGCTTTGAACTGTCAAAGCATGTCTTCCTGGCCCCATTTGGCTAAGAGGTCAGCCACAGCCAGATGGGTCCAGGGTGCCGGCTCTGAGCAGGCAGGGTCCTGCCACTGGCCTCCCTAGCAGGAATTCTGGTGTTCCATATTGGAAAACTGAAAAATCCCTGATAAAAAAAAAATCCCAAAATCACTCTCTAAAATATCCCCAAATCCATGTTTCTCCACAAGTAAAGCAAAAGACCACTATAAAGAGAGAGAGAGAGTGAGAGAGAGACAGTGATCAGTTGGACAAT
>NW_017728912.1:6654517-6665347 GCF_001723895.1 Crocodylus porosus | reverse complement strand
ACCAACACTGGAGCCCTGGTGCTGAAACACGCGGCCTAGCCGGCTGCATGTTTCAGCACCAGGGCAAGGGGCAACCATAGAGATGCTCTGGCAGGCAGAGCGTTGCTATGGAGGATCCTGCCTCCAGTTGCCTCAGGCCCTGCCCCACTTTTTTTAGACCCCTGGATATCCAAGGGTCTAATTTTCGCAGCGCAGGGAACATTTTTTTGGTCCCCCATGCACCTGTTGTCCCGCCTCAAGGGGATTTGAGGCGGGGCAAGAGGCACGTGCGGCGGGCTCGTATGGACATGTCCAGAAGCTTTGAATGAATGGAGACCATGTTGCACTGTCTCTCTGGTGAAGTTTCACA
The DNA here is from genome assembly GCF_001723895.1 of Crocodylus porosus. Taxonomy (NCBI): domain Eukaryota; kingdom Metazoa; phylum Chordata; order Crocodylia; family Crocodylidae; genus Crocodylus; species Crocodylus porosus. The sequence continues at coordinate 6,664,998 of NW_017728912.1, read as the reverse complement.
TAGAAAAGCAAAGGTTCACACATGAGTTTAAAATATTGCTTCTTAAGGATGTAGGTAAAGGGAGGGATCTAAATATTAATGTCGATCACCTTTTTCCAAGGCTGTTTATTATGAAGGGATACTGCCATTTTAAAACATAATTACTTTATGAAATCAGGACACCATTCATCTTTGCATTGTTTAATTAGAATATATCTCCCCACTAACTTAAATTTTCAGCGAAATATTCTTGTCATGTCACAGATAAATGATGTTTTTACTTGACTCTCAAAACTCCAGTTGTTAGCAGTTTCCCTGAGTTATGGCCAATATATAAAGAATGACAATACACTTTTCAGCTGGCTTGATTAGCTAGGTGAGAGTATATTATGTATCACTTGGGATATATGATTTCAGGTCATCAGAACCTTTTTTCCAAGGTATACAGGTAACATTCAATTTAATCAGTAATCTGTTTCTCAATCACACAAATTAGAAACTGTATCTATTGAAATGTTAATACATTTCCAAATATTATGGCAATATCTGCTTATGGTACATATCTGCATTCTAAGCTCTTAACTCTTCATGTCACACAGCTACATGCAAAAATCATTTGTATTGTTCTTGTGGAAATTGTAGAGGCAATAGTAGAGGTGATTCATAGATTCACAGATGCTAGGGTCAGAAGGGACCTCAACAGATCATCAAGTCTGACCCCACCTGCCTAGGCAGGAAAGAGTGCTGGGGTCAGATAAGATCTGCTATCCCATCCTAGATAGCATCTGATGGAAACTTGGAGGCATATACACTAACAAAGAATCAGGTATTTTTTAAAGTAAATATAAGCATTTTAAGAATAATGACTATATTATTCCTGTAAAAAAGAATGACATTTGAAACCCTTACTCTATTCACATCTTTGAGAAGCACTTTCTAAACCTTTATATCTTCTTCTTGTTTGCAGGTGCAGTTCTATAGCTGAGGTATAAGGTTTGGACCTGTAGTCCACTGACTAGAATGTGAATCTTTCCTGGATAAGGAATGCAAAAGGAGATGCTGAGCTGGTAAAGTCAGTGGGTATCTTCATGGATGCTGAGTTCTGAGCCAACAGATTGCACTGGTTGACTGGACTCTGATAAAGTATATATCAATTGGCTTTAATGTTTTTATGTTTTCTATGAATAATGCTATGTGGTTCTAAACTACTGCAGTTATCTTATCAATATTCTATGAATGTGTTATGTATATACCCAAGATTGAGCCAAATTCTGCTCTACAATAAATGTAATCTCACTGAAGCCAACAGCAAACATAAACAATTTAAATAGCTAAAAAAAATAATTAAACTGACAAAGAAAAAATGGATTAATTTGACAAAGTGCTAGCAGTACTAGATTAACTTTATTTTAGCTGGTTCTGCCTACGCATTCTATAAATCACATTTTATGTATTGAAAAGAAGCAAATCACAATATCTACCCCTACTGAAAACAAAGCATGCAATAGGGGCTGATGAGGAATCTTGCATGCTCTGAAGTTGGAAGTGACTGGTGTAGCCCAATCGTAATAATTTTGTCTAAGGGGGGAATAATGTTTTGAACTAGAAACTGCTGTCACTGAAATAAATAATAAAATTCTCATTAATTTCAGTGGCAGTGGATCTGAACTTTTGGGCTTTCTCATTTTTCATATTGTTTGCTACAGTAGGCCTTGAAGAACTTAAAAGCAAGAAAAAATATACTGTCTGCAGCATGGAAAAATGGAGATAGGGTAGGGAATGGGTAGATGGTAATGAACATAAATAGATGACTGTACAGACAGTACAGGAAAACTTTTAGGAAGTTGCAACAGTGCCAACCTTCATGGGGTTGCTTGATTGTACAGAAATAATCTGGCCTATATGATAACTTCATAGGAGCAAAAGGAAGTGTAACGTTGTATTCTCCTTATAACGGTCTTCATACAAGAGGCTCTATACAAATAAACATAATTAGCATCCATTACACTTACGAGGCATTTAACATCCTCACGATGTTTCTAGTTCTATCCCTGTCATTTTTAGTCTGTTTAAAATAATGTGGTAAGCCAGACCGTAATTGTATTCTCATCAGTGAAAACATCCATCTCTCTTTATTTTAACATGTATTGAAACAAATTTTCCACCGCAGGAGGAGGGAAAAAAAAGAAAATAAAATATAGCTCAGGCATCAGTGCACAAGATTTTTGTTTTGTCACTGGATTGCTTTGAAACTTATTGCCAACATTCTTGTGGGAATTACAGTAGCATCACAGCAGCCTAGAAAATTTGGGTTGGAAGGGACCTCAGGAGGTCATCTAATCCAATCCCCTGCAAAAGCAGGACCATCCCCAACTCCATCATTGCTTGGGGGTCACACAGAACCTCATGGATACAGACATGTAATATTTACCCTGGCCATTTAGGCTGGGCATTGACTGATAGAAGGTTTTAAATTCTCGGTGTCAATGGGCTTAAAAAATTATGTGTGTGTGTGTGTTGGTGGGGGGTGTCAAGTACATGAAGGCTGCTTAGGGTGGAGAGACAAGGTTCTGTGGGTAAATCCGATACCATTTTATTACACCAATTCAAATAGTTGGAAAAATTCTTCTTAGCAAGCTTTCAGGGACAAACACCCTTCGTCAGGCTGAGAAAACATCTGCAGCCCCTCATGCTTAGGATGGGGATCCTGCATTGCTTAGGACGCAGATGCTCAGGATGGGGGGGCGGCGGCACTGAGAGCCCTACAGCCTAGTGGCTTGTCCTTCCTCCAGCAAGAATTTGTGCTCCTGGATTCCCTGCGGGGATGAGGGCGGCTCTCATCTCCTCCCCTCCGAGCAGCCAGGAACAGAAGCAGAGTCCTGGAGGAGCAAGGCGGGCAGGGACCCCAGAGGGCATCCCCCAGCAGGGGCAGGACCAGCCCTCTCCCAAACCATCCCATACACACCCGCCGTCTCCTGGAGGAGCAGGGCTGGCAGGGACCCCAGAGGGCACTTGGGGGCGGGGGCGTGAGGCAGGACCACGCTGTCCACGGCGCCCCACGCAGCCCCTCATCTCGAGTCTCGGCAAGTTGGGCAGCGGACGGAGAGGGCGGGGCGCGGCGTCCCCTCCTCTGCCCGCTGCTCCCCGCGGGCCGCCGCCGGCGGGAGGAGAGGAGAGGAGAGGAGCGGGGCAGAGCTGCTGCAGCTACCCGGACTCCCCCCTCCTCCTTCTCCTGCGGCTCTCTCCTTCTGCCGAGCCGGGGAGGAGCAGGAGGGGAGGGGAGGGGAGGGGGCCTGGCCGTGCGCGGGGAGGGCTGCCCGCCGCACACAGCCGCCTGGCAGGGGCAGCGCCGGCAGCGCCCGGCTCAGCGCAGCCTCGCCATGTCCGGCAAGGGCAGGCGGGGCAAGGAGCAGGGGCGAGTGACCTTCCCCCAGGAGGGGGACGAGGAGGGCGCCGAGGAAGAGGAGCAGCAGCAGCAGCAGCAGCAGCAGCGCCGCCGCCGGGGCTGGAGAGGCGTCAATGGGGGGCTGGAGCCGGCGCAGCTGCCGCAGCCGCAGCTGCCGCGGGCGGTGAAAACCCAGCGGGAGCCCTACGGCTGCTACCCGCCGTCGCCGCTGCCCTGCACCGGGTAAGCAGCGCCGGGCAAGGGGTGCTGCCCCCGGCGCCCTCTCGCGCCCGGGCCGCCGCCCGCTGCCGCGCCGGCCCTGGAGGGCTGGGGGCCCGCGCAGCTTTGCCCTCTTGGTGGTGGTGGTGGGTTGGGGGGGGACTTCCAGAGGCCGTGCAGATCCTCCCCCGCCACCCAAGCCAGGGCCAGGGGACGCTCTGCGAAACTTCGTGCTTGAGGAAAGCTCTGGGAAACTTGATCGCGGCTCTTCCGAGAGGCCGGCTTGCTACTCCCCACCAGGGCTTCATGCCTCGCCTCTGAACCGACCTGAGACGGGCTGGCAGGGACCTCCAGGGGGGCTCTTCAGTCTGCCAGGATCAGGCCTCTCCCAGCTGTCCCCTGCAGACCACACTTCCATTTCATAGTTTCATTAGGGGCTGGAAAGGACCTCTCCAGATCAAAACAGCACCCCCCCTGCGCTTGGGAGTCACTCGCCCACCCTGCATGGCGATGATTGTGTTGTTTATCAAAAAGGCAGGCAACTCCTGGCCGGCTGAGAGGGTGGGTGGGTGAGTGGGGATAACTCCTTGCTGGAGGGTTGGACAAAGCTGTCCCCCCTGCCCATTCCTTCCAGCCTTTTTGTGTGGTAAAAATCTCTCTTAGCTATTGGTGGTCCCAAGACCATAGAGGGTACAGTAACAAATCTAGGAGACCCCGGACAGAGGAACATCCATGTTGTGAGGCACATTTTGTGAGTTTATGGGATGCTGTGTTTGGTCTTTGGGAGGTCCCAGTGGCAGTGTGGTTTTTAAAAGCACATTCACAAATGGAAAGGTTGTCAGGAACTGCTAGGAATAAACCAGGGATGCTCAACCTCTGGCTTGAGGGCCAGATGCAGTCTGCAGAGCCTTGGTATGTGGTCTGCAGGGCTCTCCATGGGCTGGGAAACGTAGCGGCAGGGGAGCAGTGACAATTAATACTGTCACCCCTCCCTGCTGCCGAATTCCCAAGTTCTGTGCAAGCAGGTTGGAACCACACCACACTCCTTCCCTGACAGGCTGTGCCTGCTTCTCCCTGTGGGTCTGGGTCATGCCCCTTCCCTTGCTCAGCTGGTTTGGGCTGGGCCATACTCCATCTGCCTGTAGATGCCCCTTTCCCCCATGCAGCTGAATTGGGGCTGGGCTGCACTCCTCTCTCCACGGCTGGATGGGGCCAGCCCACAGACAGACCTGGCACTGCCCATCTGGCTCACTGGACAAAAAAGACTGAGCACCGTTGAAATAAACAGAAATTTAGTACACAACTGAAGTACATTTATTTTTGTTTTGTGGAGAAGCTAACTTTCTTGGCTCTGATTTACAGAATTACTAGAATGCATGCACATGAGAGCGAATATGTTCTCTTTCAGGGAGGCCAGGGACCAAGGCGAGATTGGCTTACTTATAGTTGTGCAGGCTTCCCAAGAATTATTTGGTCATTTGATAATATGTTGCAGTTTAGCCTAATATTTTGATATTTTGTTTTCTGAGGGTCACTCAAGTATTTAATAGTTTCAGGACAGAATTGGATTCTCAGTTACAATTTTTCATTCCTATGAGACAAACACTTTATTCTGAGTTATAACGTACTATAACAGAACATGTTCTGCATTTATAGAAGAATGCTTAATTAAGATTGCATTAGAAAAGACTCTAAAATACAACAACAATTAGAGTAGCACTTAGAAGGTGATCATCACAATTATCTGTGGATTCTACTACAGGAGTTTTATTCTGTTTCAGTGGCTGAGGTATCAAGAGACCTAAATGTCTGGACTTTTAGGATAATAATAATATCATCACTAAGCCACTGATATACTCCCTTCCCTAAGGAATGAGTGTTATGTCAACCTGGGCTGATGCTTGAGTGTAGGTTATTCAGCCATAAGCTTTTTTACCTATGGTGAGCCCCATCTGTTGAAGTCACTTATCAGAACACAGCTCTTGCACTCCTGTCCTAGAAATCTCTTGTCATAGCAGCAGTTGCAAGTTACTGTCCGCTGGGCTGATGAAGTGTTCCATTAATCAACTTAACACAGCATCCTGAAGTGACAGAGCAATAGGGGACCACAGGACAAAGAACTGTTAACTCTGTGCCCAACTTGGACATCTGCTTCTAACCTAACATTTCATAGTCAGAGTCAACTCCTGGTACATCAGCCAAACATTTCCTCTGAACTATTATTGTATGTTTAATTTTTTAAAAACTAAAACATATAGTGAACATTTTACATATATTCACATGAATAAGAAATGGAAATAAAGTATGAATACTACTATTATTATTACTAATAATAATTTAGATATTGGTATGATAGACAGTGTACCTGTACAGGACAGGCCAAGGGTGGGAGTGGAAGCAGGCCAAAAGGGGTAAGTTACTTGCCAAAGGTTATACATCAAGTCAGCACTTGAATCAGTATTAGAACCCAGTTCTCTTGGCCCCGAAATTGATACCCTATCCAAGTTCTGTATTGACAAAGGCTTAGATTGCAACATTTATATATGTATGGTCACAGTTCTATTCATCATAGACTTGTAAACAAGACAGGAAATGAATGAGGCAAGTCTGTGTAAAATGTCAGAAAGAAGGAAGAAAACATTAGTAGAATGAACCCTGATCATTAAGTAATTTAAGGGTGACAAACTGATCAGCTGCTGATCAGACATTTTTCCCCTTCAAGGTATCATTGGCACAGTCTGAATGTTTGTTTGGACACACTTGACTAGCCAGACAGAAGTCACACCTTATCTTAGAGATAACCATTTACTCACCCTGCTTTAGCTTCTGCCTGACTTCAGACTAACACAACTAACTGCCTCTGACTTTTCTAAACTGTTTCCTAGACTTTTTCTAGGTCACTGGAAAAGTAATTTTCCTAAGATATGCACTAAAATCTCATATTTTATTTATGACCTTGATTTCAAAAGATATTAATAATCTCCATATTGAAAGCAAAAATATTATGAGATATGGCTTTTCAGAGAAATCTTAAGGGGTTAGGCACCCTTTCTCATTCATATTAAATGGGAATTGAGAACCCAATTTCTTTAGGCTCCTTTGAATATCGCAGCCCTGATCTTTGGGTGGACTGAAAGCCTGGAGTCTAAATTGCAGGGGTGACTGCAAGGAGGGCTTAAAGTTCTCCTTTCTGCTTCTTCTTTACCCTGGCCCTTTTCTAAGTAGGTTCCTTTCCCTTTGCTGTGTTTGAACAGATCTGGCCTTCAGATCAGATCTAGATTTCTTAATTTCTTGTTCCTGTAAATTATGGCTTGTGTTTCCCTTTGAAGGTCTTTGTTCTGAAATGGACAATGACAACAGGTAAAAGACTTAAAGATGTGTGTGGAGGGGACTGCGATGCTGCTATAAGTTAATATCTTGTCCCCAAAGATGTCACTGTGTCCTGTCCTTGCTGCTATGGTGTGACTGTGGCCTTCAAAACCCTGATCCAGCACTTCTATGAGCAACTTTCCTGGCCACTTTAGATAAAAGCATTACTTCTGAACAAGGTACTACTGTGGGTTGGGGGATACATCTCTCAGCTGTTCTGGATTATGCCCCATGTTTCAGGTGAATGACCAGTGATTAGTTTACAGATGAGAGAAAGAAGCTCTCATGCTATGCTTTTTGCCTTTAGGGAAAGTATGCTGAGCTGAAGGGCTGTGAGTTAAAGTTCACCTCTTCTATTGACAGGTATTTATAGGTGTATGGACTTGAAATGCTGTTGGAAGTAAATGAAGTATCACTTACTCCATTTTAAAAGTAGGTTAACTGAGAGGATGCGCAAGGTTACTTTGGTAGAACTAGAACAGAACATTGGTCTCCTGTAAAGCAGATTCAACCTCCTCCATGCTATTTTTTACGACAAGTGGAATAGATTGATTTTACTGCCTGTAGCAACTAGACCACATCCCTTTCTCAGCAGCAGGAATAGAATTATGTTTCCCAGCATTCTGCTGCTGTCTAGCAACTGTGTCAACCACTGCATAGGTGCCACTTCTCCCTTTACTGACTAATTGAGAGGGGACACCAATTATTTCTTTAGGTCATACATAGAAATCTGTGCTGGGGATCTAAGGGCCAGATCTAAGGGCCAGAATTTTGCCCTTCCAGCTGACAGGGAGTCCCTATGGCTGAACATAAATTTCTGTTCCTTCGTTTTTCATTTTTCTTAATGGCGTATTATCCTCAGTGGTTGACACAGTAAAAAATCAAACTGAAAAGCAAGTTAAAACACTAAAATCTGCCAGCGATGACCAAACGATCAATAAAACACACGTCCCACAATTTTGTCATTTTTCATGCATTTTGATTTATTTCTGTCACAGCTGGGCAAGTTTGAAGGTGAAAAGGTACAGCTGAAGTGCTGAAGGGGTGGACACCTGTCACTGAAACATTCTATTGTGAAAGTAGAGGAATCAACTGATTAATCTCTTCAGCCCTGTGTTATGCTTGTTACTACTAAATAAAATGAAATTTCTAGCTTAGTGCATAGCAGTAGCACTATACCCATGTAAAGAGAAAATTCAACTTCAGTAGCAGACTTGATCATTCAGGTGTGAGGTAGCAGACTCTTAATGCCATGGTAAATGTTAGGCATGCAGATAGATCACAAGGCAGAATAGACCTTGAGAGTGTTTGCCTAGAAAAAAGGGGATTTATTTAGCGTGTTTTATTTTTACATGTTTCAAAGATGATGAATTTTGTAAAAAAATGGTTATAAAGTAGGATATTTTTATTCGTTTATTTTATGACATTGATTGGTATATAGTGAATCAGGCAGATTACACAAAAATAATCATCATTGCTTCTGAATTTTCTAGTGTATCTCATTAGGATTAGTGTCTTGAAAAAGTATGCTTTTCTCTCTGTTTTCTTACATCATGGCTGTAAGACATGACACAAAGGAAAGGTGGAGATGTCCTGTCCCCAGTTTGCATTATTTCAGGAAAACATCACCATGGATTATGTCATGAAATTGGAGATTCATACTCTCCGTAAATAATATTTCAATCACAACCTGACTCTTAGAAGCTAATAAGTGTTTTGGTGAGGTAGGTGTTATAAAAATTGGAGACTGGGGCTTGCTTGAGTAATATTATTTATGCTTAGGTTAACTCTTAATAATTTAAGGTCTGCTTCTGCATTTCTTATTCTTTTAAGCTGTCATGTTATTAAGGAGTTTGTCTGTCTAAGGAGTACAGGACTGGACCTGTGCTAGCAACCAACTACTTAAAGTAATATGAAAAAATAAATTCTTCTTAGCCAGTTATTTCAAGCAACAGAAATATATTACTTTTATTTTGCACAAAAGCAGTTATTGTCTCTTGCCGTTATCCAAAAACCTGTGTATTAGAAACTCTGAGTCAAATTTTGCACTAAGTTTAACTTATGCAGCCTTATTGAAATTCCTCCTGTCTGTCAATGAAGTTTATACATTGCTTAAGCCATGGACCTAAATGGCTTTGCACTTAGAGACAAGTCTAGATTTCCAACTGTAGTGCATTTCAAATGCAGCAAAATCAATATTTTACTGCTAATCAGGGTGGGTTTGGGAGTCCAGGCACCTCTGTACAGAACAGAGCCACAGAGGTTTGGAGAGTGAGGAAGAGGGGTGAGGCTCCATATATACAATGATGCCCTTTTCTCGGCATGGGGCTGGTGTGTAATGGTACTGTAAAATGCTACTGTTCTTTAACACGAGGAGCTGGAGAAAGGTTCAGCAGCTGTCTTGAATCTCTGGATGGGGGTCAGGTTCCATCCTGTCTACTCTTTCTGCCTCTGAATCTGCATATTGAACAATGTGGTTACTAAAGCACTGTGCTAGGACTAGTCCTTACTAGCAGTACACCCCGTTCATGACTTCCTTCACGTAATGATAGGATATTTTTTACATAGACCATATTAGGACTGTATTGCCAACCCTTGCAATTTTTATTATTTTTTACAATATTTCATGTTTTTTACAGCTCCTGGACTCACGTGATAGCATAGATTGAGAATCCTATGTAGTTTTAACTTAAATGGTTGTAGAGAAGCTTGAAAATGTGAATTTTAAAGGCTTAAAAAGAAGGTGCATTAAAGAAGAATGAAAATTAAAATCTCATGTTTAACCTAGTCTCATGTTTTTCTGGAGATCTGATTCCAGTATATGAAAAATGTGTGTTGACAATACCTAATGGGATATAAGTATAATGCTATCAAAAATGCAAAACTAAAACATTAACATTTCAAAATTATATTACAAAATTTTAGTTAAAAAATCCTTGGAATTCCCTTAAAAATGTGGTAGTTTAAATATAAAAGTGGAAGAAAAGAAAATGGAATAGGAGACACACTATGTATGTATATCTGTACCTTATTCTGACAAAATATCCACTGTCTTTCAGAAGTTCTTTGAAACTGATGCAAGATTTGTCTGGATCTGGCCATTTAGCAATGTATTCAGGTAATATTGCACCAAGCAAAAATTCTTGCTCTTGATTTTTCAGAAATCCCGAGAATATTCTAGTCAAAAAAATACAGTTTTCATCTTGATTTTTAAAAGACATCTCAGTCGCATCAAATATATCCATTTATTACAAGATTTATTACTGAGTATCTTTCTTATTGACAAAATGTATTTCCATAGTGTGCCTTTTGGAGGAAGCATCTCCTACATAAACAAAACGAGTCTTTTCATGCAGACAGTGAGTTTTGAAAGAATGATCTATAGAATGGAAACCAAAAGTGCCGCATTTAACAGTGTATTGAAAACTGTACTGAATGTATGCGATGCTGCGGCTAGTAAAGCGACCAAAACGCTGGCTTGCATCCATAGATGCTTCTCGAGCAAATCCCGGGACGTCATTCTCCCCTT
>NW_017728912.1:6628175-6654127 GCF_001723895.1 Crocodylus porosus | reverse complement strand
GGATCCTATGACCCCAGCTGACTTCCTGCCCTTTGGGCAGGGGGCTGGACTCGATGATCTCCCGAGGTCCCTTCCAGCCCTAATGTCTTTGAATGTGTTTTTATGAGTTTTCGTAAAAAAAAACATGGGTTGCAGGGTAAATTGTTAGAAACTCTTCGGAACAAAGATTCAAAATAAGCTAATTAATCTCTATGTTATTTGTCATTTAAAGGTACTGACAAAGTATTTTTTTATATACATGTATAGAATATATATCTGTATATATGTGATATACATAATGGAATCATGTTTATCATTATATACACACACATACATACACACACAATGATAAACATATTATAGTCATTTGTATAAAAATATAGCCTGTGTAACATCATGTTCTGGGTGGGAAGAAAGGAAGGGTGGAAACATAATCCCTTAACAATTAAGATCTTGTTTAAGTAGTAAATACGGAACAGCCATTTTCCAATTTTTTGTGATTTCAGTGTAATAGGGTGATAATTTACTGCAACTGTTCACCACATATTCTCCAGAATCAAAACTCTTGTACTTGAAATGCCTTCACATGTGAAGTATGCCTGAGCTATAGGTTATAAATCAGTTCTGATCTTAACATCCATAGTCACAAATCCTCTCTGTAAGGCAGCCTTTTTTAATAGACATAAGCAAAGAGATTCAGGAATGAATAAGAATGGTTCTGTCATGTTTGGCATTGCAATTGTGACACATTTTACAAAAGGTAAATATGAGTTTTAGCAAAGCGTACTGTGCAATGCCACACAAGTTACTGTGGTAGTCCAAAAATACTAATCACGCTTGAAAATTTATATAAGATCAAATTATTTTGTCCCAAGAGCAGCCTGCCCTTGGTAATGAATACTGTAATCTCATCATTTGCATTGCAATGGAACAGCAAATTTGTGTTAACTAAAATGTACATGGGGTAGACTAGCTTTTATTATGCTTATAGCTTTGATGAAGTTATAAAGATTTTATGTTTTGCTAAATATAATGCAGCCAAGGCAGCTGGTACACCAGCCTGAATTTCTACATCATGAATGGAATTATTTTTGTAGAACTAAGTCATTAGATCTGAATGAACTGCTGCTGCTTGAGGGAACTCCCATTGATATCAAAAGGAGTTCTTTGCACATTGGCAGTACAGTTGAACCAATACGTATATATGTATAAACTGTGTTGAAAAGAATGTTATTAAGGTTGTGAAGTCAAGCACAATTAAGGTTGCCATTAGAAACCTATTATGACCCTGTGTACATATTTATTATAATAGTTTTTAAGTATATGATCATATTCAGTTTTTTCCACACTAATCCTTACTAGTCAGAGCACAAAATATGCAGTGCTCACTTCAGTAGGAGCTGCCTAGTCTATATTTTGTTTTCTCCTCAGTGTTCAGTATGCAACTCTGTGCCTTTTTTACTGCACAGTATTTAAACCTTACTTGGAAGACAGAAATATCCATTTCTTCATTACCTTTTTTAGGATGGTGATGACAGTGGTTTCAAAGTGCTTCATGGGCATTAAGGTTCTTACTGTAGTAACATCAATGTGAAATGAGGAGGTGTTATTTTCTTCTTTTTACAGAGAGTGTAAAGAGGCACAGTGATCAGTGTCCACTAGCTTTGAGTGTCCAGTATGAGATGCCTAAGATCTGATTTTCTCAGAGTACTTTGGATTGCATAGCACTTTGTACATTCAGAGTGTAACTGCCATTGACTTTAGTTACAACTGGTAGTGGTGATTCTTTTTTGCAAATTAGACCGCCTGGTCTCAACCCAGATGCCCAGAAAATAAGGAACTTGTTTGAGGGACCAGCTGTGAGAGCCTGTTTAAATGACTGGTCCAGCATCACACAGGAATTCTGTGGCAGAAGCTGGGCTTGTTCTCCAGGGCCTTAACCAAGGAAAAACCATCCTTTTTCTTTTTGTGACCCCTTCCCTTTATTCACTGTACTTCCCTTATTCTCTCCTTCCAACTGCTGCAACAAGTGAGGCAGCTATCCTACAGACACCAGTCCCTTTCACTACATATCTTTGACTCATCCCAGAGCACGTACATGGTATGCACTGAATAAGACAGGGGTCCTAGGAAAAAATGGTTGTGCTTATGTAATTAAAGAAACTATACACATAAGGGAAACAAATTAATTTGTTACCTTTCTTATCTTTTGAGTATTTGACTTTGTACCTTCATATAATCTTAATGTAAAATGTTGGGGTATAATGTTCTAGCTATTTTTTTAAAACTGAAAAAACCCCCCAGAAATTCCAACCTGTGGCAACATATGGATACCCACATGAGTCATCATCAGGTCGAGTCTATGCATTACCACACAGACCTCTGGGACTTGAGCTCACAGAGAAACTGGGAGCAATAGCTGGCTGTCATCCTATATGGGCCTAGATCATAGAGGGGTGGGATGTGCTGCCACAGTGTCACTGATGTATTTGCTGGCTGTAAAGGAAGGGTGAGACTTAGGAACTTTGCATTCCGATCTGGGCTCTGGAGCGCATGTGTTCTACTGGGCACACATTATTATTCTGTCCTCTTCTTCTCCTGAGTAGTGCTTTCTGTCCTATCTCTTTAACTTGCCCCAGTATCGGTCCCAGTTCTGTCTCATTTCTGACTCCTCATCCCAGTCCATTTTCCTCACCTAGGCAATCCTGCTGTCTACTCCTCAGGCTCCTAATCCCAGTCTCAGACCCCTTACTCAGCCAGTCTGCATTCTTCCTTCCTAGCCTGTCATCTCCCTTGTCTTTCTTTTGTACCTGGGCCTCTAGTGATTCACCATGCTCAGGCTTCTTAACCTCACTGGCTCACAGTCCCAATCTCCCTTCCTCATCCAGTCTCTGTATACTTGACACCTCCCTGTCTCACTTTCTTTGTTTAGCAGTCTCTGTTTTCCCATCACACCTCAAATGAATATGAGATCTGTTTCTTCTCTCCTTTCATCTTGATCTTTACCCTACATGCTCTGTCTCAACTTCCTGCACAGAAAATCTCGCATTCTTTCCTGGCTCCCAGTCACAGTTTCCTGGCTCACTCTTTTCCTATCCTACTCTCTATCGCTGCAAGCTTCGAATACCAGTTTACTGCCCTGCACCTGCTTGTCCATATTTGTTTTCCCCACTTCACTTTTTAAGACTGCCCTCTGCTTACTCAAATCAGGCAACTTATTTGTGCTCTCTGGGAGGGATGGGTAGGGAAGGGGTCACTGAGAGCAGAAGAAAGAGCGTTTCCCTTGCTCTCAGTTCAGAGGCCCAGAACCAGATTGAGCACAGTTGGCAGGAGCCCAGAGCTGCAGTGGTGCCCAGGAGCCCAGGCTGGTGTATGACTAGTGCCAGTGCAATGTTTTGGGAATGTACCTGCTATAATCTAAGAAGTTTCCACCAGAGGTGTAACTAGTGAGTTTTGTACCCTGAGCAGAGCTGTGTGGCGGGGTGTTGTGTCAAGCAACTGAGAGCAAGGTGGGATGGCATGGTGTTGTGAAAGAGAACAAGCACAGGAGAGTTTTATTTGACAGTGGCTGCTGCTGCTCTCAGGCCTGGCTTCCTGCATACTGCCTCCCTGGAGTCAGGCCTGGGGTTGGTACTGTGCACTCTGCCTCACTGCAGCTAGCAGTGTACCTCCTCCAAACTGGCACCCTCCCTTGCCCTTCCCTGCTTATGCTATTGGTCTCCACTGATTGAATATGAATTGAGGATTTTTTAACACTTGTCAGGGGAAATGAAATACCATGACCACCAAGGTGATTTTCTTGAATATGGCAGGAGGTAATCCTTAGTTAGCCCACTTCCACTTACAGTGGAAAGACCTCAGCTACATGCCAACTTTATGGAAAATTGGAGACTCCTTCCTAGCTTGCTCCTGCGGCCATATGACTAAGGGCAAGTGAAACTCGGGAGCAGTCAATCCCCAAGCCTCCGGGCTTGTGCCTGAACGTAGTTGTGCCCAGGCAGGAGTGAAGGATGCTTGCCAGTGGTGTGCCAGTGGCATGCCAATGGGGGAGGTGGGAGTGGGCCATGCCCCTGCGTGCTGGTTGGGCTCGGTCCCTTGCAGCACTTCTGGTTTCGCCACTGGTGTTTCCGGGCTCAGCAGTCGGCTGCTGTGGGACCCCCCTCTCCCCAACTCGGCAATCAGCCATGGATGGAGAGGTATGCCATTTCTGGTTGCAGGGCCACATATAGTTCTTGAATGACTTGCGGATTTGGAATTGATTTGTCTGATTTTAAACACTTGGAACTTGACTAAATCTTGGTGAATTTTCATGAGGAACATCCATGATAAAAAGGCCCCCCAAAGCCAAATTTCAGGTCCCTATTTCAAAACACAGGGGCACTAGAACATTTCCAAGAAAAGATTGCCAGAATTTAACACATCAAAAGATATTTCCCCTTAGGTTCATTCTCAGAAGTGTTTTTTCTATTTTGGCTGAAATTAAAAAAAAAGGGTGGGGGGAAATCAGACAGCATGTAAAATTTCAGACCAATGGTTAAATGTTAGCAAAATCTTAAGTAACTAGGCACAGGGACTTATACTGGAAAGTGTTAGTCGACCTTAATAATAACAGCCACCATAATGATAAAAACATGGTTTGTTATTAAATATTTTTTCTATTAGTAAAGCATATCAACTGTCACTCAGTAAAATGTTATTGCAGGTGTTTCTGTGACCAGTCACCACAATACCACAAAGCAAATCCAGAGTCCTTGCTTGTTTTCTTGACTCAGTCTTTACCTAACCATACTCAGACTGAAGTTAGAAAATATTGAGTAAAATCTTCCAGATTTGGCCACACATGTATAGCATTTCATGCTAAAAGATGTGTAATCAGTCTTTTCCATGTAAAGTGGTCAGGAAGTAGGAAGGTTCTTCTCATCCTCATTTAAACCATTTTGCATTTTGCAAGGTACAAGATGATTTGTTTGAGTTTTGCTTTCTAAACCATCAGGTTTAGGCCACTGTTGTGGGTAGGATAAAGAACTTGATTATCAGAGGTCTGATTTAGTATGGCAAATTCTATTTTCCTTGTATACATACTGGAGTATGCTTTAACAATATTTCTGAAAGGAGGTGGTGTTGCACATAAAACAAAATACCATAGTCATGGATGAGAAATGGGTCTCTAGAAAAGGAGCCAGTGAATACTTTTCATCTGTGTGCTAGTCTGGTAGTTTGTAACCCCTCCTGCACCAACCAGCCTTCTCTGTGACCACAACAGAGAGAGATATAGGCAGACAGATGGGCAAATGACACAAGACAGAGGAGATAGGTCATGAGTCCTGGTACCTGCAGGGGAAGAACATGCCCACAAAAGGACTGCTATTCTGCAAATAATGTATCTTTTGTTCCCACTAGATATGTTGAAGGAAGTCCATCTCTGAGGCGTATGACAATGATGAGAGAGAAGGGAAGGCGGCAAGCTATTAGAGGCCCAGCTTTCATGTTCAACAACAGGGGCACAAGCCTCACTGCTGAAGAAGAGCGTTTTTTGGATGCAGCAGAGTATGGGAACATTCCTGTAGTGCGCAAAATGTTGGAGGAGTCAAAAACACTGAATGTCAACTGTGTTGACTACATGGGCCAAAATGCCTTGCAGCTTGCTGTGGGGAATGAGCATTTGGAAGTGACAGAACTTCTATTAAAAAAAGAGAACTTGGCACGAATTGGAGATGCCTTGCTGCTTGCAATCAGCAAGGGGTATATCAGGATAGTAGAAGCAATTTTGAATCATCCTGGTTTTGCAGCAAATAAGCGACTGACTCTAAGCCCCTGTGAGCAGGAGCTCCAGGATGATGATTTTTATTCCTATGATGAAGACGGCACCCGCTTTTCTCCTGATATCACCCCAATCATTTTAGCTGCTCACTGCCAGAAATACGAGGTTGTACACATGTTGTTACTGAAAGGAGCAAGGATAGAGAGACCTCATGACTATTTCTGCAAATGCAATGACTGCACTGAAAAGCAAAAGCATGATTCTTTTAGTCACTCCAGGTCAAGGATAAATGCCTATAAAGGGCTGGCTAGTCCTGCCTACCTGTCCCTCTCCAGTGAAGATCCAGTTCTCACCGCTCTAGAACTCAGCAATGAGCTTGCTAAATTGGCCAACATTGAAAAAGAATTCAAGGTAAATATTTTTTTTGCTTCTGTGTTTATTTTATTTTTGACTTATAATTTCTTCAGATACTTGAGTTTTTTCCCTGTATTTTACTTTTCCAGTTACAGATGCTTAAGTTATATTGTTTTTCTTGTTCTTGGTTTTGAATGCTCAGTGAATAAGTCACTAAAAGGCAGATTTACTTGAAATAAAAGTGTGTGTACCTAAAATGTATTGAGAGCAATATAAAAGTACCAATGTGAACACTACTAACCTTGTAATGAATGGGAAACAATTGCGTTCACTTTAGCAGATAATTATTGTTTTTACTGAAGTTCACTTGGGGTAATACAATCTGAGCATCAAGCAGAAAAATTACACTTTTATTTGACTTTCTACAATAATGACTTGATTTTAATTTTTCACTTTGAATGAAGTTGTCTACAAATTATAAAGACTACACTGGTTTTTTTTTTTCATTTACCTTTTAGGATTTTACTTTTCTATTCAGTGGCAGCTGTAAAAATCTGTAAGATGCATTCCCTTTTATTCTTTTTTTGGCTATATCTATTTTAATATCAATATATACTAATTGTTTTTTATAGTCCAACTTCTCCATTAGGTAATTCATGATTAGACCATGGCAAGGATTACCATTGCTTATGTTTCTTGTGTGAAGTTCCGCTTAGTATCTTGGAAGGTACACCAACAAAAGAGCAACTGTACAGCATGCTGTATATAAGAGAAGCCTGAATCAAGGAATAACAGATTTTACACAGCAAGCAGTTCTGCAAATGGCATCGGATCTAGTTGTAGCAAAAATTTTAATGGGGGTCCTGAGGGTCAGTATTGCATACTGCTTGTTTAATTAACATCTTCATAAATGATCTGAAGAAGGCAAAAGACTCATTAATCACGCAGACAACAGCATGGTACAATGCATTCAAAATAGTGGAGGACTAAGAAGAAATACAACTAGATTTATTAAGGGCAGAAAACAGGATGGAATGACTAAAATGCTTAATATGGTAGGGTGCTGGGTATAAACTTACTTATACTCCTAGACAAGAATGCTTCTAGTGCTACCAGTCAAAGGAAAGTTTTAATATTGAGAGGGATCTGAATGTGATTAAATGAGAACTTGGATTTGTGTTGCACTAGTGGTCTGTACCCTCAAAAGAGTGTCCTGCCAGAGCAGAGATACAGATTGTGGGTCTCATTCTTTGTTTATACAGAATTCACATCAACTCTTTGGCCCTGACTTCCATTCACAACTGTAACTCTCACTAAGATACATCTCTGTCATAAGGCCTGCAGGATGAAGCCCTATAAATCTCTACCCAGCTTATGTATCCTACAGTTCTTTCCACCACTACCCATCTCTCATCTTCATAATTTGCTGAAGGAATCTGACCTTAGAGAAATGATATACCAGGTACTGTATTTTTCACATACAACAGATTCCTTTTCTCCCAAATCCCTCCCACCATCACTACCAAAATTGGATCATATATATCAAGTGAAAAAATTGGTTTTCTGCCTGGGATAGAAGAACCCTACTTTGATTCCTCTTCCACAGTTCAGCACCTATTGCATTACTATTTAGGCAGCTGAGGGAATCAGTTAACTTAATGGCTCATTGTTTTTGATTCAGAGGTACTGACTATTGTCTCTCCTTTTTAACAGTTGTGATGCTCCACTAATCAAGCTAACTATTCTTTGGGCAATTTTGCTGAATGCTAGCTGCTCCTGATCTCTCTTCTGTCTCAGAGCCTTGGAAACTCTTTAGCTCTTTTCAAAGTCATAGATCCATCCATGGAGACTATGAGGGGCAAAGGGCCAGACCCCTACCCATTGCTCTCCCTGCCTGCCTTTCCTATCCCTTGCTTCCCGTCCTGTCCCTATGCCTGCTTCCCTGCTCCCTGTCCCCACTGTTACTTTCCCCCTGCTCCCTGCTACATGTCCATCTGCCCCCTGCTTCCCCATTTCTGTGCCTACCCCCTTGCCACCTGTCCCCCTACAGTCTTCAGCAGCAGCTAAGATTTCATCTTTAGTTAATTAGGAAAGGGAGGGTGAGTCAGCTGAAGATTAGGATATTTCCCTGCTCTATGAAGCCATAACTCTGGAAAAATCACAAGGTGGGCAAGTCTACACAAGAGGCTTAATGGCATATTACCATAGTTTACTGTGAAGTAAGCACATGGGTCTACACATGCAGATCCTTACTTCACAGTAAATCTCCCTGATCCTGAGGAAATTTGCTATCCGTGAATGCAAGTAGTAACAATGCAATCTGCAAATGCAAGTAGCAGATTTACTTGGCATTAGTAACAGTGCCGTAGAGCTCGTGTAGATTCCTGGCCAAGAGCCAAACCTGTAGCCATCTACTAGGGTGTGGAAGATAGCTCCCTGCCCCTGGGACCTGCCTGCTGCTGGGATGTACAGGACTCCAGGGTGGACTATGTCCTCCTGCTTCCAGATCGCAATCACACAGTGGGGGCTGGGAGATCTTTATCTCCCAGCCTCCACTCTGCCATTGTGCTTGGGGATCAGGGGGCTAGGAGAGTCTTATCTCCCAGCCTGAGCCCCATGGTTGCAGGACTTGGGCTGGGGGACCTTTATGTCCCAGAAGCTCCCCAGCCTATTCCTCCCACAGTTCCATGCTCAAGGGGCATTAATTAATTAAAGAGCTCAGCTTTTCAGTGATTCTTAATGTGCATTAGCCTATTGTAATGCTAAATTAATGCTTGTCCCTTTCCCTTCCACCACCTGCCCCTACCATATGCCCCCCCTGACTCCCCCATGCCTGTGCCTACACCCCTGTCATCTTTTCCTCCTGCCACTTGCCTCCCCTTTGTGCCTGACCTCTACCACTTGCCTTCCTTCCTCTTGCCCTACCCTGGGCCTGTGCCTCCTCCCCTGCTGCCTGTCCCCCTATGCTCTTCTCCCCATTACTGCTTATCTTCTGCAGCGGCTCTGCCTCTGGCTCAGGGGCACTCAGGGGTGATAGCCCCAGCCCAGCTGGGCCAGGAAGAAGTAAAGCAGCAGCTCTGGGCCTGGCCATGGTAGGGCCAGAGCCAGAGCTGTAGGTAAGCAGTGGTGGGAACAAGTGGTTGTGGAGGGGGAAGGTAGCAGAGAGACAGGCTTTGCAGTTTCCCTTGTGCTCCCCTAAGCTGCACACCGTGGGTTTCCCCTGCTTGCCCCCCCCCAATGTTCTGTTTCCCCCTTGCACCCTCACCAACGCATCATCTTCCCCATGTTCCTGTCACCTTGTGCCCCCTCCACTGCTACACAAGTGCCCCAAGCCCGGGGTCATAGCTGGAGCTGAGTCTCCCCTTGCTCTGGGCCGGTACTTGATCTAAGACAAAGCTTTTTTCTTTTCCCATGTTCATTGTGGGGAAAAGACCTTGACTTGGATTTGAGTTAATACAGTAACTATTTTTTTGTCTCACCATCCCAACTTCTGCCTGTTCTGTAGCCCAGCAAATCTTTCTGCACCTCCCAACCCCAAATCTGCCTCTACATTAGCTGTGCAGATCTACCAACCACATATCCTAATAATCAGTTCTGCCTCATAAATACATACAAGCCCATTACCTGTTGCACCTTTAGCAGCTGTAAGGATTACTCATACCTTCCATAGCTTGAAGCAGCTACAGTTTACCCCACTGGGGTGAAGGGGGAAAGGGCAGCTCCAGGCGTTCTCCCTACTCTTCCTTTCCAGGTGGAATGTTGTACAAATGGAGAAGGG
Organism: Crocodylus porosus; assembly: GCF_001723895.1. Lineage (NCBI taxonomy): Eukaryota > Metazoa > Chordata > Crocodylia > Crocodylidae > Crocodylus > Crocodylus porosus. Next base: position 6,644,255 of record NW_017728912.1, on the reverse strand, counting down.
ATGAGCAGACTGAGCCCTCAGGAGGGAAAGGGAAGGGAGAGATTAGACGCACCTGAGGAGCTGGTGTGCTGGCTACCTCTTTTCCATCACATAAATCCTTTCTTGGGTCCTTAGAGGAAGAGAGAGAGCACTGTCTGCTTCCTACAGCATCTTTATCCATCTTTTCATCTCTGGGAGGTGGTGGAGGGGGGAGGACTGTATCATCACAAGTGGGGGCCAGAATTGCATTATTTGAAATTGTGGTAGTTGGCGACTATATTCCATCAGGTGTGACAGGCCTGCACAACCCACACACCTGGGTGTAACATAAGATGCCATATGGATTGCCCTCCAGGTAAGAGTTGGGACTGAGAGAGACCTGTTAGCAGCTATTTTCTGTATCTCACATAAATCCATTCTGGGCGTTTGCCCATGCTTACGTGATGTAAGCTTAAATTCTGACTTTGATTAAATTGAGCTGCCTTTTCTACAAGTGTGTTGTCTCAATTTCCCATGTCAATAAGCTGAGGCTAACTAACGGTGAATAGCAGACTCACTACATTATCTCCCTGTGGGGATGCCTGCTAGCCTGGTACTCCCACCTTCTGGGATGCAGGATATTCTGTAAGTCTGTAGGGATCCCTCCTATCATTTTGACCTAGGGATAATCTAGGGATTTCAGTCTTTGGTTTCAAACAAAAACAATCCTTAAAACAGCACAAATCATAATTCTTTTCTCCTTGTATCCCTAGAAAACACCAAGGTTCATTTAAAGGGATGTATTTGGTAGCCATGTTGGTCTGAGACAAAAAAAAAAATGCAAAACTCTAGAACTCTCAGTTCAGAGATAATACCTTTTTTTAGACCAACTAAGAAATTGCAAAAAAACCCTTTTTATTGACAATTTCTTAGTTGGTCTAACAAAAGGTATCATCTCTGAACCAAGAGTCCTAGAGTTCTGCATTGCAGGTTCATTTAAAGGGACTTTCAACATATTGAGAATGAGTAATGAATTATCTATGGTAAACTGCAGTTCATATTGTTTCCTGTTCACGATCTCTGTAATTCACTTCCTGGATATGCATAAAAGAGGCATGATAAGGCACTTTGTCTATGGTTTCCCCCAGGGTGGGACTTTAAGTTGAGGCTATTTAAAAAATGTTTGGGGTCTAAACTTCCAAAAAAATATATGCTAAATTGAACATGCATGCTTGAGCTAGTATAATCACAGATTTGCCTGTATAATCACAGATTTGTACAAGAAAATAACTGATGGCCATGTGCCTATCAGCCTTTGCACAAAGACAGTGGAATGAAGGGTGTGCAGTTAGTACACTCACTGTTGAAAACTGACTTTTCATTGGCATTAAAAAATTTTTACTCCCAGTGAACTTCCTTACTTCTCAAATGTATGGTGTAAGAATTCAGAAAAAAAAATTGAAAGTTAGAAGAAGCCAAGGTAGTCAAAAATAAAAATGAGTAAAAAAGCAAGAAATACTGAAGGCGTCTGGGGATATCTCACTTTTCTGTTTCTTCCCATCACATGCTTCTGTATTTCCAGGTCCTCCTCCTAGGGTTCCCTCCTTCTAAGGTTCTACTCTTCTACTAATTTTAGTGTGTCCTCTTCATCTCTCTTGGTATGGTTTTCCCTTATCCTTGTCCCTTTTGCGTGATTTCTTTTCCATTCTCTGCTGCCATCTGTGCTCTTCCTTTCTCCTCCTTTCTTTCCTTTCAGATTCCCCTATTCAAGTTTATCTTCCCACAGCTTTTCCCATTCTCTTCCCTTCTATGAGGTCCTTTTCTCCATTCCCTCTATTTCAGGGGTGGGCAAAGGATGGCCCATGGACCAGATCTGGCCCACCAAGGTATTCTGTCTGGCCTGAGGCAGGTCCCTCAGCTGTGGCTGGTCCAGGTGTGGGGATAGCCTGGGCCATGGTACTTGTGGCCAGTCCCACCATCCTTGGGTGCACAGTGGCTTCCTGGCAGTCCCTGCAGCGGTGGCTTGCTCTGCCTGCCTGCTGTTGCCAATCCTCCCTGCACTCACCATTAGGGGCACTGGACAGAGTGGGTGGCTGAACAATTGGTGTTCCCAAGGAGATCGGCCTGAGCCACACCCTGCCTACAGGGGTCCCAGGCCAGTCTTCATGGAGACCCTACTCACCTGCTCTGTCTGGTGCCCCACGCAGTGGGTGCAAGGCAGATGGGCCCAGGGATGGATGGATAGACAAAATTGCGCCCCTCCCCTCCCCACACTGGGCTGGGCCAGCTCCCCACACCTGGCCCCTGACAACTCACCAACACTCCTTAAGTGGCCCTCCAACCCAATCCCTGGCAGCTCCTTCTCCAATCCTAGTGCAGTATGATTGCTTTCAGATGAAGCTACTAATGGCTGCCTCTGCCTCTCTAAAGTAGCAGGGGAAGCAGCGAAGTAGGGTGACATACCTCACAGCCTCAGCAGGAACACAAAGCCCTAGGTTGCCTATATACATGCATTGAGACTGTTCTGATGAACTGTAATTACAGCACATCAGAACAGACTCATTTAATCGAGTCTGCTGGAGTGTAGTAATTACCGCGCTCCAGCAGACTCCAGTATCACATGTATCAGTGTTCCCATGCTGAAAAATGGTGGTACCTTGGTGACATTTAAAAAAATGTTTTAAAGCTTGGTGAGCTTTAGTTAAAGCACCCTCAGCAACATTTTTCAGCATGGGGACACTGATACACATGATGCTCCAGGTGCTTTAATTGGAGTGGCTCTTGGAGCCGCTCTAGTTATGCCTCCCCCCTGCCCTGCCTCCTAGAGCATGTGTATAACCACCCCTAGTGGCCGAAGCAAAAACTGCAGCAATTCCTCCCCCACTTAATCCCAAATTCCCACTATGATGGAAAGGCAACAGGATTGAGAACAGAGGTCAGGCATTCCAGACGATTCCACCCAAATCAGAATTGTTGGCAAGCTTTGAAAAATACTCATTCTATTAAAGTTATTGCTGTCATGGCAAATTTCAGTCTTTTGAAACAGCTGATTAGATTTTCTCCTGTCCTAGAAATATAGCAGCAAGGACTTCAGTGGCATATTGGAAGTTAGAGAAGTGACCACAAAAAGTAGCTGTGCTGAGAAAGTTCTGAATATGGCTGAGGAATAATATTCACAGAATATGAATTTTGCTCCAGTACTGGTTTGCAACAAAATTGTCATTATAAAAAAGCTTTTTTAAGAAAGGTACCTAGTCAAAAAAAGATTTTTTTAAAGTACAGCAAAGCAAATAAATCCTCCTGTTGCTGGAAAAAATCAAACATGAAGAAGATTGTTTTTATTACATGAAGAACTATGTTAGTGAGTATTTTTATGTAATGATGTGGCACTGAAGCCTACTGAAAACACAGTACTAGAACTGTCTCTTGACCTATAGTATAACATCATTCATTAACCTGGTCAGAGAATTGTGTTTTCCCACCCTTGTTAACAGCGAAAACATTTGTTAGAATGAAACATGGCTGATCATTGTGTACCTATTTTTCTGTGTCCCACAGGCCCTAGCACTTCTCTTAGGACACATCACCTAATTTATATATCAGACTTTCCCTCAGACCTTTTAAAAATTATATCATGGAAGCCTTTTTAGTAATCAAAACAGGTTATTCAAGTTACCTTTGTACAATGATGGATAAGCAGTTAATATAAGCTGACAAGAGGATAATATTACTAAAAAGGCAAGCGCTATATTGTGGTTTAAATATAATGGCCTTGGGTTAAATGTACTTGTGGCATAAGATGCTCAAATCCCATCAACTTCAGTGGATTTGCACTTGCTTACTTGGAGGGCTGAATTTGATTCACCATATCAAGGATCAGCAAGACCGACGTCTCGCTTTTTACAGGAGAAATTCCTACACTGGGTTGTAGGGGAAAGCTCTCCCTGAAAGCAGTGGCAGATGTGAACATGCATCTAAGGGGAGAATCTGTCATGGTTCCAAGTAAAATTTACATGGTGTTATCTCAGCTGAACTAACAAAGAGGATTCAAATTTGAGATATATACAGGATCAGCTTTTAGAAGGGTATAGCACAGTTCCATATGCATTAATATATTCCTGATTTGTACACACCATTCTATAAATACACATGAATACACAAGCTGGGTATTTACACGCCTAGACTAAATTGACATTATAATTTTTAAAAAACGCATTTTGCTTGGGCAACTGCATCAATTGTGTATGTGAATTAGTGTAATGCAATTTTTTGTAGCCCTGGGATTTTGGCCCTTTTGCAAATCCAGCTCAGATATTTATGTGCAGAAGATACACTTTTTACATGAATAAATGTTATTCATGAATTTATTTAGAAATTTTTTTAAAATAGTGGAAGAAATCTGTGTTATAGTTTGGAACCAGTGCTTAATTCTTTGCACATGCTTTAGTGGGATTTTTTTTTGTAGTGTAAAGCTGCTGGATTAAAAGCAAGGAGTACTGATCATGTAAACAACCTAAGAGTTGAAAAATTAAGCGTGCAAAAATTGAAAGAACTTGTAACTCCACAACAATCACAACTCAAACTGTTACCTAGGAAAAGCCTAATTCTCAGTTTGATTGAGGTGCCACTTGGTAATGTAAAGAGACCATAAAGCACAGTTAAACCTAACATGGCAACTGTAAAGCCCTTTCACAGGTTCAAAGAGAGACAATATCATTTTATTGTAAATAAGGTCTTATTGTAAATAATATCACCTTACTGCAAATATTTAAATCGGGACTGTAGTGGTTTTACTGCAAAAGTGGTCGAACTGATACTGAAATATGTATATATATATAGCTAGCTAGATCATATCGTGAGTGGAAGAAAACTGAATGCAACTTGCCTGACTTTTCTACTTTTAATTATTCAAAAATAAAGATTCAGTAACTTAGTATGTTGGACAAATATCCATATTCTTTGAAGAAAAAGAAAAGGAAGAAAATTCTCAAATGGTAAGGAAAACTTTGTTTTATTTTTGATCTCCTTTATTTACCATCTGATTTGTCCAGAGATAGCAAAGCCTATATTTCATCACTGAAGTGTCTGCAGATGCCTACAAAGATGCAAGAAAATGATCAAAATTATTTCTGAAGCAAAATTAAATGAAGGCTCCATATCTTCATACATACAAAGACAAAGTTTGGATCACTGTGTATAAAAATGACACTTGAATAATTCAAACCAGCCAAACTAAATTGTACTATAGTTGTTGGGTTTTTTTTAAATCACCTTCAGGCAGGGTATAGACACTGTTAAATGCCAGAGCAAAGATGGAGTTGTTTGAAAAGTTAGAAGTTCTTGAAAATGGGGCTTAGGATAAATGAGACTTTTTTCTACAACAGGGGTAGGCAACGTTTTTTGGCCGGAGTGCTGAAAAACACCACATATCCTGGGATTATACAGCTATATCATATTAGTGGCTCACAGTCGTCCTGCGATCAATTAATGTACCTAGATACTCCTTCTCCAGAGTTCCAATTGAATGACTCCAGCTTATAACAAAAAATGCTGCCGTTAGTGCCCATATGTATGACCTCCATTTTGTTCTACTAAATTTTGTCCCATTTCTATTATCCCAGTTTACCTGGATGGCATCTTAGTTGTCCACTGTATTGACATTGTGTCAACAGCACATTTAATTAACTCTAGCTTTTTATGTCAAGGCTATTAATAAAAATATTAAAGTAGTGTCAGGAGACAACTGTGTGGTGACAGTATTGTGCAGTAACAACTGCACAGTGTGCCACATGTAAATACGGCCACTTTATCCTTATATTTCTTGACCTCCAAGATATAGCTCTGTGTGCTGATCAATCCTTTTCCCCATTCCTTTGAGTCTGTCTTCTCTTTCCTAATATCATTCTTGTGCATTTATCCAGTTAGGCCCGGAGCTCTTTTTCCATTTACTTGGGATAAGAGTCCAAGTAGTTTTTGACACTTTGACCTAAAGAAATTCTAAACCTCTTCTATATTTAGCTCCATAAGGGTAAAAACAGACATTGCTTTCTTTGGCCTTTGGGCAACCATATGAGAGCAACTAGGTATACATACCTTTTGTTGTGCCACAATGTGGCTGTGACGAAGGTAGTATTACATTGTGCTGCTTTATTATTGTGGACATCTGTTTGCTTTATGGCAGGAAAGCATGAGCAGGCCAGGGCTTCCCACACTCTCCTGCCACCCTGGGAAGGCGCTCCTTGGGATTGAAGAGCCCAGTCCTGCATGCCCTGGAAATTCCTGCACAGGATTGGGCCCTTCGAGCCTGGAGCAATGGCAAGATGTAGGGGGTGCACGTGCACCCCCTGATGGCCGTACGTGCTGCTTAGGTGATGGGCAGGGGGGGCAAGCAGGAATGCCAATGGACCCCCTGCAAGTGCTGGCCAATCGCTGCACTCGGTGCAGCTGCTTTCGGGAGTGGCTGTGGCCAGCACTTGCTCCCAGAAGCAGCCGCAGCTACTCCTGGAAGTGGCTGCAGCGAGCGCAGTGATCAGCCACAGTGATCAGCTGTCATGGGATCCCCTGGGGGACCCTCCCCCTGGACTGCAGGATCACCCACAGGGGACCCGCCCTCCCTCTGGTCAGCGGGACTGGTCGGGGGGGGGCCACATGCCCCCCTGACTAAGGCAGCACCAGTCACCCATGGCCTGGGGAGTGCCTACCCAGCAGTTCCCACTTACAGAGACATTCCCTGGGCAATCTCTGGGGCATGTCTCTTGCAGCAGGGAAATTCAGGGTTCCTTACTTCCAGAGACTTGCTCTGCAGATTTCCAGGGTGTGTCTCTGCAGATAGGGAACCCTGACTTCCCGAGATGTTCCCTGGGCATCCCAGGAGTTTGTCTCTGGAATTGGAGAAAGCCAGGATATTCCAGTGCAGTCCCAGGGCTGGGGCACCAATCATCTGGTTGATTGTCTCAAAATCCACCACAGCCAGGGTGGTCACAGCCCTGGGACTACCCCAGAGTGTTGAACGCCCTCTGCTGCGGTTCTGGGGCTGAGACTGCCAATCAGTTGATTGGGATTCCCTGCTTGCAGAGATATACCCTTAGCAGACTGTGGGAACCCAGGAGATTGTCAGGGGCACATCTCTGGAAACAGGGAATATGTCATCCTTTGTCCTGCAAGGTTAATGGGCAGGAAGATGGGCAACATGTACAATTCTGACTGGGTAATAAAATGAAGAATGACACAGAAGGAATGTTGAAGATGATCCTGATGTGATCATTCCTCTCTGTACATGTGAGTAGATGGAGAACTGTATTTACCTATTATGGAGTTAGATCCTGGGTGTTGGGAAATGTATAAAAAATTTGCAAGAATCATAGTGGGAGGGGATAGAAGCACAAACAAATGTTTAATAACAAATGAAACAAATACAGCGGTTTGTGGCTAATGTTGTGGAAGTGCTAAAAGACAGATATATGAATGCAGCATGTGGTAGAAAGAAGGTTTAACTTCACACTAAAATTATGGATAGAGGTTAGCTTAAAATACTATAGCCACAAATTTACTGTCCAGACAAGTGAAGAGCATGGATTGACAGAAATCATTAAAGGTGCTGACAGATTGGACTAACAGAGTGTTTTGAGTTTAAAAGTAGGAGTGAAATGTGGTAGAAATTAGGTGACTCAGAGGAAGGAAGTAAATGGAAAAGGGTAGAGGAGCGAGAAATGTGCTTTGTCATATGCCACACCACAGAAGAGGTGTTTATGCACAGAAAAGCAGGCACCCTAGCAGCCTAAACAGGCATACAGGAGACATGTAGATATATTGGCATAACTATAGATATGGAGGACAAAGTGGCTTCTAAGGTTTTAGGAGACTCTAAGGCAGGGGTGGGCAAAATACGGCCTGTGGGCTGGATCTGGCCCGCCAAGCACTTCCCTGCAGCCCACAGAGCCCCTTCTAAACCCAGGTAATGGTGGCTGCCTCTCTAAAAGTCTCCAGTGGCAGCTGGTGAACCTGGCCACCAGCTGCAGCACCTCAGGCTGTTTACTTGGGTTCTGGTTGTGAGGCAACCAATCCTGACCTCAGCCTGACCCAGCTGACCTCGCCTTGCCACTGGCTCAGGCTATGTTTGCAGCTTGCAAGGGGCAGGGGGGCTAGGCCAGAACCTGTGGTGCTGGTGAGGGGAAGGAGTGCCTGGGCCAGCTTCTGCTTTGCTGCACGGGACTAGAAAGGGCCCTGCCCTGCAGGTAAGCCCAGGAAAATGGCTACTTGGCAGGCTTTTTCTGTGCCGTGCCATGCCGTGCCGCTTGGGCCGTGTGGGTGTTGCAAAAGATTGCGGTCTGTTTCTTGGAGGCCACCAAAATCATAGACGCACACTCATTAGCAGCACAAAAGGTGTATTTGCAAATAGGTCAGAGCAGAGTCAAAGACTCGGATTACTCCGAACCCCTGAGGAATTTTTGCAGGCTGTATTTATCCTTCTTCCTCCTGGGCACGTGTGCAGAAACAGGAACTCTTACAGCTCATTTCCATTTCATACAAACATATGTGTGGTTACATCACTACATCCATCGCATGTACATTATAATTAACTACTTAAGTATGCAGGGCGGAGAAGTAAATATGTATCAGCTAATTGCGCATGCTCAGAAAGTTCTTTAGGTCACCAAGAGTTTAAACCCCACCCCCTTTCAAGGACACAGTCAGTTGAATTCTAGCTTCTGTAATCTGCATGAGAAAAGCTAGGGGGAGGCTGGGGAAGAGTCTGTGATTTAGTATAAGAAGAACTGTGGCAAGGCTGGCCAAGAAAAAAAAGTCCTTGGCAGTGTTTTTTTTCTTATCAGGTGCGAGATGCAAACTGTGCATTTCTAACAATACTCCATTTCTAACATGGGGTTGGGCTGGGCCGGCACTGGGAAAAGGAAGCAGCAGCTGGGCCATAGCTCCAGCCCAGTCAGCACCAGGAAGGAGAGGTGGTGGCAGAGTCATGTCCCGCTCAGGATGGGATGAGCCCAGCCTGAGCGGCAGGGGCTCAGCTGCACTTTCCCCCTACCTGTGCCTGTCAGTCCAGAGTGGCACCCAGCTCCACTGTTGCTTTTGCTGGCTGGTGCAGGCTGGGCTCATCCCATCCCCAGCAGCACGTGGGAAGCAGCACATGGGAAGCCAGGGTTGTCCCATCCCCAGCAGCACGTGGGAAGCCTGGCCTGCACTGGCCAGCAGAAGCAATGGTGGAGCTGTGTGCCGCTCGGGACTGACCGGCACAGGTAGGGGGAAAGTGCAGCTGAGCCCCTGCCACTCTGGCTGGGCTCATCCTGTCCCAAGCGGCACACAGCTCTGCCGCCGCTTCTGCTGGCTGGTGCAGACCTGACCAGGCTCCTCTCAAACCCAGCAGCACATGGGAAGCTGACTCCAGCTACATGCTGCTGCAGGTGGGACGGACCCAGCTGGGTCTGCACTGGCCAGCAGAAGTGGCGGCAGAGATGTGTACCACTTGGGATGGGACAAGCCTGTCCAGAGAGGCAGGGGCTCAGCTGTATTTCCCCTCTACCTGCGCCAGTCAGTCCTGAGCAGCACATGGCTCTGCTGCCACTTCTGCTGGCTGGTGCAGACCCAGCTCGGCTCCTCCCATCCCCAGCAGCAAATGGGAAGCCAACTTCAGCTACATGCTGCTTTTCCTGGCCAGTGGTGACACAGCTGGGCCCATCCCATCCAGAGCAGCACGCAGCTGAAGCCAGCTTCCCACGTGATGCTGGGGCTGGGTTGGCACTAGCCAGCAGAAGCGGCAGTGGAGCCTCCCGCCTTTTGGGACTAGCTGGTGCAGGTAGGAGGAAAGTGTAGCAGCAAGCGGGGAAGCCACTGTTTGATAGGGGATAGGATGGGCTGGGCTGGCCAGGCCGCACCCGGGAGGGAAAGCTGTGGCTGAGCCCCTTGCAGCTTGGGACAGAAGGGGTCCTACAGCACTGGAGGGTGCTGTGCTGGTGAGGGGACCTGGGCCTGGGCTGGTTTTTGCTGTGCCACAGGGGGAGCGGGAGCACGGACAGGGGTGGGCTGGGATGGGTCAGGACCAGATCATGCTGGCACCAGTGATGAGTGGTGGGGTTGGCCAGCTTTTGATGCCTGGGGTCTGATGGGGTGGGCTGAGTCCTTGCTTGGGGGAGGGGTCAGTTTCCAAGGCCACCTCTCCAAAAGGAGTACTTCCAGGGTGAAGGGAAGGGACTTATGGTGGCAAAGGTCAGGGATTAGGGGGCAGGACTTCTGGTCACAAGATAGCAACCAAGAGGTAGGGCAACTGAAGGGGCGGGCTACCCATGCAGCCAAAACTCATCAAGTGGCCCTCCACCTGAAATAATTGTCCACCCCTGCTCTAAGGACAAAGAGAAGGAATAGAGACTAAGACACAGCAAAAAGGAGATTTATGGTTAAGGTTCCATATGAGTGATTACCAAAAATTGCTAAGGATATTTGGAAAAAGGAAAGCTACAGCACGAGAGGGCCTCATCTATACTCGAGAATTAGGGGAAGGGAAGCTTAAGTTAAAGTATGGCTTTTAGAAATGCCAGTGCACCCCCTGAGGTGGCACTGATACTTTGGTCTGATTTTGGATTGGTACTGATATAAAGAAAATTTGCTGTATCAAAAATCCTCCTGATGTGGCACAGCTGCAGCACAGTACTCTGGCAACAAGGAGCACAGCCTGGCAGCATGGAGAGCTGCGTGCAGCTGATAAGTCTGTTGTGATAGAAGGGAGGAGGGAGGGAAGGGGTGGGGGGCAGGTCAGTGCCCCCCATGGTGAGGGAGCAGGCAGGGGAAGGTGCTGCCCCACTGGGGCAGGGCACAGGATGGAGACGTGGCTCATGGGGGGGGGCAGCTCCTGATGCTGCTTGCACCCTGGAAAGACATAGGTCAAGGCATGGGGTGGCTATATGGCCCCCAGAGCTGCACGGAATGGGGCGGGCTGCAACTGTGGGCTGGAGACGGGGTTGTGCCGGGCTCTTCTCAGTGGGAGCTGGGCTCAGGAAATGGGCTATGGAGGGGCGGCAGCCACCCCAGATTTCGCCATAGCCCTGCTCCCTACACCAGTGCCCATCAGTCATAGGCACAGCCCCAGCTCAACACCCTGCCTCTACCCATGTGCCAGGAATAGCTGGGGCTGTGCCAGGAGGGCAGTGTTGGCACTGGGAGCAGAGCTATGGCAAAATTTGGAATGGTTGCAACCTTCTCTGTAGCCCCCGCCAAGAAGAGCCCAGTGCAACCCTGAGTTCAGCCTACAGCTGCAGCCCTCCTGCCCTGCCCTATGCAGATCTGGGGGCACATACCACCCCCCTCTGCCCTCCAGGGTGCAAGCAGCGGTGGGAGCAGCCCCCCCACAAGCTGCAGCTCTGTTCTGCACCCTGCCCTGCCTCGGCTGGGCAGTGCCTGCCCCGTCCCCTCCCTCACCACGGTGGGCATTGATCTGTTCTCCCCACACCCCTTCCTCCCTCCCCTTCCACCACAACAGATTTACCAGCTGCATGCAGCTGTATCAGAAATTGGATCATATCGGACAATATACCTCCTTAAAATTGGCTGTTGGCCCCCACAATCTCTATCAGTGCACCCCTAATGGGTGTACAACTTACAAACAGCTGGGAGCTGCACAACCCATGAACTGCATGCCCCGTGGATGCCCCACCCCAGTGCATCACATGCCCACGCCCCCTGCCTTCCATCCTCTGCTTCAGTATATACACGCAGCCCACCACCTGCTACACTGCAGACCCGTGTGGTGCATGGTGCAATGGTGGGGTGACCAATGAACTCCTCATCCTACTGTACCCCATGTCCCAGCTCACCCTCAGCTCCCTGCACTGCCACATACCCCATTCCCTTGCAAGATGAAGCAGCTGATGGAGGGAGGGGGAGCCCAGAGACTGGCCACTGTTGCAGCTGGTGAGGGAGTGGTGCCTGGACTGGACCCCTGGGGCCACAATTTAACCCCTGGTGGGCTACAACAAGTCTATGGACCCCCAGTTGGACAGCCCTGGGTTAAAGGATAGGTTTGAATAGTTTTGACTCCATCTTAACAAATCACTTAATGTGTGTTAGCAAGAATCAGTTTGAACTTACATTTCAAATTTCTCCAGACAACGTCAGTATTCTTAATATGTATATGACTTTGAAGGGAGACTCTGAATTAAGGGTTGATTCTTTTCAGAAGAGGAAAATAGTGACAGTTGTAGAGACTTGTGGACAGTAACAAAGAACAATTATTGACAAGAGAGGGTAAGAGTGGTGGAACAAGAACAAAGAAGGAAAAGGGATTGAGACTATAGCTAGTTTTATGAAGGGACTAGTTTGTATCTGAGACATACAGGACTTTCAAGACCTTCCATTATCTTCATAATGTTGAGGAAGAGAGAAGAGAAAACAGGAAGGAGAACAGATCTGTAGAGTGCTCATTTGTACATTATTACAAATTAGGTCAACCTTGGAATTTCTCACAAAGGCTTAAGAAATTATAGGAACAGGAGAGGAAATACAGGATGAAATAAAAGATATGAGCATGGGACTAAGAGTGATCAGCACCTTTAGCAATGAGGGCAGAAGAGAAATTAGACTTCTAGTTAGAGGGGAACTCCTGCTGAAAGTACCTGATGAAATCTCTACATCTGGCACCTGGAATACATAGGCACTTTTAAGGTAAGGTTAATAATTTCAGGGTTGTAGATCTCAGGGTAGGTAACTGTATTTTGATCACTTAACATTTCCCAAGAAATTCCATTTGGACACAGGACTCCTGTTGACTTGTTCTGCTAAACTATTGTATGGTATTATGATGTCATATTCAAACTGTTAAACAATTGCCATGTTCAAAGGCAGAGGTATTTGCCTTTTAAATAGAGAGAGAATCAATTCCTATAAACATAATATTTTTAAAGTTCTTGAAATTAAAAGAAATGTGCTTTATAAGTGTGCATTTTTTCTTACTGGTGACTGTGAAGTATATTCATCATATGAGCCAAGGGCCATTATCTTTAATCTTTTTCTTTTTAGAATGATTATCGCAAGCTGTCTATGCAATGCAAAGATTTTGTGGTTGGTGTCCTTGATCTCTGCCGTGACTCTGAGGAGGTAGAGGCCATATTAAATGGGGACTTGAATTCTGAGCCGGTTGAAGTGCAGAGGCATCGAGCTTCACTGAGTCGTGTAAAACTAGCCATTAAGTATGAAGTCAAAAAGGTAACTCTGGTAGCTTAAACGTTCCTACAATGTCATGTGTAAAAACAGTTCTATATCATATTCTGCATGTATTGATAATAAGATGACTGACTGTCAGTTTAAGACATAAATTATGTGGGCCAGATCTCAGATGGCATAACCTGTGGTAAAAGCACTTCAATCAAGCTAGCAGAGAATTTCCCTCCATATATTTAATGACAAAAATTGCTTGTCCCAGAAAGATCATACATTTACATAAAACACAGATAGTAAAATCTTGGCTCATTGAATTAGTTTCAGTATAGATTTCAGTGTGGCCAGGATTCCATCTAGCAAACGTAAGTGTATGATATATATGATACTACCATGAGCAACTGGTGTCTCCCGAGTCTGGGGAGGCACAATTTGAGGGTGGGCCAGAAGTCCCATATCCACTCCTTCCACTTCAGGGCTGGGCAGGGGGGAGGAGGCACAGGACACCACTAACCCCCTGCCCCTTCCTGGGCCACCCCTCCCTAGGCATCTCCCACTCATGGCATGAGCCCCAGGCTCACCTTTCTCCCAGCAGCTGGAATAGCACCTCGGCTGGGGGATCAGAGCATAGTCTTTACAAGTAGTGAAGGGGAGGGAGGAGCTGTGTGGGGGAGGGAGGCAAGGCAGTGCTCTGATTTGTTAGAGTGCTCTCTGATACTCCAGAGCACTGTCAGGGAAGGTGGGGCTGGGTAGAGAAGCACAGCACAGTCCCCAGCCACATAGTCGGGTGGGGATCCTCTCTATGCCTGGCTCCATCCTGAGTGGTGCCTTGTTGGGGTGTGTCAGCAGGCTCCCCAGCACTTTTGGGGGACACTCTCAGGGGAGCCATGTGCTCCACCATGCCCCCTTACCTGTGGATACCACCTTGCCAGTTCCCATGGTTGCATTTCAAACAAGAGAAAGCTGTAGCTACAACTAGACTTTTTAATGTTGTTAATAAAAGATCTCTTGTTAATTATTTTACTTACCATTGTTGCATAGGTGACATGTAGGGGGGCCCAGTGGGGGGGGTGCATGCCCCCCCGGGAGCGCTGGTGCCCACCCTGACAGTGAGTGCTCTGACTGGTAAGGGGAGCACAGAGTGCTAGCGCCCCCCTCCCCCCCAAAATTGGCTTTGCACACTCGGCAACTGGCCTCTAGGGGACACCCCGGGTTGTGCCCTACTGGTGCCCTGCCCCAAGCTTGGGAGGTACCAGTCACCCATGTATTTCTGTGTTCAATTTCACAGTATTGGACCAAACCAAATAAAAAGTATATGGTAACACAGCTTGTATAACTTGCTTAGAAGGTTTTGTATTTAGTCACAACTATAGCTACCTACACAAGTTTTTTTTTCCAAGACAGAATTTATTTCAATATTCTGAAAGAGAGAAAAAAGGTTTCAGTTACTTTTTCGTTATCATAAACTCAAAATTTTATATTAATACCAAACAAGTGGGTCATAGCTAATGAAACAGACTCGTAAGGAATTTTTTCATGACTTACTGAGTTTTTACAGTTTAAACATCTCATCATAAGTTCTGTTTTGGGAACATGTAGAAGGGTTTTACCATCAAGTATTCAGTTATTTAGTTCTTAGTGTATACATATGTGTTTATCAATATCTTTAAACTATAATACATCTTTAGTGGATACCAATAACAAAAAAGCTATTAAATAAAAAAAATATTATGCAATATAAATGTTTTTATAGAAAGATTAGAGATCTGTAAATACAACCCATTTATTGTAAATGTTTCTCCATTTATTATTATTGTAAGACTGTTTTCCATATAGGGCTATATTGTTTTTTCTCCAAGTTCCTATTGGGCCAGAACTGACCATAGTTAAACTGATGTCCTACCAGCAGATGTTTGGAGAAAAGTATAACTATGCCTGTTTATTATCTAAAGCTTCCTATAACCGTGGTCACCTTTGTAACCAGTTTTAACAATCATCATAATCTCAGTCCCTGCATCTATTCTTCCATCTTTCGTTATAACTCCCACCATGGTATGTGACTGTCCATCAGTGGACACCTGCTGAACTATCCTGCCATAAAAAATAAATTGTTAAACAACTTTCTAGGGCAACTGAGAAATTATTTCAGATTGTTTCATGCAAAGGGCAATCACTAAAACAATCTTAAAACAGATTCCAAATAGTTGAAAACCAGTGTTTTCAATACAATGTTTGCATTCAGTAAATAGAGTATGAATTTGAATGCGTTTCATATTAAAGTAAAATATTTGATCAATTTAGAGGAGACAGTGAAATCTACCGACTGTAGACCTGTTACTATGCCAAGTATTATAAGTCCTTATGGTATTATTAAATTTCCTTGTACATCAAACTTTGATGAGACCATCTTCACTTTCCTGCTGAGCACAGCAGGTTTTTCCACAAAAAGGTTATTCTTAGAGGTGATAATTTAACTCTGAGCAGAGCCATCACAAAACCATGCTGCACTTGACTGTGTTTTATTCCATGGTATGGTTAAACCAGAGTTGAGGTAGGTATCCTACCTACTTCAATTCAGAGGCCTTTCTAGCTGTTGAACAGCTACAAAGTTTGAGAACTACTACTTCACTCCCTACAAAAAGCATTCAAAATTTAGGACAAACCTTCCTCCCATTTTAACTGGGAAAAGAAATCTTACTGTGGCTACAGCCTCTCTTTTAATTAAGTATTCTCAGGTGGTCTGGCAAGAGGGCACATACATAATCATGGGCAATTGGTGCTTCCCAAGGCTGGGGGTCCCCCTGTGGCTGATCGCTGACCCTGGAAGTGCCAGCAGCAAAACTGGAAGTGCCGCTGGGGCTTCTCTTGGGACCCCTGCCTGGCACCAGTCTCAGGGCAGCCACCAGCTGGCACTTCTCTTGGCACCCTCACTCCCTGGCAAATCTCAGAGGGGGGCACATGCCC
>NW_017728912.1:6587609-6628075 GCF_001723895.1 Crocodylus porosus | reverse complement strand
GGGGTCACCAGCCTTCACCCCTTGCTCCCCGGCCAGCAAGGGCCAGTCTCAGGGTGGGGGGCACATGCCCCCCCATGTCTCCCCTATGCGTCACCCATGTACATAATCATGTTCAATAATTGCAAAATCAGGATAATTTAATAAGAAAGGAAGTAGATGTAGCAGTGTATTTGTCCCTGCAGTCAACAAAACATTGTTTCTTCACAATGTTGCACCCTTAAAACTGTCAAGAAAGTTGTGTCCTGAGTGTGCAGTCATTTCTGCAAAATGTTCATGTATTTTGTAGTAACTAGCTATTGCATGTTTAATACAAAGCTGAGGAGAGATTAATGGAAAAGTGAGAGCAGAAATGCCATCCCCTCCACTGATACCTTCTGTATGGTTAGAAGATGGAATTCTCTGTCCTTCTGTCCAAGATGGAACAGAAAGCACATGCGGTTTTTGTCTTAGTGTGGGATCAAAATGCTCTTAGGTTATTTGGAACAATCCCAGTGGACAGCTGCATGACTCTGGATGAGAAGTAGAAGTGCCCCTTCATTACCAGCGCCCATAGCCCGCATCAGAAGATGGCATCCCAGGGGTTGCTGTGCTCCCCCCCTAGCGCTTCCTTACTGTGCCCAGTTAGTCTACAAAGTACCCTCAATTCTCACCCGCCACATCTTTGATGTAAAGTGCATGTAATAGAGAGGCTGCCTCTTCATCTCCCTGGACAGTTTTCCTCCTGTACACTGGTCTGGCTTCTGTAATGGGTGCTTCTGTGCACACCCAGCTTATGGGCTAGGTGTGGCTCCAACCACCCCTTTACCATGCCCTAAGCCTTGGAGATGTACTGGACATTGTTTGGTCTTATACCCTCTGACACTCAGGCTCTCTGCAGCCCTGTCTCGCTCTACCTTACTGGGAACTTGGGGTAAGTACACTCTCCATCACGGCCCTCCTGGGGCTTCTCTATCATGGGCCCCTCCCCTCCCCAGGGCTGGGGTCCTCACTCTACCCTGAGTCCCCTGTGAGGCCTCCTCCATTCCCTTATAGCCTCACCCAAGCCACCAGCATAACAGCAAACAAAACACAAGCCCCTAGGCTATAACATAAGCTCAAGCCACCCGGCTATAACAACATTTGAGCCACCCCAAGGGCTCTCCATCTTTCACCAATCAAGCTGCTCATGCATTCTAGCCTCTTCTCTGTCCTCACTCAGGCAGAGCTCCTTCCCCCTTGACTACCAGCAGGGAACACCTTTCTGGCCTCCAGCCTGTGATAGGAGCCAGGCCCTGCCCCTTCTGGTCAGCTGACCAGGCAGGTATGGGTCATTAGCGCCCTCTGGTTACCCTAGCAACCTACACCTGGGTGGTTATCTTGGCTCTCCAAGTAGCAGGCACCTTAGTGCCCTGCTACAGCACCCTAGCGATGCATCTCCAAGGAGGAAAACTGTTTCTTCCCATTCCTCTGAATATTTTTAGGACTTTTCATAAACCAGATTTTACCTAGAAGTAGCCTAACAACTTCAGCCTCTCTACTGCCCAACTGAATTTGCTGCTTGATTTGCTCATCATTTGCTGATGAACCATAGAACTACCTGAGCAAAGGACAGGGCTTATTGCTAACAAAAGGAAAGACCCTAGGAAAATGAGTCCAAAAGCCAACAACAAGCTAGATTACAAATAAAATAATGATTTTTAAAAGAGTCAGATTGGCAATTTACTCAGTGTGGTGCTCACTTTTCTCAAAGGTCAAGTCCATTAAAAAAAGTCCTAATTCACAGTAAATTTGTAAGCTTTTTTAATATCTACCTGTCATTCCACTAATGCCAAAACCCACAATAAATCACTAATAAGTGATTTAGTCAGCACTTGTCAAACTCCAAAATATTTAGATATATTTTTAAAGCATGGTAGATTAAAAAGTAAAGATCACTTCTCTTTTTAGAGCCACTGCGACAACATCATTCGCCCTAAGGGTGCTTGTACACGTGATGAATGTTGGCTGTTTTTGCGGTTTAATTGTCACGCTGTACACGTGTGGGGGTTTTTACAATTTAAATGAGTTTGCTACCTTGCAAACTAAACCACATCTGCATGTAGTTTAGTCCGCTATTTATAATGTTGCAGCCTTTGACAGCTTGCCCCCGCCCCACCACAGGAGAGTCAGGTTGAAGGCAGAAGCACTTCTTTTTTTTTTTTTCCACAGAGCTTGCCCACATCTCCCATAGCTGGGGGGTGAGCTACAGATGGGCCAAGCAGCCCCTGAGCTGCAGAGGGCCCCAGTCTTTTCTTCTGCAGCAGTAACACCCCCTGGGGCCACCCAGACAGGGTGCTAATGGGTGCGTGCTGCCCCACCTCTGGCTTAGGTAACAGTTGGATCAGCCTGGGTGCTGCCTCCCACTGCCCTGGTGGGCCTGGTAGGTGCCGCTGCCAGGGAGGGAAGGTTCAGGTTCCCCCTCCCCCGCAGCTCAGGCCCTGCTGCCAGTTTGCTCCCCAGTTGTGGTAGAGATGGGCAGGCTCTGCAGGAACAAAAAGGTCCCCCCTGCAGTTCAGGCCCCTCACTGCTTTTTAAACTTTTTTCTTAGCAGAACCTGTCTGCACAAGCTGCCTCTGGGCCATGCAGCCTGTGAGCTGCAGGATTGCGGAGTCAGTCCTTCCCTCCATGGCAGCAGCAGCCCTTGGGACTGCCTGGGTAGGGTGCTAGCTCTGAGGGTGCTGCCCCAGCTCTCAGGCAGCACCTGCTGGATCCAACTCTTCCCTGAGCCTATGCACTGGAAGCCCATCAGGCATTGGTCCCTGCGCAGGCTCGGGGAAGAGTTGGATCCGGCGGGTGCTGCCTGCGAGCTGAGGCAGCACCTGTGCAGCCAGCACCCTCCCCCGGGGGCACTGCCACTGCAGAAGGAAGGACTGGCACCCTGCCCCTGCAACTCAGGGGCTGCACAGCCTGGCAGCAGTTTGTGCAGACAGGCTCCACTGAGGGAAAGAAAAATAAGTGGTGAGGGGCCTGATCCTTTTTTCTTTTCCTGTGGAGCCTGCCTGTCTCTCCCACAGCTTCAGGGGCAAGCTGCAGGGGCCTGGACCTTCCCTTCATGGTAGCAGTACTCCCGGGCAGCTAGCAGCCTACCCACCTGCTAGCAACCCACCCAGGCACCCCCAGGGAGTGCTGCTGCCATGGAGGGAAGGACCAGGACCTCCCACAGCTCAGGGGCTGCTCAAACTGCTGGCAACTCACTCCCCAGCTGTGGGAGAGACAGGCAGGCTCCACAGGGGAAGAAAAAAAGTATGGGGCCCCTCACCATAATGGCCATCGAAGCTCCTAAATTGAAACGGTGGGTTTTTAAGTGTTGCAATTAAAAACTCACCTTTTCAATTTAGGGGATTAAACCCCCATCATGTGTACAAGCGGCCTAAGAGATTAGAATTTTCCTGTCCTCATTGCCAGCCTATCCTACTCTACTTACTACAGGCATTTTAAAATGGGATTTGACATCTAAACAAAACTTTTCTGGAAAGAGTTGGCAGGCAACACTGGATGGTACCATTTGATCTCAATAAAGGCAAAGCATAAAATAGAGATGCGGGGTTTATTTTGTATATATTTATCGTGAGGAACTCTTCAAACTATAACATACATTCTAAAACAATGAGCTGTTTCAGATTCTGGCTAATTGTTTCTGGGTTGGTACAGGAATGCTATATAATGTTACCACAACAATGTAAGCATTGTTTGTGAATACTCCTGTAATTTCTTACTCTAATTTGGTGACAAGTATTGTCAGTTTGACTGCTTTGCAGTATTTAAGCAGTAAACGTATGTTGCACTTTTGCAGTATCTTCTTCTTCAGAATGCAGTGCAAACACTAAATTAAGCTTTACAGCATTCTTCTAAGAATGATAAATTATATTATCTTCATTTTACAAGTAGGGGACACTTAGGCTGAGGGACAGAATTGCCTACTACAAAAGAAGGAATCATTGTTAGAGCCATAATGATATTTCTGGTCTTGCGCTCAACCAACTATTGCACACTTCTCTCTCATGATATGTGTCACTGTACATGGTAATAATAACATATCATAAAGAAAGAAAAAGAAATCTAGAATGAAGGATTCAAACATAAGTCTATTTATCTTTAAATCAAACCAAAAACACAACTGATTTTACTACAGTAAAGCTTAAAACTTAATAAAACAAATTAAAGTATCCTTCAGTTAAATTACAGTCTCTGTTCTTGTATCACTGTTTGTTTGTAGTAGATATTAAAATAGAATTGGGCTCAGTAGTTCACTGGTGGCCAAACTGTCCTTAATGTTGCAGAATTACCTTTGGAGGAATATTCTCTTTTCTGTGAGTTTTGGTGATTCTTATTAAAGTTAATGAAAGCAACATGCATGTATCTGCTTGCTGCAGCTAACTATAACACAGCTGAAAGATGAAAGATCCCAGCACATTAACAGGAAATAAATCCCACAGGATGTTTCACTTTCTGAGGGCTAGAAAAAGGTTATGGAAGCTAGAAGATATTGAAACCTGCTTGAAGACAGTCTCTGACAAGCATCCTGAGGTTTATGTTAACAACAAGAATAGTTCATTTGTTCTCAGTAGAATTTCACCATTATTTTAATGGGATGAGAGTTAGAACAATTTAGAGCATTTTTGAAAATTACAATAAATGTACATATTTTCAGCACCTCTAATAATCTGGATAACCTTATTTAGATGCCTAACTATAGTTTGAAGTGCCTAACTTTAAGTACTCAGGTTTGAACATGTTAATAATAATGTAAACTATTCAGCAAAGATAAAAGAAACATCTCATATGAGTGATTCATTTAAAATCAAAGTTCTGTTGTAACTAAAAAAACACCAAATGTTTGTATTTTTAGTTAAAATATACACCTCTCAGATTTTATTTGAGCCTCTGTAAAGTGTTGTTATGATGTTAACAGCTCATTAAAACTCAAAAGCAGTCCAAGAATAGCAGAAGACTGCACAGTGACAATCTGTATGATCAAGAACCTTTATAGTTTTAAAATAGTATAAAAGAAAGAATTTTTGGAAGACTATCAAACAGCATCATAGAGTATCTTTCATCTAAGATAGCACTAAAGTCACGAACTTCTGAAAGAATTGAGAAAGAATATAAAGAGTTTGTAATATATATTTTATGATGTTAGAATAATGGGTAATAAAGCATGAAATACAAAAATTGACTTCTAGAAGCATCATAAACCAAGAGAGTGGTTTTTCACCACTCTTGAGCAATTTTTTTTGTATTATATAATGGCAGTTTTTATTCATTTTCAGTAAAACATCAGAATAGTTTTGTCTGAAATGTCTCCCAAAAAGCCAGGCTGGAAAAGGTAGTATGTCTTCCTGACTCAAATATAATAATACCATTCTTCTTCAATATACCTGATGGTTTCTTCAGTCCAGCAGGAGACCTTCAAATCTTATATTGCAACCTTGTTCCCTTGCATTTCTTATTTAAGATAAGAGAATTGGTGGAAGAGGTGGATAAAGCTTTCATAAGGAAATTTAGGTGGTTGACTTTCTGGGCAGCATATGGAGTATGAGTAAGAAAGGTGAAATGCAGGGTTGGAGGTGAGCTAGGTTCAGAAAGTTCTGGGATCCATAGACAAATTAGAGGTAGATTGGATCAGTTTTGATATCTCAGGGGCAACAGTTTACACAAGGTCATGAGAGGGGGCTCAGCTCTGATAGGATCTAGCCAGTGAAGTGTAGAACTAAACTTGGTAGCGCCCCACATTTACTGCATCCAGAGGCAGTATTTGGCTCTTTACTTCAACTATTATTTCTAATCTCTGTCTTTTTTATGTCTTGGTTTTTAAATAAATAAAGTTATAAGAAAGGAAAAAAGGCAGCATGTTTCTTGAGGTCTTTATACAAAGTATTTTATGGTTGCTTATCATGAATGCAATGTGTGTATAACTCTTACTGTAAAATATACTGAACCTTGATTTTCTTTCTTTTCACTCATAGTTTGTGGCCCATCCAAACTGTCAGCAACAGCTGTTGACTATCTGGTATGAAAATCTCTCAGGATTACGGGAACAGACCATAGCTATCAAGTGTCTAGTTGTGCTGGTTGTTGCTTTGGGCCTGCCGCTTCTTGCCATTGGTTATTGGATTGCACCATGTAGCAGGGTACAGATTTTTATAAATTCCATATTAAAACACTTTATGCTGTTTCATGTATCCCTTTCCAGTCACTGTCATCCGAAGTATAATATTGCACCCTTGTATTACCTGAATTTTAACTGATTAATCAGATTTTTAGATAGCTCTGGTCCTGCTCCTAATTTTGTTATTAGATGTACTTTACTTTGTAAGGTGGGGAACACACTGATCAAAGACTAGTATGAAGTCTTATTCCTTCCAGCACCTGATCACCACTTGATCAGTAGGCAAGTAAAGCATGTTTAAGAATAAAGATAGACAATAGGGGTGCCTGTAGATGTGCAGGGGCGCTGCTCTGACACATTTTAATTATAGCATGTTGAAGTAGACTCAATTAATTCAGTCTGCTGGAGCGTGCTAATTAATGCACTCCAGCAGCTTCCACATCTCATGTATTCAGTGTCCCCGCACTTCAAACTGGTAGCAGGGGCGCTTTAACTAAAGCTCATTGAATGAGCTTTAATTAAACCGTCCCCACTGCCATTTTGAAAGTGGGATGCTGAATATACCAGGCACCGCAGGCACTTAAATTCGAGTGGCTCTTGGAGCTCCCCCTCCCCTCACCCCAGCCCTAGAACATGTGTAAAGACACTCTGGGTCTCTCAAGCTATAGTTTCTGTTTGTTTTGTTTTAATATCTAAAGATCCTATTCTCGTCATGATCCATGCTGTGTAGTTGTGTACTGGAACTAAGGACTAAGGAGCATCTCTCCAAGTGTATGGCATCATATTCTCTCAGGTGGCATGTGGGGATTTGATCCTCCTCCCATGCAATTCAGTAATAAAACCTCCACTGGCCTGAGTGATGCAGGATTGAATCCTTACTCTAGCACTTGGTTTTGCTGCATTGTTAGGTCAGATTGCTTACAAAGGTGAATTGCAAAACAAAAATCAAATTAAACACAGCTTTTTAACCAAGGTGTGGAGGTGCAGTCAGAAAAGAATGTCATTTTAACTCAACATATAGTAATTGGTTCCCCGTGTGAGAACATCCTGTGCTTCTAGGTTTACTGATGATGTCACAGCAAAAATGCAGAAGTATCATTGAAAGCCTGTAGGATGTGAAAGGTTATCAAATGGTGGATTTCTTCAATAAGATGTATATAGGAAGATAAAAGGCCTCCACAAAGAGCAAATACTTTTAAAAAGTAATTTTTAAATTGTAATTTTGTTACTGAATCTCTTCGTGTCCCCCTCTCTGCAAACTTATGCAGAGATGATATCTGGCACAGAAATCCACGTTTCACCCAAATTATGTTTTTTTGTTTTTCAGCTCATCTTCAAAAGAGGGTAAAATTTTGCATACCTCATACAAGCTTGTAGGGAATAGGCTGTTTTCTTTCTCTAGTTTTTTTTTGCTTGTTTGTTTTTTAGAACAATCTTTATGAAATGAAATAATTGTTACTCAGATATTCCTCTGTGATCAGCTGTAGTAAAGGTATTCCTCCCGGCTGCCTGGCAGCTTGACATCATGCAAACACATTATTATTTGTTCGTGTCTAATATGGAAAAAAGTGACATTTGTCCTTGAAAATTAATTCCCAACACCAGAAACACCTGATATTTTTCTATGCCAAATAAAAGAATTGTGCATACAAATCAATGGTTTAATATTACAATTTAAAAATCAAAACCTAAAGGTCAGCTTCAGACAGGAGTACATAAAATGACTTTCAACTCCTTATTCAATAGACCTACTGGATTCTTTTTGAAAAATGTGTCTCATAACATGCACATGGGGTTTTACCACTTCCCCCCAATATTCATAATATTATCGTATGTGTTATGTTATTAATACAGCTGATCATTTAGTACAATATAATATTGCTCCATTGCTGTACTCAGGGCTCCAGACCATCTCTGTACTTTTGAGAAAAGGTGCAGCAGTGGGGCAAGGCGCTTTGAACGCTTCTAACTTTCCAGTATTTCATGCAGGAACAAGAAAGTATTACAGTCACACATAGTGGGTCTCACAGACTGCTCAGTTTATGTAATGCTCAACAATGCTAAAATGGGTGGTAAAGAGACTATTCTGAAAGGTACAGTTCCCCTGGACATCTCTCAGGCCAGCAAGTGTAGTTCTACACTGTCTTCAACTTGTTCAACACAAATGACATATTCAAGTCCACAGTTGCCCAGAATCTTAGAAGCAGATTGTGCGAGTGCCCAGCAAGAAGTGAAAGAGAACATGAAATGCCCCTCATCAGAAAATCCTACTGCTTGGTCTCACTGATTGCACAAGTTGGGAAGACATGGCAGACACTGGCAGTAGGTACCCTTCTTGGAAATTGGCAGTAGAATCTTCAATAGACATAAGCTATTGCCACTGCCAGGGCTAGGGACACTCCTTGTTTTTCTTTTGTTATGGGGAATAACAATTGCAGCTTCGTTATATTTTCCCTTAGCATTCTTGAAGGCCTGCAGCTTTTCTCCACCTTCTTCAGAAGAACTGCCTCTGCCATTCCTGCTATGCTCAGCCACTCACTCCAAATGCAGCAGGATCTGGCAACACTATTCTCTAATGGACAGAGCTCTGCATTAATCCATTTGAATTTGTTTAAACATGTTAACATTTCGTAATTTTTTTTCTTACCCTGTTGTAGTGCAATATTCCTAATTAGTTTTAATAAAACATTTACAGATTCTTGGTTTGGGAGATATTTCATGCTCTGTATACATCAGCAATGGAGGAGACGGTTATTTTGCCTAAAGCCTGATATTAATTGGCTTTGATTTGCTGAACAGGATATGCATTAAAATCAAAGGCAAACTAATAGTGCCTTGAAAACTTTGAGTAATTCCTCATTGGTAGAAAAGGTGTCCTTTTGATACCCACTTTTTTCTGGGGCTGATCTGACCCTCCACCGACTTCTGCGGACACCTATCCAGGCCCTTTCTAAACAGCAGTGAATGTTGCCATAGTATGGATATACCTCCCCAAAAATATTCCTGTGCTGATATTGTCTTCCAGGGATAGCGAAGCAACAGAAACTGACCAGTAGGACATCATCCCCAACAGAGAGCCTGCTGTCAGGAATGGCAGACCATGGCTGTTCAATATACTTGGAAGGGTATTTCTAAGCAAGTAGCAAGTATTTTAATTTCAGCCCATCTTTCACTATAGGTACTTCTTTGTATTTCTAAAGTGTATGATGCAAGGGAAATCTGGTATCTTTCATAACTGAGAGTTTAGTTTTGTATTGCCTTTGCAGCTTGGAAAAGTTCTCCGAAGTCCATTTATGAAATTCGTGGCACATGCTGCATCCTTCATTATTTTCCTGGGCCTGTTGGTGTTCAATGCCTCAGACAGATTTGAAGGCATAACAACGCTACCAAATGTCACTGTTACTGATTACCCTAAACAGATCTTTAGGGTCAAGACTACCCAGTTCACCTGGACAGAGATGCTGATCATGGTATGGGTACTTGGTAGGTATACTACCTTTTCATTTCAATTACATTTTTTTTTATCTATGGAAATTCTAAAAGATTCTGATTTCTCACTGCATCTCCCATATGTTGCTCTAGTGGTTCCCACAAGAAAACCCTAGCTTAGGGGTGGCAGAAACAGATCTATACCATCTCCTCTTGCAGTTTCTGAGGTAAGGGCTTGCCAGGGTAGAAGAAGCATGTTAGAGGCAGCAGGTCATGTGAGTACCTGGACTGTCCTGCACTCTGACTATTCTAGGCTGAGAGTAGTCTATGGCTATTCATGCTTAGGCTACTATAAATTAGAGCCCAGGAGCAGCTGAGAAGCTTGTTTTAAGCATTCTAGTTTTCCAGTAAGAAAGCTAAAAAGGTTTCATCTGCATGTTATTTTATGGTCACTTGAAAAGGGCCTTTTTTTTTTTTTTTTTTTAAATATGTACTTGCAAGAACAAAATGGCCAACTGTCTTCATTAGAAGTTAGAGAGTATCTTTCCACTATGTAATAAAAAACAAAACAAAAACAAACAAACAAACCAGGGATTCACAGTCATCGTGCTGCAATATTTTGAAACTTTGACATTTGTGATAGAGGCATAGAAAAGTAGGGCTGAAAGGGACCTCAGTAGGTCATCTAGTCCCAGTTTGCTAGAAAGAATGACACAGTGTACTGTCTTAATGCAACATAGTTATTTTAAGTAACATCAAGAAGGCAATATGCCAGAAGGTCAGAAGTCAGTGTTCATGCATATTAGCACATTACTACTTATTTAGCATTACCCTCCTACTAAATGAGCACATCTACACATGTTGCTACGTCACCATAGCAATGCAGTATGGGAACATAGCATCCATGGGCAAAAACTGTAATGCTGCACCTATGCTGCCATAGCAATGTGCTCCATAGCAGCTAAAAATAACCATGTGCCGCATGCATGGTGCAGTACAGGCTTTTACTGCACCATCATTTACTACTTTGAAAAGGAAGTACTGAATGACGATGCAGTCATTTTATGTGGTCAGAACATTCACACTAGCTCTAATGACAGAATCAGAACATGAAGTACCATAACATGGAAAAGTATAAACTGACCATGTACCACTGTAATTATCTCTACTTTGAATGCAGTGGGGATTAAGAGGAAATATTATAGCCAAATAAAGGCATTTTTTCCTGTATCCTTTTGTAGCCCATAATGACTCCTGACTTGAGCATAATTTTGTTTTCATTGGGTTTTTTGGTTTTATGAGAATGATCTGAGGATTCCCATGCCTTTGTCTCTTTTGGCATGTCCCCAAAGTATTCTACCTAGGAAGAATAACTATGATTTGGCTAGCCTGTAAGTATGGGTCACTGGGAATCTTTCATAGGGTTAGATTCCTTACCCCCCAGGTGCATTTACATGTCCATTTACTTCAGACCTGATTTACTGTGCAGTAAACTACTGCAGAGTAAAGGGTTTTGGGTAGGTGTCTACACATGCAGAGATTAGAGAGAAAACTTGCTCCCAGTTCCCTGCAGCGGGCCTGTGCTGCCACCAAGGGAATCTCCATGTTCCTCCTGGGTGCTATCCCGGGGTTGGCAGGGAGCACCGGTTCAGGAGAGCTGTTGCCTGGGCCTGGGGGCTGTCTGCTGCTGGGGCAGGGATAATGTCCTGCTACTGCAGCAGCAGGGAGCTCCTGGCCCTGGCTTCCTGATCGGGGCAGGGCTTGGAAGGACCTGCAATGGAAGGGCAGGTCCCAGCCCCCTACCTCAATCTGCCAGTGGGGCAGCTAGCAGCTAGCTTGCTAGGACTTACGCCACCCCTGAAGCTCTTTCCAAGCCCTGTGCCATGATCACTTGATTGGGGCACAGGGCCAGGACCTGCCCCTAACCAGGACAGTTCCCAGCCATCCCCGGGCTGTACATGTTTTCCCATGCAGCCTGGGGCTTGCTGGGAATTGTCCCAATCAGGGGAACTCCATGTCTCCATGAAGGGAGCTCCTAGTCCTGCTCTGTCATCATGGAACAGGGGCTGGGAACAAGCTCCCAGGCTGTTCTCAGCCCCAGCTCCACAACTGTAGACCAGGGGCTGGGAACAAGCTGTCAGCCCCAGCTCTGTGTTCATGAGTGTGGAGTGGTGACTGGAAGCTCCCTGCTGCTGGGGCAGGGAGACGTTGTCCCCACCTGGGAAAGCAGGGCAGGGGCTAGGAAGCTTGTTCCTCCCTGCCAGCTCTGCACAAGCTCCGTAGCCCCCACCAGCCCAGAGCTCCCAGCAATCATGGGGCCACTGCTGAGAGATGCTTATCTCCCAGCCTGAGCCCCACAACTGCAGGGTTTGGGCTGGTAGACCTTTATCTTTTAGCCTGAGACTTGTGGTCACAGGGCTGGGGCTGGGAGATAAGGGTCTCCCACCCCAAACCCCATGACTGTGAAGTTCAGGCTGGGAGAGAAGGGTCTCCCAGCCCCCTGCTCCTTGATTGCAATCTTGGGGCAGGGGGACTGTGGCAGGACCAACCTAGGGGTGCCGTGACCTCCCCTAGTGCCCTTGCCTACCGTGCCAAGTCTGGGTCCTTAACGCATCCTGTCTTGCCCACCACGTATTCAATCTTTTTGGTTCAATTAGGGAGGCTGCCTTCCTGCCCTTCTTGGCATGGGGCCGGTCTTACTATACCGGGACTTTGGTTCTAGTCCCTGTGCTGGTCCTCTCTCGGGGCCTACTTAATATACGCACCCCCTCCTGGGGGTCTCTCTGACTGCACCCTTTCTCACCCAGCCCAGACTTCCCAATGGGCTTATTCTCTTCTTGGGGCTTTGCTTCTCACAGGCAGTGCCCCACTCGGGCCTGCCTCCCTTATGTTCCGCGGCCACTCGCGTACCGGCCTGCGCCCCGCGGTCTCTATGCCCACATTCCGGCCTGTGGTTGCGCCTCTCGCACTCCGCCGTCCCGCCCTGGGGCTTTCTATGCCCCCACTGGGGGCCTTGCTCGCGCTCCTTGCACTCACTCGCCCACACTGGGGCCTTCTATGCCCCCGCTGGGGCCTGTGGTCGTGCCCCTTGCGCTCCCCGCCCACACTGGGGCCTGTCTATGCCTGACTCGAGCCTACGCCCTACTGGGGCTCTTCCCAATTGGGATTTCCAATTGGGGCCTGTCCTGGTAATGTCTACGCTGGGCTGGGGTCGGGACCCCCCCCGCTGCTTAGACCCACCTTCCTGGGCCCATGCCCTACTGGGCTTCCGCCTCTACTGGACTCTCCCAAAGTTGCCCCAATGGGATGGGGCCAGGACAACCCCACAATGCGGCACCCTCCATGGTGCTAGAAACTCCCCCACTTTACTGGGGAGCTCCTGCTGAGGCCTCCTCCACCCCTACAGCCTCGCCTGGTCCTCCGGGGTGATAATTGGAACTCAACAAAACTATAAGCCGGCCAGCTATAACACATTATAAGACCCCGAGCTTATAATACCAACTCTGCTCTATGCTGGCTCTCTCTCATACCTCCATCAGAGTTCTCTCTACCCCTGCATCATTGCAGCCAGTCAGAGCGGTCAGACTGCAACCATTAGCTCCTGCTCCTGCTCCTGCTCCTGCTCCTGCTCCTGCTCCTGCTCCTGCTCCTGCTCCTGCTCCTGCTCCTGCCTGAAGGGAACTGCCTCTGGCCTCAGCCTTCCCTTCCTTATGAAGGCCAAGCCTCGCCCCCGGTGGTCAGCTGATCCAATTAGTTCCCATGTCAACTGCCACCTGCCGCCCTAATAAATGGCAGCTGAATCCATTTCCTATTATCAGTAGCAGGCACCCTAGTGCCCTGCTACACGGACATAGTTTCCACTTGGGCTCCTGTGGCAGAGTCCGCCCCAGCAAGAGGCAGCTCCTGGGGGCAGGGAGCTATCTCCTACCTCCTGGTGGATGGCTGACGGGGAGCAGATTTTGCTCCTGATCAGGCAGCTACACAAGCACTATAGCACCGTTACTAATGCTGAGTAAATTTGCTACTTGAATTTGCAGGTAGCAAATTTACTCAGTATTAAGGTGGTTTACTGTGAAGTAAGCATGTGCACATGTAGATGCACATGCTTACTTCACAGTAAACTATGCTGATATGAAGTTAAGCATCTCCTGTAGAGGCGCCCCCTGTGAATATGAGGATATGGATACTAGATGGGAGTATATATTACTGCAGCAGAGTACTGTTGCTACTCAACTCAGGATTACTAAATTGCTCCGGATATTTACTGCAGCTTTAATTTCAAATGGCACAGATTCTCCAGTTAGCTTCCTGGGAGCACAAGTGGGCTTCAGGTGATTACAACAGTGCCCTTTGAAGTAGAGCCAGCAGCTTATCTTTAATGCAGCAACCTGCTATGAGCTTACAAGGATCTGAACCATCCGGATATGACTGATCCAGGCAATAGCACACAGAACAAGCAGGGATGGCTGGCTCTGGCTCTTGGCTTTTGAATGGGTGCAGTATAAATGCTTATATGACAGTCATTAAAAAATGCAAGACAATATTAAAGAAGATTATGAAATAAAGAACCTGTGTTTTTAACTGTGCCATTTGCTTTTGGTTGCCCATGAATTTTGTGTTGTAGGTTGGTCTTAGAAGTTTAATCAGGTGACCTGGGAAGCCGTGACACACAGGGGCAGCAGGAACTACTGGCTACTGCTCTGCCACTGGTGATGACTAGGGTAGCTGTATTTTCCACGCTGCCCTACCCCACTCTGCCTTCCCCTCCCTCCTCTCCTTCCCCACCAAGTCACACTGCAGGCAGCCACTATGGTTGCTTCACCCTTATGCTACTGGTTGGGCCTTCCCTAGTAATTAATCCCTTTGACTGTGGAGATTTAAGTAAGAATAAATGGGTAAGTGAAATCAGAGAAGGGTGCTGCTTTGGTTCTGGTTCCATGTTTTAAAACTCTTCTTTTGCAGCAAATGCATCCTCAGATCAGGCCATGATGTTCGCTGTGCTAAAATAAGTTATACTTAATTATACTTCATTAGCACATTGCTACTTATTTAGCATTTCCTCCTATTTAGCAGTAGGTATATTATAGTATCACAGTGCCAGTGCATGCTAACTGCACTTTGACCCTACAGATATTTGTGAATCAATTCAAGTATTGAAAATTGCAGTCCTATTGGAATTAGGATAGCCCTGTGAAATGGACAGCAACTCTGTAGCATTATTAGTGAGAGCTTCTAGCCTTCTTGGAGGCCCTGATTATGTGGGTGGGGAAAATTCTCAATGGAACAGAACTGGCTATAGTACCTATATGTTTTTTTTCCCCTTCTGTTTGCAGGTATGATGTGGTCAGAATGCAAAGAGCTCTGGCTAGAAGGACCCAGGGAATATATATTACAGTTATGGAATGTTTTGGATTTTGGGATGTTGTCCATTTTCATTGCTGCTTTCACAGCCAGGCTTCTAGCTTTTTTGCAGGCCACAAAAGCACAGCAATATGTGGACAGTTACATTGAGGAGAGTGATCTCTCTGTGGTCACACTTCCACCAGAAATAGAATATTTTACTTATGGTGAGTTCAAATGCCATGAAGCAGTTCTTACAGCTCTTGGATTTCATAACACTTACCTAAAGGTTTCCAATCTTGGGTGTTTGTTTTTATACTTCTTAATTACATTTATTATCATGCTTAATTTAATAAAATCATTTACTGACATACTAATTGTGACAGGACATGACCTAGGGGTGCCATGAACTCCCCTAGCGCCCCCTACCTACTGTGCCAAATCAGGTTCAATGCACCCTTGCTATCTCGCCCACCATGTCTTTGATGGTAATATTGTTAAAGGGAGGCTGCCTTTCTACCCTCTTTGGCACAGGGCCTTGAGATATCCCAGTCCGTGCCCTGCCTTCAGTGACACAGTACACTCTAACCTCTAGGGCTACACGTGGGCTCTACAGTCTCCTGTGCTCTCGCCTGCACTGGGGCCTTGCCTCGCGATACCCTGCCTGCACTGGGGCCTTGCCTTGCGATCCCCTCAATCGAGGCTTAGGTGGCCATAGCCGTACCTGGCTCCCCAGACCCCCTTCTCAGGTCCTGCGCCCCACTGGGGCTTCCCACAATTGAGGCTCAGGTGGCCGTAGCTATGCCTGGCCCGCAGACCCTTTTCTTGGGTCTTACACCCCACTGGGGCTTCCCACCTGCGCCCACTGGCACCAGGAACCCCCACGCTACTGGGGAGCTCCTATGAGGCCTCCTCCAACCCCTACAGCCTCACCCGGTCCTCCGGTCTTACACAACTACAAAAACAGAAAACTCACACTCCTGTGTTCCAGCATAAATTCCAAGCCAACTAGCTAACCTTCATTCATATCCCTATCAGGGTTTCCTCCACCCAGTATCATCAAACAGAAGGCTCAGACCATCAGGCTTCTCTGCTCTGCTTGCCCCCACTTGCTCCAACAGAGCTCCACCTTCCTCAACTGCTAGAAAGGACCCGGCCTCAGCCTGGCTTGTTTATATAGGCCAGGCCCTGCCCCCTTCCGGTCAGCTGACCAAACTGGTTGTCTCGGCAACCCACACCTGTGCTGCCCTGGTGACTGGCAGCTGAGCCCATATTACTGTTTGTCAGTAGCAGGCACCTTAGTGCCCTGCTACACTAATACTAAACAAATCAGAACCAGATACAGCCCAGTTTTAACTGCACACAACGATACATTCAATGTTGTTTCATCTGCTTATACCAGAGCTGGTCTGACCCGTAGTTGTCATGTTCTGGCTATTACAAAAATTTGTCAAGTGCAGTTCATAGTAAGTGTGAAGTTTAGTTTCCCCCGCACCCAACACTCTATTTTGTTAATTTTGCTTAATAGTGTCATTAAATTTACAGAGGACAACCAAAACATTGTGAAAATATACGTTTATTATAATTTTTGTTAAATTAGTTACCTTAAACTAAAACATTTTAGGCTTTTTAGTAGAACTTGGTCAGTCCAAGCTTGTGATATGACTAGACAATGTTGAGATAAGTTTAATACACTAGTTTTTTTTTTAAAAACCCCAAAGTATAGGTAATGCAACTCCTAAACAAAATAACTGAAAAAATCAGGGATAGAATCGTATGGCTAGGGTCAGATATTCAGAAAGCCTGAGACAGAATTGATCTAAGTCACACAATTTTCTGTAAGCAGCGTAGCGTAGATCAGCAGTGAACAGAATGCACATTTGCCCTTTGGTGGCAAGGGGGACAAATCTTAGACCAGGTTCCACCATTTTTAAACCAGTCCTTGTGTGCCAGACTTCTGTTCTGTTATGGGTATAGACTGGTTTCCAGTCCCTTGTGCTGGTAAAAGGGGGCTTGTCTACATGTGGCCCTTTTTAGTGGGATTAGCCTAAAATTGCCATTTTTAAGGCACATTAAGAGTGTGTATCCACATGTGCCGGCCTATATGCACTTTAAAAATGGTGATTTTAGGCTAATCCTGCCACATTTGATACCTGCTTAAAACATGTACCAAATTTAAACTGGCATATCTAAATCACATACTGTTGCCATTAACCTAATCACTTCCACCTAGTGGCAAGAAGCTGTAAAAGCTGGGTCAGGTATCCCAGGGAAGAAGCACACTTGTCAGTTCCTGATCCTGGTGTAATTTATACTACTTTACAAGCTGGTGTAAATTACACTGGGATATGTGGTCCTCTGTCCGTTGGTTGTTGGTTATAGTGAAATTCTGGTCCCAGGTTTATTATTTCAGTGTAGAAATTCTAACTTTGATTATAGTGGAATTACTTTTTTAGTGGATTCCACAAGAAGGTAGCCCACATGTGCTACTGACAATGATTTCAATGCACTTCAGAAACTCCTGTATGTTAAAATAGCTAAAGGGCTTGTTAACTGTTATAGAATCAAGCTGAATATGCATGTATACATACACATATGCATACCCGTATGCATAAACTTATTTTTATTAAACTCATTTTAACCTTGTTTAATTCTTACTAAGTGTAAGTATCAATGTATTAGGTAATAAGATGAAATTTTGCAGTGGATGACATTTCATATAACATATTATTTCAGCCCACACTGTATATAGATGTCACAACCTTACTTACATTGAGATTAGTAGCAATAAATCTCACTGACTTCAATGGGGGCATAATCATTATTTTAATAATTTAATTTCCATTCTAATCCTAATGGAAGTATTTTTCCTTAATGAATATTTTATATGGGTTGTAAGGTACTATCTTGTTTTATAGAACAGATAAAGTGTGCCTATATCTTATTAAACTAGAGCTCCTTGGTTATTATGAAATAAAAACAGGTTGGAATATAGTGTCCAATTACAGTGGGGACTGAGCAATGATAATTAACAGCTGTGAAGGCCCAAGTGATACCTATGCAAGTTAAATGATAAAAAATAGAAATACAAATTAGAGGATATTTAAAAATAAATACTAATGATTTTTGTTTTATTTGGGAAAATTTTAAGAGATACAGAAAAGTTCAAATGGTATTACTGTTTTTCATTATTATATAATAGCAATAATGCTATGTGTAGTAATATTTTAAAAATCATCCTATGGTAGGGTACATCCTCATTAATGTTCATGCCTAACTCTCAGCACACCCTATTGAAAAGATTATTATGTCTATTTTACACCATAAATTCTCCTCCAAGGAAAAGGATATAATTCAAATGATTTATTTATGACTTAAATACTAATAGTAACACAGTAGCAGCTATTAATTTCTGCAAACATTTGTCTTTACTAGATATAGATATGAGCATGGAAAGTCCCAGGTGTTGGGTGTGTTATTTAAAACTTGGTGATAAATGAAAAACTTCATTATTTACCCCACATTTCATGTCTTCCAGCCAGAGACAAATGGCTCCCATCTGATCCACAGATAATATCTGAAGGCCTTTATGCCAT
This sequence comes from Crocodylus porosus, assembly GCF_001723895.1. NCBI lineage: Eukaryota > Metazoa > Chordata > Crocodylia > Crocodylidae > Crocodylus > Crocodylus porosus. The sequence goes on along the minus strand of NW_017728912.1, from coordinate 6,609,583 downwards.
AGCTGTCGTGCTGAGTTTCTCTCGGATTGCATATATCCTGCCTGCAAATGAGAGTTTTGGGCCCTTGCAGATTTCACTTGGAAGGACTGTAAAGGACATTTTCAAGTTTATGGTCCTTTTCATTATGGTATTTCTTGCATTTATGATTGGGATGTTTATACTGTACTCCTACTATCTTGGAGCTAAAGTAAACCCTGCTTTTACAACGTAAGTATGAAGTTATGCTTAACAAAACAATAAGATTATGAAGTGCCAAGCCTAGAATAATAATTAAAGACATTTGAACTTGATGAGAGTTCAGGCATTGTAGAACCTCAGAGCATAAGGACCTAAGAGCTCAATCCTCTGTTCCATACATAAATAAAGTTTCCACTGACATCAATAGGAATGTTACCTGTATAAATAGTGAGAGACACTTTAAAGACTGTTGTATTATTGGCAACAGAAATTTTATTTCTTAAATTTTTTGTATCCCCTGTAGGTCTGAATCCCAAACAGAATTTTTCTGAGATTAACACTTACTCTGTTTGTCATAAGAAATGCCTGTTTATTTATATAATTAGTAACATTGCTCTCGGTTTTTTCTTTCAGAGTTGAAGAAAGTTTCAAGACTTTGTTTTGGTCAATATTTGGTTTGTCTGAAGTGACTTCAGTCGTCCTTAAATATGATCATAAATTCATTGAGAATATTGGCTACGTTTTATATGGCATATACAACGTAACAATGGTTGTAGTTCTGCTCAACATGTTGATTGCTATGATCAACAGCTCATACCAAGAAATTGAGGTAGGCCCCTTTTTTCTTCTTTTTAAGTTCTCAGAAGGGCAGAAGGATCCTCTTGCTAGGTACACCTTGACTAAAGTAAGCGTTAACAAAGGGATTGTGAAAGTTATAGAAAGTCAGAGGAAAACATTGGCCTGAACACGATAAACCCTCAATTCATCTTTTTTTTCACCACCTGCTAGTCTGATTCCCTAATCTGTGTGGCATTTAGTGCTTCTGGTGAGCTATGTTTTATTCTACATCCAGTTCTAACATATGGTACATCACAGTGCCCTATGGAGATTCTCTATGGGAAGATCAACTCACAGGAGGAAACTAGGTTGTGGTTTTTGGCTTTAAGGTGATCCAAAAAAGTTGTTGGATCTCCAGGGTCTAGGCAGATAACCTGCTTCATCTTACTTATGTAGAGCCAAGAGTTTGTAAGGTACCATTGAAACCTTAAAGTCTGGTCTCAAAAGACCTTATCATAGAAACATTCACATGAAGAATGAGATAAAAATAGAAAACAAAATATTAAGTAGAAAAGTTTAGTATATTGCTTGTTCATAATATCAATCAGATATCTATAATACATTTCCTCAACACAGTACATTTTACTGTTTAGACAGGCTATTAGAGTACTGAAGAAATATATCTTAAGGTATTTCAGAAATGAGAGCTGTCTCTAGTCCATTTCCTTAAACCTTTTAACTAGATATAGATGTGTTAACTACTTATGCACATACTCCATTAACATTCATTTTCTTAGTTTTATGCATTGTTCTAATGTAGAAACATAGGCAAAACTTTCTGGCTGCGTCCAGATGAGCGCAGCCATGAATATCCAGGGGTCAAAAAAACATGCAGAGAAAAAACACAGAAGAGCACACGCATGGGCAGAGTGGACCACACAAAAGCGGAGCCAGGCCACCCAGAGCCACACTGCAGCTGCCAGCCAGGCTCAGCATGGCAGAATCGCCACTGCTGCAGCCCCGGAAGGCCCCCAGGACCCCAGATAAGGCCCCTGGGCCAGCCAAGTGCTGGCCCAAGCTTCCCCTAGTGCCCCCAGGGTAACTTACATTCCCGGGGGACAAGTACCAGCAGAACAAGGTGCGCCACTGCTAGTTGTCCCCAGGGAACCAAATGTCAACACCACATGTGGATGCAGCCTGTGTGTGAGAGTGTTGGGACTAAATCACATTTAGCAGTTGTTCTTAGATTAATTATTCAATATGAAGTGTAATCATCTTTTTCTGCTTGAAGTACAATATTTAAAACTTGCTTCTAATCTTAGCTGCTCATTGCCATATGTCCTGAAAACTCACTGGCTGTACATCTCCATACCTGCTAAGTGGCAAATTGTAATGCTTGCAGTTTATCTTATGGCCATATTTCATCTAAAAGAGAGCAATAGGAGAGAAAACTTAATTTTGAAATTTAATGAATTCAGCATAGAGGTTTACCATTCATGTGCTGTGCAATAAAGTATAACAACCCTGACAAAAATTACTGCTTTCAAAGTCAAAACTTCATAACTCTTACAAAAGGAAAAGTATATTTTTGATGCTAGTTAATCTGTGGTCCACAGAATTTAGGTGGTTTTGAAATGAAAAACAGTGACACTCAGAACACATGTAAAGGTTACAGGGAAGTTATATTATTAGGAAGAGATGTACCACTTGTACCAAGTGTGACTGTAACATCACAAACTTTGAGGGCTATTCTTCTTTCTCTGTTCACATGCAACTGGCCTGTGTCAGCAGGAAGTAAAAGATATTGCCATCTGATGATGGTTGAATGAACTATGTGGAAATGATTTCAGTCAAGCCTAGTCTTTCAGACGCTATCACAGCTATGTATTGATTCTTGTTGGCAACAAGAGTAGCAATGTCAGTAATTATCAAAGGAACTGAATTATATCATAACCTCTAACTCTGAGTTGTAATTCAGCTGCAGTTCAACTTTACAAGATAAAATGAGGAAGATCACTTTGTCCTGTACTGATTCTCATAAGTTTTCTGGGCTATAATTGGCATTTTGGTGAGTGCTAAAATGACAAAAATATTTAAAATAAAAGGAAAAAAATGATAATACAAAGATATGCATATGCATTTCCCAGCTGTATTGCATCTATCTTGTTAGTGAGAACTATGTTAAATCTGAAGTCAGTTGGAATAAACTAACTTTTCATCTTTGGAGAATTTGTTCATATTTTGCCTTGCACCAGATATGCAAAACTACTCTGAGAATTTATTAATCTTGGCATAAAATCTACTTGCTTGCTCCTTGCTATTGGTAACCGCAGAAGAAACTTGATATTTTAGTCATCTATTAAAGGCAGCCAGATGTCAGAGCTGACACCCCTAGGCAAGGCTTCATGGAAAAGCTTGTGTATTACCTTCTCCAATATACTGCCTAAAAGCAAATACTGTAATTTCCTCACTTGCATAAGTATCAAATTCAAGTGAGCAATTTATAGATGAAAATGATGACTTTTTAAAAATAACTGACTTTTAATAGCTGGGACATAATAGATTAGCTTTCATTCAGTGAAAAAAAATAACACTTTTTGAACTGTTCACATACTTGAACTAAATATGACAAAAAGAAGCTGATGTAAATAGACACAGCTGGAATTAAGTTAAAATAGACTTGATAAGACAGCTGAATTTCTGTGGAACTACTGGGAATCTTTCGCACTAGCAAGTTCATCACATTTCTATATAAAACAAAAACAGGAGCTATTTAAAATACACTCCTTTTGGAAGTGCCCAGCGTTACATAAAGCCCAGAGGTATATAAGATATAGTAGACATTTCTTTTTTGTCTCTAACACAGGATGACAGTGATGTGGAGTGGAAATTTGCTCGCTCTAAACTCTGGTTATCTTACTTTGATGATGGAAAAACATTACCCCCTCCATTCAGTCTTGTACCTAGCCCAAAGTCTTTCTTCTATTTCATCATGAGAATCATTAACTTTTCTAAATGCAGAAGAAGAAGGTTGCAGAAAGATATCGAAATGGGAATAGGTAACTCCAAGTCTAGGGTAGGTACTGAAAAGTTTTCATTGCACTACACTTCTCGTCTAGCGTTTTGATTTCCTTCAACTTTTAGGGGGATAATATGTACTTGTAAAGGATGGTACTGTAATTAATCAAGTATTTTATTTTTTTATTTCTATATACCAGATGCCTTTAATTAGTGCATAAAAAGAAAGGAAAATTATTAATTTTCATAGGACAAGATCCATTTACCAAATATAACTGAAGGAGAAAACAATTCTAACAATATCCAAAAAATTCAGCAATATCCAATAAATAATTCCCAAAAAAATTACCTAAATATTGAACAAAGAAATTTTCAAGTTTGATCAGAAATATGTCACTAGTAGACTTAAGGTAAAAGGCTGAAGATCTGGAAAGCCATTTGTCCTTTCATCACTAGAAAAGGCGAAGGATCAAGTGTAGCCAGTATGGTATGCAAGTCCTCAGTCCTGTCCATGACTAAAGCTATGTACCCAACAAAGATGAGGAATAATCATCTATTTGTTATATAATAATGCTTAGACTTTATGTAACATCTTCCATCAGAGCATTTGGATGTTCTTTACATATATTGAAATGTGTGTGGCAACACCTACTTAAAGTAGATAATCATTGTCCTCATTTGCAGACTGGAAAATGGGGCACAAACAAGTTAAAGATGACCTGCATGGGATTTTTTTAATATAAATTAGATTTGTAGCCATAAATATGAAAGTATTGAACACGTGTTTCTAAAATAATTTTTGGTTGCTTTGTTTTACCTTAAAAAATGTCAGAAATGTCAAGTTTGGTTTTATTTTCCTGATAAATCAGGAACTATTTAGGAGCCTAACACATGTTTGTTGTGACCTGTCTTTAACAACGAAATATTTTTGCCTGTGTGTTACTTAAGCAGTGGAGTTAAACAGGGGCGACACATAGGGAGTACACGCAGGTGCACGTGCCCTGAGCATGGTGGTGCACCCCCTGCAAAAAGGTGCTGCTGCCACCACCACCGCTGGCGGCGTCTGCAGCCAGTCTACATTCACTGCTGGCTGCTGCTAACGTTGCCGGCAGCGCCTGCGGGCAGTCGCCAATCCCTGGCACATGCTCCCCACTGCCAACAGTGCTGGCGGCGTCTGCAGGAGCTCCCAGCTTACCGCTGCTTGGCTCCCGCTGCCACCACCACCACCACCACCACCAGCGCAGCCATGCCCCCTCCAGCCACTCGGGGCACGTGCCATTCATGGAGTTAAATAAGTGTTTAAAGATGTATTTTAAAACTGTTTAGCTATGTAGTTTTGTGTGATGTCCTCATATCACTTATATTCTAGTGAGATGGCTAGTCCTGTTACTCTGAAGTCAGGCATAAGGTAGGGCAGGATGACACCTTGGAGACATCAGATGCATCTGATGAAGTAGGTCATGTCTCTCTGAACCAGTTTGACTTTAAAATGGCACTTTTACTCTAGTCACTATAGAGCCATCCAGCATAGATAAAAACTTGAAATTATGGTGTGAAAACAACCATGATTACGATTACTACTACTACATCAGCACCTCTTTACAGAGAAGCAAATTGAATATAAATTCCATTTTTAAAATCTTTTATAGGTCATCTTTAACTGACTTGTTTTAAATGGTCACACATTAATTTCATGAGAAAGCCAGTAATAGAACTAAGGGGTCAGATTCTTTTCTTACAAACACAGAATTTTCATTGTTGTGACTTCTAATTCTCACTGGTATACGTGAAATAAGAATCAAGCCCCAGATCTTGTAGTACCAACTATTATGGTTTAGTCATATGACCATCTTTCCATTTTTCTTCTTGTCTTATATTGTTACTAAACTGTCTATTTAAGTACTTGGACTCTGATGGCTATACTATTTAATTGTTGCACTAATAATATGATGGTGACTAGTTTTTCAAATCTATTATTATTCCTCATGATTCAGCAAAGCAGAAGCATAAAAGTTAAGTATGTTCCTTAAGCTCTTTTCTAAATAGTGAGGCCTTGTACACAAGTTTGATATTAAACACATGCTTACATGTTTTGCTGAAAATCAGAGCCTAATTTGTTTTCAGTATCTTCTGAAAACATTATTCTGAAAAAATGCACCATATCATTCCTTTAGGTTACAAGATAAAAAGGTGAAGCTGGGTTGTAGCCATGAATTCCATACAGTGTGTTCTAATTTAGTTTTATTGTTTCCTAGTTAAACCTCTTCACTCAGTCTAACTCAAGGGTTTTCGAATCACACAGTTTTAACAGCATTCTCAATCAGCCAACACGCTATCAGGTAAGGATTTTATTGGATGCTAGTTTAGAGCAATGTGACTGTGTGAGGCCAATGACAAAATTTATATGCTTCTAACACACCACATATTCACAAAAAAGCACAAGAATTCTCTCAAAAAGCAGAGAAGTCAGTGTCTAAGATGGTACTTGTTGCTTGTTTTCAAGCCTTATCATTTAAAACATTAAAAACCAAACTGCACTGTAGTAGGTCTTTCCTTGACCTGATCATTTTGAAAGCCTGTGCAGCATGTGACTGAAGCAGTTTTCTGGGAAAAGCTCAAGAGACCATTGGGTAGGCATTCTCTTCTCTTGCTTTCTGTGAAGAGCTTTCTACTTCAACAACTGTGTGAGCTTTCTACTTCAACAACTTGTAATTTTTAGAGATGAGGGGTAGGTTTGTTCCTGTCTGCTGTAATAAGGCACCTGTGAGAGACTCCTTAGCTCAGCAGGCGAAGAATATTTGCTCTGACTCCCTGATGAATGTGCAGAACCTACTGTTTAGGTTAGGCCAGACATGAGTGAAAATACATTTGCAAAGACTCAGATATGAGCAGGGCAAGAATATGAGTAACCAAAAAAGAGCTTTTGTATTTGGGGTGTAAAAACAGATTGCAAGTACTTGAAGTATTTATGTGGTTCAGACTTTGCAGTCTCAACTTTTTTGTCTTAAAAGAGATAAGTGTCTAGACCTCATAGTTTCAAACAGAACCTTCCAAACAATAAAATAATGATATAAACTGCCTTCTTGAGTCTGGTGACACCTTAAAATAATACCTTAGATGTCTAAATTCCACTTTCATTAACACAGTGACTGTGATCTTTCTCTGAGTTCCCTTCCAACTGCAGTGCTCTGTAGGAGGATCATAGAAACAACATATCAAGCTGTGTCTGAAGTGATCTGTGCTTTTTGTGAGCTGTGTCTCTTGGAGCAGTAGCATTTGAAAGGCTCTTGCTTGCTATCTAGTCTCTTAGTAGCTAGTCTCTCTTCCTGTAAGTTGTATCCAATCTAGAGGTGCACCGATACATTGGTCTGGTATCAGTCCAGTACCAATATAAAGAAAATTGTCTCTATCAGATATTGGCCTGATGGGACTGATAATTTGGCTGATAAATGCCTGTGCTGCAGGCAGCTGTGACGCAGCACGGAGCAGAGCCGGCAGATTGGAGAGCTGCCTCCAGCTGGTAAGTTGGAAGGGGAAGGGAGAGGGATGTGGCGTGGGGGGCAGATCAACTCCCCCCATGGTAAGAGAGGGGGCAGGGGCAGGGGCAGGGGCAGGCACTGCCCAGCCAGGCAGCAGGGGGTCACAGGATGGAGCTGCAGCTCATGTGGTGGGGGCAGCTCCTGCCACAGCTTGCACCCCAAGAGGGCAGGGGTGGAAGGGCATGTGCCCCTAGATCTGCATGGGGCAGGGCAGGCTGCAGCTGTGGGGTGGAGCTGGAGCTGGTGCTGTGTGGCTCTTCTTGGCAAGGACTGGGCTTGGAGCATTTTCTGGTAGTGCTGGGTGGAAGCTGTAGCCAACCCATATTTCACCGCAGCTCTGCTCCCAGCCCCATGCCTCTGCCCAGTGCAGCCCGGCTAAATGCCCCACCTCCACCCGAGCACTGGGAAAAGCCAGAGCTGGGGCAGGTGGCAGTGCAGGACTGGGAGCAGAGCTGCAATGAAGTTTGGGATGGCTGCAGCTTCCTCCCAGCACTGCCAGAGCCTGCTACAAGCCTAGCCCCCACCAAAAAAGCCATGCAGCACTGGCTACAGCTTCACCCTGCAGCTACAGCTCACCCCACACCACACATCTGGGGACACACGACCCCCATTCACCCGGAGTGCAAGCAGCAGTGGGAGCTTCCCCCACCCCCCGAGCCGTGCCTCTGTCCCATGCCACACCCCCCTCTCACCCTGGCTGGGCAGTGCTTGCCTCTGCCCCTTCCCTCACTGTGGGGGGCGTTGATTTGCCCCCTGCCCCATGCCCCTTCCCTCCTCTTCCACCATACCGGACTTACGACCTGGAGGGAGCTGTATCAGATATCAGATTGGTATTGGCCTCCTTAAATATTAGCTATTGATATTGGTCCCCAAAATCTCTATTGGAGAGGTGGTAGAGGGAGAACTGCAAGTTCCCCCCCGCCCCAAACATAGATGCACCCTCTTTCAGCAATGAGTCTTCAGCAGCTAGTGGCAGCAAGGATGACGTAGCAGTGCCTGCACCTGCACCACCATCACTAACACCACTAACCAGCAGCAGCATGAGATTCTCCACCCCAATTTCAGTTCCCAGCATGAGCCTTCCAGTGCCAGAGGAGAAGCTGGATCTGGAAGCATAGGAGCTGATGGCCACAGTGAAGGAAATTCTGGGGAAGGAGGGAGAATCTGAGTTTGTGCTCCACACCTCTCAGAGTTCTCTTAGAGGCAGGTCTCTTCTGGAAGGCACTTTGGAGGAGGTTGGAGGAGGTTGTGGGGGCAGGTGGCTCAGCTCCTTCTCCTGATGTGCCTCTGCCTGGTGAGGAGGGGGATAAGGCAGAATCCCCACCGGCAACCCAGAAACAGGTGGGTAGTGCAGTGTGGGATCATTTTGAGGTGGCAGTTGATCACAGGTATAGTATCTGCCAGCACTGCTGAAGGCAGATCAGCCAGGGTAAGGATGTGAAACACTTTGCCACTACAGTGATGCTGCTGCATCTCAGGAGGCAGCACCTCCTTGCCCTTGTTCCTCCTCAGCCTGGCACCAGTGGGAGCGTGCTCCCAAAAAAGTCCCCCTCTCACTCCAAAGCCCCCATTTCCAAGAAGCAGAGACAGGCCACCCTGGACCAGTGGGGGAAAGGCAGAGACAAAGGGGGTTGCGTTCTGATGGCAAGCAAGGTCACCCAGAGAATTGGGGAGATGCTTGCTCTGGATGGCCAGCCCTTCTCCTTTGTTGACCATCCAGGGTTAAGGCAGCTCATGGCACTTGTGGCCCCATTATACCAAGTGCCTGGATGCACCACCTTTAGCAGGACTGTGGTGCCCTACCTGTATGAGGCATGCAGGGAGTACTTGAGGGAAGAGTTGCAGAAGGCAGGTCTGCAGGTAGCCTTGCATTTCACCTCTGACATCTGGAGCAGCCAGGGTGGAGATCATGCCTACCTCTCCCTCACAGGGCACTGATGTGATCAGTCAGGGCATCAGTGGGCTCTTTTTCAAATGGAGGTGATGGATGAGTCCCACACAGCAAGGGAGATCATGGTGGCCATGAACCACATGGCTAGTTGGGCAGGACGAGCTCACCCGTGAGTTCACCAACAATGGGGACAATATGGTCAAAGCAGTGCATGATGCCAGCTTTGTTGGCATCTGCTGTGTGGTGCAAAGTTACATCTTGTAGTCAGGGATGCCTTAGAGGGGGACAGGGATCCTGGTGACAGTGCCATCACTACTAGTGAGTTTTATTTCAAAATGCAGGAAGGTGGCAGACTACTTCCACTAGAGCATCAGGGGGACAAGATGCTGAGGGACAAACAGGCAGAGCTGAGCATCCCACAGCACAAAATCAAGCAGGATGTGGAGGCTCAGCGGAACTCCACATACCTGATGCTCGAAAGACTGGTTGAGCAACAGAAGGCCATCCATGAGATGGCCTTGGTCAGGGAGATTGGGATCGGCAGCCCCCTTAACAAAACAGAATGGGATACAGTCTCCCAGATCTTGGGGGTCCTCAAGCAGTTCCTTAAGACCACTGAGAGCCTCAGAGCCTCAGTGCAGGTGATGCCGTCCTTAGCCAGGTGATCCCCATAGTGAAGGAGCCTGAGAATGAAATGGAGAAGTTCCAAGGGATCGATGTTCCTGGCTGGGGCAAGCTGCTTTCACCAGAGGTGCAGGCACTGGTGAAGCAGCTGAAGGAGGGCATAGAAAAAGGTTGGATCCCTTGCAGTCCAGCACAGTCCACTTGCTGGCAGATGTACAACCTGAGGGTGAAGGGGAGCATCTGCAGCAGCAGAACTGTCAATCACTGGATGGAGGTGCTGATGTACAGAGTCAGGGAGCCAGAAGGGCAGAGGGGGACATGGAAAAGGGGGATCCACTTTCCTGTGCCAGCACTCCAATCACAAGCCAATCTCCTCCACCACAGCTGCTGCCAATGTGGGCCAAGGGCATGGCTTTAGTGCTGGGGTCCAGATCAGGCAGATAGCATAGGGGCCTTGGTGGCTACCTATCTTGCTGAGGACATGGAGCTGCTACACTGTGACCCCTTGGCCTATTGGGCAACCCGCAGCCTGGTGTGGCATGATCTGGCCACGGTTGCCCAGGATCACCTGTCCTGTCCACTGACCAGTGTTCCAAGTGAGAGGGTGTTCAGCGGTGCTGGGGATGTTGTGACATCCCACCACACCTCCTTGGATCCTGGTTTGGTGGAGCAGCTGGTGTTCCTGAAGGTGATCCTCCCACTGCTGGGGTTCCCCAAGCTCCACGTGCAGACGGAGTGAGTGCCACTGTCATCACTCCACACCTATTTGCTTTTTTTATTTGCTTTCAAAACCTTGAGGTTCACTTTCACAGAAACCCCTGCACCACTCTGCCTGAAACCTGGCAGGCCTCATGCCTGTATGAGGGGCTACATCCCTGCTGTATTCATCCCACTCTGCCTTAACACACACAAGTGATACGAGTTTTGCTTTCAATAGTTTGAGGTGCATGTTCACAGAAACTACTGCACTTATCTCCTTGAAACTTGGCAGGTGTCATGCCCTCAAAAGAGGCTACCATCTCTGCTGTTTTCATCTGAATCTGCAAAAAAATTATAAAGTTGTAGGTATTTTCATGATTCCCCATTATATTCTATGGCCGAATCTCCAAATCGGCGCTGAATCAGCAAATCCAAATTAGCAGGAGCGAATCGGGACAGAGATTCAAATCACCAAATCGAATCACTGTTACTCCGAATAGGCTGAATCTGAATCCAAATTGAATACTTTCTGCTTCGCACAAGCCTAGTGAATAGCCATCTACCAAATGAGTCCAACCTTTCCCCTACCAAATATTTAGCTGTTTTTATTGATGGATTAGGCCAGCATTGTAGTGACAGCACAAAATACTGTCACATGTGCTTTCCTTTTTCACAACACCCCTATGGCAGACGGAAGAAGGACAAAGCGGGATGACAGGTGGGATAAGAAAATGGGGGTTCTGCCAGGATGTTTGCTGGGCAAACTGGAAAGGATGAAACCAAAGGTTACAATCCAGAGCCATTTCCCAATCCAGAGCCATTTCCCTGCTACCTAGCAAACCCTATAGGTGTGGAACAGTACTTGACCTGACCGGTGCCCTGGGGGTTAAGCAATGATTGACTCAAGAGGAAATCAGTTAAATAGTAGTCATTGTAATTAAACTATTTAAATTTCTGTAGTCTTCTGTCCATTCTTATGACAAATTTAAGACAGACATTACCCCCACTCTTTTTTTTCTGTGGCTATGTCCACACGCCTGGATAGGTATATGAGGACACTACACCTGTAAAGTGTTCCTAAGGCTGATACAGGTAAACTGCACCCTTGCCACCATAATTTATTTCAGGCCCCACTTTCCAAACAAAGTACGCTTTCCTCACAACAGCACAGTTTTGTCACTATATCTGTACATTTCCCAGTTGAGCTAGGTTAGTTAGAGACCAATTCTTTTTCACACCTGATAGATACACCAAGCTTGCAGAAGTCTGCTGTGTAGACTGGGTGCCTGCAGCTCCATATGACCTGGGGCTGTCATAGAGCTGCTGTGCAGTGGGAGCGTGGAACTGTGGAAAATCATTCTATTCCACTCTTCGCAACTCCACCCTCTTGCCACACTAAACCCCTGTGGCTCTGCAGTCCGGCTTCCAGAATCTCCACAACACAGCTCTCTCCCACCCCTGTGACACAAAGGTGGGAACAAGGGAGATGTAGAGGGATGCTACAGCCCTATCAAGCCTCCTGAGCAGGACACAGCTGGTGGATCTTGGGGGGGAAAAGGGCCAGGCAGTGTGGAAAAATTTTAATTAACCTTGATTAACTAGCTGATTGATTTTTTTTGTGGCTTTTGCCACTGGGGAAGACTGGAGGTCTGAGACAGTGGCAATGCATAGGGAGTACATAGGGCTACACGTGCACCCCCTGAGAATGCTGGTGCACCCCCGACCAGCCGCACTGCAGCTGCTTTGCGATCAGCTGTGAAGGACCCCCCCAGTCAGCAAGATTGTTTGTGGGAGAAACCCCCCCTCCGCCCCCCAGTCAGAGAGATTGGCTGCAGGGGCACCCCTGCGTGCCCCCCCAGCTAAGGTGGCACCAGTTACCCATGGCTGGGGGGCTGGAATTGGGTTGGCAGGGGTCTGTGGAGGGCTCCCCAGCTCCATGATACCAGCCTCATGCTCCATGCTCCTGGCTTCATGTTCCCACCACCACAAATCCCCGCCTGGCACTGGCAGGGCTCCACCTGCCCCCAGACAGTGCTATCCTTGCCAGTAGGGCTCAGGAGATAGTTCACTGAGTGGGAGTAGAGGCAGGATTTGAGTATTGCATCCTGGGATGCTGGAAAACCCAAAGTGTTCGCCTTATCTTGGTGGGAGCAGACTGCTGTTACTACAACATCATCTGGGTAGGGTAAGCCAGAGATACTCCTCACTTGAAATGGCATAACTGAGATGTTCACAGGGCATTTAGATGCAAGTTCAACCAGTTTCGCAAATGTTAAGTGCCCCCATGGATTTGCAAAGTTGTCCCTTTCAGGCAAGGATTATCTCCTAAGTGCTACAAACTTTAATAGGTCAGTATATTCCAATGATTTGCAGCTGTGGCAAGTGAATGTGTGACACCACCCTACTTGTAGTTACTACATGTTTGTTTTGAGCTCAAGAAGGGGAGGAAAGTTGGTTGATGGGATTAGAATAAGAAAGGAGATGGCCCAAATGATTATGAATGGGCAGGAGAGAAAAACTTAATCTTCCTTTTTAAATTGTGACCCATGCTATGAAAGCCATGCCAAAGATAACAATAGTGAATTAAACTAAAATATATACTGCAAAGGGACTGAATCTACAAGATGTAAAGGTGTAAATCTAAGGGATGGTGCATTACAATTTTAAGTGAGATACAACCATTTTTAACTATAAATTATCTGACTTATTTGGATATAACCATTTTGTAAACAGTTGTGTCTTGTACATACATTGAGCTAAAGAAACATCCTATAGGAAGATCCCAACACAATATAAATTCAGGCTCACCACCATCAACCACAGGGATCAACTGGTTTGTTTTAAGCAGTGATCCCCATACATTAAATCCAAGAATATAGTTCAAATAATGCAGTTCAACAGACTTTTCCCCAAATAAAATATTTTTGTTACTTTTGATTCATCTGACCTTCATGTTGACTTGAGGCTATTTTTTCTCTTGAAAAAAAATCGCGTAGGGTAGGTTAGTGGCTATCAGAGTTCAATACTTTACGGGATGCGTGATTCCAGTCCAGTCTCAGGATGCTTACTCCTTGGGCTGAATGTGCTGAAGTGAAGCTCTCATCCTCTGGGCAATGGTACATATTTAGGGGCAAACCCTGCTCCCATCATTAGTTGCAGAAGTCTTCGTACACTGTAAAATATCATATTTCTGTTGTAGTAGGGAGCTGCCTGCCTACAGAAAGTTTGTAAGCACATCACCCATAAGACAGCATCGATACATGTGTATGTGATTATTTCATGTCCATCTGATGGATAAACCAATGCCCACCACATGGCACAAAGTAGCTCTTCACAGCAGTGTCAAGAGGGATGGAATAACGTAACTGGGGGAAGTGAAAGCAATGGCTGCAGAGCAGCAGCAGTGTTCTGTGCTCTGGGATTGGTGGTGTCCATTCCTGCTGACATTGTACAAAGCATGCTACTTATTAGGCTCTGCACACAGGTCCGTAATTAAAATATTAAGCAATAACAATAAGTACTAGGTGTTAATTACCAGCTGGAAGGAGCTTATGATTAATAACCCCACCTAGCCATTAATCCCCGGCAAATGACCTGTGCGTAGGACATTATTGCTAAGTCCTGCAGTTCTTTTCAAGCAACACTTGGCTCTTTTACCAAGTGTAGCTGATTGGCTTATAAGGTGAAATAACTATATAAGCTTGTGTGGATATTGGGCAATGTATTTTTCAGATCATTTTACAGGTATTATCTACAACTAGTTAAAAATTATGAATCACCTCTCAACAGTCTATTCAGCATATAATGCATTTTGTCAGTCTGATCAGTAAAGAGCAGCTTTACAGCCCTGTGGAAGGTTGCAAGTCCTCTAAATTGCAGGGTATGTGCAGTGACACAGTTACTGTTGTGGCACGAAGTGGTAGTATGAGACCTTAATAAGTAAAGGATGGGGAAGGCAACTCATAAGGAATGTGTGAATGGAAAGGCCAGTTGTGACTCCCAACATACAGAGTGTGTGCTGTAGATAAGTTGAACAAGAAGTTAGTACCTTGTTTGCAATTTAATGGAAAATATTTTCATTTTGGAAGACTTAGGCATTTTGTGGCAAAAAAAGCAATATTACCCTCTTTGCAAATTTTGCAAAATTTTAATGTTTTCCGTTTAAAAAAATCAACACATTTTCAAATAAACATGGCTTTCCAGCAAAATCACATGAACATTGGACAGTGTTACATGATTTAGGTATGAAAAATTTTTGTTGCAACCTTGAAACTGTTTGAAGCAACAATTTCCTGAAAATATTTTCATAACTTCTGCACATCTCCAGTTAAGATGCTTCTTGGGCTGAGCTATAGATGAGAGGTAAGTGGATGAGGAAGAAATTATGCTGTATTAGTTTGTCTCAGAGGTGCAACTGGCTGCTTGAGCCCCCTGGCCAGCAGCCAAGCATGGGGCAGTGTCAGTGACTGCACTACTGGGGATGTGGCAGTGGCAGCAATAGTGGAAGAGGCTGGACCAGCAGTGTAGCTCCACTCTTTTTGTACCTCTCCCTTCCCCCATCTAGGGTTGGCAGTGCACCTGGGCCTGGTGCCCTTCCCATCCTCCCTGCCACACTTCATTATACTACTGTTTTTCCCACCAAAGAAAGCAAAGATAGTGTTGACCTCTTGGCTATAAAGTGCTTGATTTACAGGCTTGCTGAAGAATTTTAGTGAGTAGGATGAAGTTTGTCTAAATGCTTAACTGATGATATGATTTTTATCCAACAGCAAATCATGAAAAGACTTATAAAACGTTATGTTTTGAAAGCACAAGTGGACAAAGAAAATGATGAAGTAAATGAAGGTGAGAGACGTAAACATAACACTTCCTGATATTGTTACGTTACGTATTATTTATTTTACTAGGTGCACTTAGCACAAATATGAAGTGAAAAATAATATTCGCTACACAACATATACAGTGTCAGTGGAAAAGATGGATAAAGATGGGGAAAAAAGGATGTATTATTGTCCCCATTGGGATAATATGGAAACTGAAAAGATTCAGTGATTTGTCCAAAGTCATGCAGGAAGTCTGTGCTGTAGCAAAGAAATGGACTCAGCTCTTTTGGTTTAATACTTCAGCCATAAGACCACCTTTCCTCTCCATTTCATCTCAGCTGAACAGGTGGTATTGTATCATGCTGTGTATGATTTGTTTCCTCTCTTCCATAAAACCATGTTGAAATTACATTCAGCTATAAAGTTCCATGGCTCTGATAGAACACATCAAACTAGCTATGTAGTATGCTGAGAAGAGAGCAGCTGTGGTCACAGTTCATCTGTAGTCCAAAGTTCTCTGTAAAATGATAGATCTTTAAGCACTTTAAATCTTAAACAATTGAAGAGCTGCTCTCCTATTAGGCTTGAAAATAAATTGCTACACTATACCGTATATAATATTTTTTTATGAACAGGAATTTCAGTATGTTTGAGAACCAATAAAATAATGATGAAGGATAAAGATAAAACATTTGAAAACATTAAAGCCCCAAATTCTACCAGTAATTAAACAGACAACTCTTGATGTGTCCTATCATTGAACTAATTTCTGACTAAGACTAGAATGGAAAAGGGAAGCCACACGTGACAAGTCCCACAGGTGCGGACCGGCTAGAAGTTGCAAAGAGTTGTACAAAAATAACTAATACAGTGTATAGTTCAAGTGGGCATTTTTTAACCAGATGCCTATATGTCCGTAGTTGTATCAAGAAAACTAAAGGTATAATCTCATTTTGGTATTTTTTGGACTTTGGTATGTACATACAATACATCTTCTGCAAAGCAGGAGAGATGTGACAAAAGGATAGTGCTTTGTCACCAAACTTCTTGAGAAAGCACAAATCTTTTGGAACTATTTGCTCTATCATGTATCTGCATATGGATTTTAGATCAAGTATTCAGAACCCTGAACCAAATCAGGAGACCTACTTGTGATCTCAGCTTTTTCACTGATTCTCCTTGAGTGACCCTGGGCAACTCGTCTGAGCTAAAACTTCCAATTCTTCAGATATAGTATAGAGATAATATACACTGTGCCATATTTACCTCACAGAGATATTGTGAAGTTTAAGTCTGGGTTTCGAAGCATGTGAGATGTAAAGCACCAAGTATATTGTGAATAGAAAACCCTCTATAATTGCTAAGTATTATGATTTTTTCAAATATAGAAATATGAAGATTCCACTTAATTTTAAAGTAAATTATGTAAGAGAACAACATAGGTCTTATTTTATACCCTACACAACACACATCAAACAGTTTCCTGTTGGGTAGTGCATAAGAATGATCAGAATTCATAGCTGGGAGAAGAATGAACCCAAGACAGTTTCCATCCTTGAACTGAGTGCTCTTCAATAAATGAATGTTGTTGTTGATGATCAACCTAGACACTTTTTGATCATGAAGGTTTCAATTGAAGTGCTATGTCAGTGCTTTTGGCAAATTGTAGCAACAATTTAAATACACTGAATTTTTCTGTTTCTAAGGATATGTATGTTATTGAAGAGGACAGTCTCAAGAGATGTGAGTTGCAAGTGTGGCCAGTTCTGCCACACTTTTTCTGTGTGACCTTAGCAAGTCATGCCTTGCTGCTGCTTTCTAAAATGGGAATACTAACTTACCAACCTCTCAGCAGTGTTGCTAGGATTATTCATTAATATTTGCAAAACACTTTGAGACGCTAAGATGCTCTTTGTACATACGAAGTAGTGTCACTGTGTTTCACTGAATTATTGAAATTCCAGTGTACTTACAGGTGTTTGGGTAAAAATAGTTCTGAAATATGCATTGCTTTGACTTAACAAAATTTCATGTACTGAGTGTTTGATAAACAATGCTTAAAAATATTCCCTTCATTAATTGACACAGGTGAACTAAAGGAAATCAAACAAGATATTTCCAGTCTTCGCTACGAACTTTTGGAGGACAAGTCCCAAGCAACAGAAGAACTTGCAATCCTAATACATAAACTCAGTGAGAAACTAAACCCCAATATGTTGAGATGTGAATGATTCTAGAAATGATCCTTGGCTTCGACTACAGCACAACTATTTATTGGCAATAATATTTCTGAGTATCTTATACTTGAAAAATATATTGTAGATTTTTAGCACTAAATAACTTTATGTACAGCTTCTTTGAAATTTAACCTTAGGAAATTTTATTAGTTTACCACACAAAAAATACTCCGTTCATTTTTAATGTACTGAAATGTAAGAACTCTCATGACATTGTTTGCATTTATTCAGCAGGAGAGTACAAATGTATCTGAAGAATTATTTCATTGCTGGTATTTCAACAGTTTTATGAACAAACTTTGAAAATTATTTGCACTTTACAATTTGCAAAAATAAAACAAAGAAACATAAATAAAATCTACAGAATGCACTGCATAGTACACTATTCCCTGAAACAACTGGTATGAGTAAGATATAATATACAAGGAATAACCAGGTGGGCCTTGGTAAAGGATCGCTCAAATGTCTTTTATCAATGCTAAGTTATAGGTGAAGAATAGGCACTTGAAAGTTTCAAAATAGATATCAAAGCCTAAATATAATTTTAATAACACTGTTTAACATACAAATACTGTAGTTTGTTTCGTAATATGGCAAACTGTTTGCTTTCAACGCTGGGGCCTAGAGATCCTTTTTTAAAAAAAAAACAACTTTTGAACGTAATGTGAACTCAGTCAAAAGCTACACTTTCATGTGGTAGAGATGATTTTTTTAAATTCAGATTCTATGCAGGGCTGGTATTTTGTTACACTGTTCTAAATGATGCCTCTGATGCTTACTTGTTAAATAAAAAATTCATACTTAAATGACTCCTTACCTGGTCCCAATAGTTCAGAACCAGATTTTGGACTGTATGGTAAAACTGTACAGCAGTCAAATATAGGCAGCACTTGTTGTGGTGTCTACAATTAAGGTTGCCTAATGTTTCCTATTATAAGACTATTTTTTTCAATGCTCAGAACTTTGCCAGATTTGAACTGCTCGATATTTCCATGCGAGGCAGACATGTTTTGCAGGAATTTTCAACCAAAGAAAGAAAAATGCAGCCATATCTGGAACAAAACTAGAAAAAATATACATATATGTGTATATACCTGTATAATTGTTTTTATACATACACACATTCACTATAATATATATATATATTTATAAATAACTTAATCTAATACATTACATATCTTATGTAGGAACTTTATCTATATTATATAATACATAATATTGTAACGTATGCATATATAATATTTCTATAATATAAAATTAAAATAGATAATAGTATTAATATTTGCCTAGTAGAAACATATATACACACACGTGATGCTGGGCAAATATTTATATATTATTGAAGTATAATATATTATTATTAATAAAATAATACTATATACATATATATACATACATATAAAAAGTTCCTACATGATGCTGGGCAATTTTTTTTTTTTTACGTGTGTTCCTCATTTTTAGTGGGAGTCTTGGACCTGATTTTCAGAAATGCTGAACACTCACTATGGAAGCCCTTTTCTGAACACATAAGCCACTGAAAAATACCAATGACCCTCAAACCCGGCATTCAGACTTCATGGGCCCGTTTCACATTATTCTTGCTAGGCCTTTCATCCCCCCCCACAAAAAAGATTCAATACTGCCTCACAGAGGCCATGTGAAGCTAAGGGAATGCGTGGGAAAAACCTCAAGACACTATAATGATGACGAGCTCCGTATGACACCCCCCACACGGAACTTATTAAGGCAGCAATTCTGGGCACGGATGAGGCTTACCACAGTAAATAAGATGTGGCACCACGGAAATAAAATTAAATCCTGAATTAACTGCTTACACTGTGCAGTGAATATGGGAGTGGGGAGGGGAGGGGGTGCTAAACTGAGGTTCTCAAGCAAACTCATCAGGGAGCGCATTAAAGATGCATTTCCCGACTCGCCCTTGACTTTGCAACCTCCCTTTGCAGCAGACTGTCTCCATGCAGCGCAGCACATGGCTGCGGGCCCTCCGCTGTGGGCACGGGTCTCAACAGTCACAAAGCCCGCCTTTTCTCTCTCCTTTCATTCTCGCTTTTCTTCTTTTCTCTGTCTTCTCCCTCTTTCTTTCCTTCCCTCCTTCTCTTTCTAACCCAGCAGTTTTCACCCTTGCCAGTCAGATGTCGACAGTCACAACACCTTTTCCTTCTCTGTCTGTGTCCTTCTGCCTAACCCGGTGGCTCTCGACCTTGCCAGGCTCCGGGATACCTTGCGAGCCTCAGGGCGCCGCTCAGAAGACGCAGCTCCGAGCTGCCCTCGGCTGGTGGAGAAGAGAAACACCCGGTAACAGGAGCCCGGCCCCGGCGCACGCACGCGCCCCGCGTGGCTCCTCAGGGGAAACCAAGTGACAGTCCGCCCAGCCGGGAGAACACACAGCACTCCGCAGAGCGGGCGCGACGCTTTAACCAATCCCACAGCACGTTTCATACCTACCCCCTCGTTCTGCCCAATACGAGGCACGCTTGGAGCGACACTTTATCCAATCCCGCAGCGCGTTGCATGCCCACCTCCTCTCCCTGCCCAATCCGAGGCCGGTTTAAGGCCCCCTCCCAGCCTTTCATTGCGCTTCCATGGTAACTGTAGAGCCGCCACCTCCGGGCCGAACCGAGGGGCCCGGGGAAGCGGTTGTCGCCGCCGCCGCCGCCATGGAGCTGGGCCTAGCGCTGGCCCGCGTGGATTACGTGCAGGTGACCCACGAGGCCAGCCCCCGTCCCGCGCTGCCGCGCCCGGCGCGGGATGGAGGGGCTTTGACTGGGCGGTGCCAGCGCTCTTGCTGAGGCCGAGGCTGGAGGATCCTGGCTACAGGGTCCGACTCCTCTGCTGAGGTCCAACTGCCAGACTGCCAGATTTGTGGCCAGGGAGGAGTTTGACTGCCATGATCGGATTGGTTCGGGCTGTGGGGGGGTTTTGCCCCCCTCCGTAGCTGGGGCCCGGGCGGGATCTCCTGAGCATAGTTGACAGTGTTTCGTAGGAGGAGGCGTTTAGCTGGTGTGGCACCTCGGCTCTGGCAGGGTGTTGGGGCTGCGTGGTGGTGGCACAGTTTCCTGTAAGCTTGTGCAGAGTTTAGATCGTGGTTTGTTAGGGGATGGTTTGGAGAGGGATGGTCCTTCCTCCGGCAGCGGGAGGAGGTCCCTTCCAGCCCAACTTCTCCAGGACGCCATGATTTGATTCTTCTTACGCTACCACTTACTTTATAGGGTCAGCAGTCAATTTGGCAGCAGTGACAGCATCATTAACCACCCCTTGCCTGCCCACAGCTTCTCCTTCCCCCGTCCAGAATAGCAGGACTTGGAGTTACAATCCCTGGAGGGACCTTGTTCAGTTTTTACTTGATGGATCTATTGTTTTAGGCCATCTGCATCTTCATAGGACTATCGCAAAGTAGGATCTGGAAGGGGGCTGTGAGTCAGGAGTGAGGGGACCAGCGGGCTTGGGAGTGAGGAGATACATCATGGACAAGAGCAGGGTATTGGCATATCAACCCTTTGTGCTGCTGCTGGGTGTAGGTTTGAGCCCCATGAGGTGCAGCAGCACCTGGGCTTGCAGCTGAGCCATGGGGGAGTAGTGCATTGGGACTCTTCCCCTTTGCTTGGCACTGGGAAGGCTGTGCCTGGAGTCTGGTGTCCAGTTTGGGGCCCCTACTACAGAAAGGATGTGGTCAAGCTGGGTAATGAAAATGGTTCTGAGCCTGGGACATATGACTTGTAAAGAGAGACTGAGGGAACTGGGATTATTTAGTCTGGAGAAGAGAAGACTGAGGGGGCCTTAATAGCAGCTTTCATCTGCCTGAAGTGGGGTTTGAAAGAGGATGGAGCTAGACTGATCTCAATGGTGGCAGATCTCAGAACAAGGAATAACGGTCTCAAATTGCAGCAAGGGAAGTTTAGGTTAGATATTAGGAAGAACTTTCTCACCAGGAGGGTAGTAAAACACTAGAACAGGGCTGGGATGGCTGTGAGTCAAGAGTGAGGGGCACTGGCAGGGCCAGGAGGCTATGAGCTGAGAGTGAGAGGCAACAGCTTAGGCAGGGCACTGGCATATCAGGGCTGCTCAGCACCACAAAGTTGCAGGAGGGACAGCTACAGCTGACCCCGTGTCCTGGTGAGCAAAGGGGACAGGGGGAGCTCTGATTTTCAATGATACAAAAAGCAAAATCAAACACCAAAATAAATGGGTACTCAAAATTTATTTTATTATAATGATTGAGGCACTGGTAGGCTTCTAAATTGCTTTAAAATTGTAAATATATCAATAAAACACTGTGCTCAACTGATACTTACATATATAAGTATCTCGAGCAGGTCCAGGGAGGTGATCCTCCCCCTCTATGCGGCACTGGTCAGGCCGCAGCTGGAGTACTGTGTCCAGTTCTGGG
>NW_017728912.1:6536773-6587274 GCF_001723895.1 Crocodylus porosus | reverse complement strand
TTTCCTGCCAAGGCAGGGGGTCGGACTAGATGATCTACCTAGGTCCCTTCCGACTCTAGCTACTATGAAACTATGAAACTATATAGATAAGTGAAATGCCACACATATATATAAATGCCATTTATATGTGTGTGTGTGTGTGTGTGTGTATGAAACATCACTTTTATAGATATAGATAGATATAAGTAACGTTTAATTTTATCTCAGAAAAAATGTGGATTTTCATTTTTTAGCTAGAGAATTTGTTTTTAGTTTTTGTTTTTTAAATCACAGAATTTGTGATTTTGAAACAGAGAAAACCAGGATCACCGCTCATTAATAACCATCTCTTTTAATGATTTGATTCTTTCAAGTATTAATCTGTTTATGCTTGTTTATTTATCAGTTTTAAAAAGCTGTCAATGAGACAGGAATTCACATGTCTAAGGCTGCTTGAAGATGTTTAAAAAATAAAAAAGTGGCACTTTAACTTGGCACGCTTATGCACTGAGCCCAGCATGTGCCCAGAAAAGACAGTGCATTAGTTGGACCTGGCTCACCCAACCTCTGTATAGGTTATGTGCGCTTTAGTGGGGCTTTTGGGCATTTTTATCTAGTAGCTGATTGAATCAGCTTTAGCTAAAAGTGCCAAAAAGCCCTGCTGAAGCACCCAATCTATAACAACATTGCAGAACCAGGTTATAGTAACATGCTTCTGCTTCCGGTAAAGTGTGCTTTTGTTTTGTTTTTTTTAAGGTCTGCAAGCAGACTAAAACAGTTGCCAAAATTGGTGAATTAGCAGAATTGTTCAGCAAATACAAAGCAATGCAGCATTCAAGGAGTTGACCAGTCTACTATGACAAGCCTTTCTGTATCAAAATTATGGCACATCTTTTCTGTTGTGCAAGCAGTCTTGAATTTGTGGATAAATGTGTGTGCCACATATCCAAAAATAGTCTCCAGAGCTGTTAAAAAGGCTGGTACTTTTACAAACACCAGTACATGAAAAATGTAGAATAAAAGGGATGGAGAAAGTACAGTGGTTAAAGGTGTACAGTGGTTAAAGGTGACATTTAAATATATCTGTGAGTTCTGTGTTGTAGAGCATTAGGGTTCAGTGTTCGGGTAGTCCCAGCTCACCTTTTGTATGACTCTGGTTAGATAGAATATTCTCCACAATGTATATAATGAGAAAATGTTATCGCTAAGACCTATTTTTTTGAAGTGTAGAAGTTGAAATGTTTTCCATAATGTGGTGATTTTTTTCAAATAGGTGGGAGTGACATCTCAGAAGACCATGAGGCTCCTCCCAGCATCAGGACGTAGGGCAACACAGAAGGTAGTGATTTTCTAGAAGTGAGAAGTTGTTCTTTCTAAATTGTTCGTTTTGTTTTTCTTACAGATAAATGTTATTAATGCAGTACAGGTTATCTTTTGACCTCTAGATAGGAAATTGAACACATTTTCTCCCAGCTGATGCTGTTTAAAGATTTGCTGATACCTTTGTTTGTTTGGTGGGCTTTTGGGGCTGTTGTTTGTTTGATGTTATTAGCTAAGAACCATTATGGAAAATGAGAGCTTTTTAACAATATTCTTGTAACTACAGGTTTATGATTTCTTTGTGGAAAGATAACATTGGAACAGGCAAACTCTGGAGAAGTGATGATGTACTTCCTTTAGTAAATTTTTGGTAACAAAGAAATAATACCATCAAACACAGGAAAACCTTTTTTATTTTCCCCCAAAATGCTTTTGAACATTCTGTTGAGTGATAGCTGGACTTTAATCAACAATTGTGAAAAAAATTATTATTAAATTATGGTAGTAAAATAATTGTTAGATATTAGATTCCCAGATTATAGGACTTTATTAGTCCTTATATCTATAAAGTGCCCTGTCATGCCTTATTAACATCACTTAGTGTGGTGTTTGGTAATGGTTACTTTCTGTGCTACAGATCCACATAACTAATATAAAGAAAATTCTTCCTTTTTAAAATATCTATAGGAGGAATGCAAAAAATAATCAAGCTAATTACGTGTTATATTTTTAAGGTTGTTATTGGAGATCAAGATGGTGTAATTACATGTTTTGGCATCAAAAAAGGAGAAGCTGTGGTAAGTTCAGCTATTTATGTAGTTAATATGATTGTTTGTGGTATGTAGGGTTTTTTTTTTAATCCATTCCCAATCAGGAGGTACTACTTCACTGTCAGGGTGGCTAGGAGCTGGAACCAACTTCCAAGGGAAGTGGTGCTTCTCCCTACCCTGGAGGTCTTCAAAAGGAGGCTAGACAGCCACCTAGCTGGGGTCATTTGACCCCAGCATCCTTTCCTGCCCATGGCAGGGGTTCCGACTAGATGATCTGGTTAGGTCCCTTCTGACCCTACCAACTATGAAACTATGAATACTGTACATAATAGAAATTAAAAGCCAGCTGGGGTTTAGGAGAAGAGAAAGGTAATGAAGATACATTAAGATACGAAGCTGAACATTCTATGTTAGTGGTTTTATCTCAGAATACACGTTGTGACTTAAAGTGACATTTAATATGTAAGTGACTTGTGTAAGCTAATTACATTTCAGAAGCCTTAGATTTGTGTACAGGTATCCAGCTTACTTAAACAACTATAATGACATGTATCCTGGTTGACCTTCTGGCTAATTGATAAGAATTCTACAGCCATGGAAAGAAAGATTTCTCATTACTAGAGCTCATTCCCCTAGAATAAGAACATAGTATTTTAATGAAGTACTATTAGGAAGCTTGCACTGCTACTGATTGTACTGCACATACTATATGGATAAATAGTAGTTAACTCTCATATCTTCTTTATGTAATCTTTTCAGAAAATAAAGTTAATTTATGAAAGACTGATATCTTCTTTGATATTATGGAGACATGAGATTAATAATAAGATTTAACCAGGTGCATGTTATGGAAATCACTGGAATGATGCTTAGTGTCCTGAAGTGGATTTGGTGTCTTCTGTATTAAAAGAAGATTGTAAATGCAATATTTAGGTACTTAAATATCACTTTCCTTATTGACTTTCATAGCCAGTGTTCAAGACATTACCAGGGCAAAGGATCACAAGGTTGGAGCTGGGAGGAGCTCTTAATACACCGCAGGAGAAAATTTTTGTGGCTGCAGGATCAGAGGTTAGAGGTTTCACAAAGAGAGGGAAGCAGTTCCTTTCATTTGAAACTAACCTCACGGAAAACATCAAAGCTATGTATGTGCAGTATTTTTTTGTTTAAAAAAATAAATATATATATATATGTATATATATATATGATAGCAAAAGTAGTTTGTTAGACAGTCCTTTCATAGTTGCCATTACCTATCACAGGGCTGTCCATCTGGTAGCTCACAGGCCACGTGGAGCCTCAGGGGTGAGGGACTAACGTGGCCCATGGGTTCCTGTCTGGCCATTGCTCCCATTATTGCTTTTGATGCAGTGGTGGCTGGGGTCTCTAAGCTCCCTCACTTCTCTCCCCCACCTCCCTGGCTTCCACTTCCTGCTCCCACTCTTGGAGGTGGAGCAGCACAGTGGGATAGGGTTGGAGTGCCTGTGCTGCACATAAGTGGCAGAGGGGGAAGCTGCCCACATGGTACTCAGTGGGGGACCCGGCTGTCTATACTGTGCATGCAACAGGAGAGAGCCGTGCTACTCCTGCTGGGCAAGTGGCAAGGGCAAGAGTCAGGTTGTCTGTACTGCATGCGGCAGTAGAGGGGAGAGCTGCCTGCACAGTTCACTCAGCCAGGGGTGAGGTGAGGCTCTGCACAGTGGAGGTGGAGGCACTGCCCATGTGGTGTGTGAACCACTAGTCTGGGGCCTATGTGGCATGTGGCTCCCAGAAGCCAAGAAGTTGGATGACTCTGACCTAACACATTGATTTGCTGGTAGGTAAAACAAAGTGGCCATTTAGATTAAGTATATCCTGTTAAGTCCTGTATACTGTTATGTTCAGGAAATTATTTTTGCATTTTTTTCACCATATATTGCTATCCATTCTTTTTTTCTCCCAATTAAAGTGTCCTTTTATCTTTCCTTCTGAAGTCAAATAGGTAGCATCTCCACAGAACTCTTGGACAGAATTCTAAAAGATTTTGGCCCTTAAAGGTCTCAGTAGTGAGTGAGTACAGGTGTGAATCCTTTTCCAAACAGTTGTTAGGTATTAGTTGAATTCACTTAAGAAATCAGAGTAATTGATGTAAGAGGATGTGCACAACAATGTCCAAAGGCGTAACAGTCCAATTTAAAAAAACCTGAGTTTTTTCATATTTTTTTTTCTTCAAAGTATGGTAAAGGATGGCCATTTCAAGGAAGGAAAAACAGTTTTTAAAAGTAGTTACTATTAAAGTGTTAATTTTTAACATATTCATATTTGTGTAGCATGGGGATCCAGTCCAAATCCCACAAACAGCATTATTGGGCCTTATAATAGGGCTTCACAGTATCTTTGACATCTCTGGTGTAAAATGATCTTTTAGTTAATTTGGCTATTTTCTTTTCTGTAAATTCTCCTCCCATTAACCATGTTTAAATGGCGTTCAAGTATAATTTAACTATAAGTCCAGAAGAGGGCCAACTTTGAAAACTTCTAATCAAGAGAAAGTAGCTATCCAAGATGTGAATAGAAAGGAAAATTGGAGTTTCTCTACTGTATGAAAGTTGATAGAAATGTTTATGTCCAAATGAAAATTAGATGAGTTCCAAGTAAGAGCCACAAGGTGGCAGTAAGTAAAGAAATGAGTAACTTTATTATTCAGACAGTTCTGGTGTACAGATTAAAATACTGGAATTCACGAAGCCTTCAGGCATATAGGCTGCTTACAGCCGTTAAAAAAACAAAACAAAACAAAAAACCTGAGCTTTACCAGAAAAAGCAGTGCATTATTTCAGCCCAGCTCTGCCGCTTCTATATAGATCACTTTGGCACTTTTAGCTAAAGTCAATTCAATCAGCTGTTGAAAAAAAAAACCAAAAAGACCCCACTAAAGCACTCAATCTATACACATGTTGGGTGACCTGGGTCCCACTAAGGAACTGCCTCTTCTCGGTGTGTTCTGGGCTCGATGCAGGGACATGCCAAGTTTAAAGCACCGCTTTTTTTTTAACATCTGCAAGCAGCCATGTCGCTATATTCCTGCAGCTGTTTTTCTTGACATTAGGGCACCAAACCATATTTGTATTGGGCCGTCAGATCAGAGCTGCCGCAGGCCTCAGGCTGACCCTACTGTGGCTGGCATAGGGATGTCTGTTAAATTTAGTCAAATATATCCTTAGTAAATCTACTGTCCTTTTAAAAAAAAATAATTAATTTAAAAAAGCCTTTAGTACTTCTGTTAAGTCCAGCATGGAGATAACTTCTGATTTTTTTTCCCTTGATACTGCTCTAAAATGCTCCAGGGAAAGCTTGTCTGAACTAAATTTTAATCAAAAGAATTAAAAAAACTAGTTTTGGTTTTGTCTTTAATACAGTTTTCTGCAGGGTGTTTATTAGTCTCTTAAAGGAGTTACTAGCAGACATATGCAGAGACAGATGGTAAACCATAAAAACACAGAGAAATCATGGTTTTATAGCTTGTTGAAAATAAGTCTCAGCATTTAAATAGGCTAGTTGCTTATTTTTGCTTACTGAGGTCCTGAAGAGGCAAACCGTATGCACATGTGTAATTTTGCACTTTCTATATAATGGGACCTAAGAGAATATTACAGAAAACATTGACAAAATACATTTTTTTTTCTTTTTCTCAGGCATATATCAGGAGCAGACCTTTTTCTTTGTGCAAGCTATATCTATAACCATTACTGTGACTGCAAGGACCAGCACTACTACCTATCAGGCGATAAAATCAATGATATTCTCTGTCTTCCAGTAGAAAAGCTCAATTGCATAACACCAATATTGGCCTGTCAGGATAGAGTCCTTCGAGTTTTACAGGTTAAAAACACTTTCTTGTTGTTATTATGAGTATTAATACCACAAAACCTTATTCTCCCTATTGATTACAAGAACCCTTGTGAATAGCTGGGTCATTAAAATGACCATCACTATAAATATTCTGCTATGCATCTTGTAATAAAATAGATTCCTTTTATTTCCATTAAATCTGCTGAGCAGAAAAGAGGGAGTACTGTTTTTATGGGAATTATAGTCTTTGTAGACCTTACTGAAGAAAGGAGTAGTGAACTTTCACTTTAAATATACATATGTATATATGATTATATTTGCTCAGACCCTGATTGTACATTTTCCCATATAGTTAACTTCAAGCACTTGAGTAGTCCCATTAGTTTCAAAAGGGCTGTTCACATGAATAAAAATATAACCTGTGTTTTCAGGTTCAGAACCTGAGCCTGTTTCTTTTAATACATATTCAAATCAAACATCTATAGACATGAGTAGCCAGGTAATAACATTTTTTATTGAATGACATTCTTTACATATTATGGTTGCATGAATTTTCTGATTATGTTACCAGAAACATGAGTAAAAAAGCACTAACAATATAATTTAAACCTTATATTTACTACTCCCTTTTTAGTAAGTTCTATTCTCCACTTATACAAATCTCATTCTTTGGCAGTTTTGAAAGGTTCCCCACACAAACTTACAGTATTTTTGTACTTGAAGTGTAACCATATATGTAACACAGCATATATTTATCTATGATCAAAAGTGCTTATTAGAAATAAAGTTATATTTTAAAAAAGTAATTTATTTCTGTCTTTAGGGGTCTGATTTGTTATATGAAGTAGAAGTTCCTGGACCACCAAGTGTTCTTGCCTTAAACAAAGGAAATGGTGGTAAATATGTCTTTTAATGTACATGTCATGAAATTGTTCATGAAATCTATCCATTAATAGTCATTATAAATACAATTACATAAAATTATGTAAGTTTTGATAGGAATGTGACTATGTTATGTCAGAGCATTTCTAATTAGTACAGGATGTGGGATTGTACAAAGGAATTGTACAAAAATGTAGAAATTGTTAAACATCTGTCAGGCACCAGCTTTCATATAGTTCTGAGACATGATAAATACTCCATGTGCCAAAAAGTAAAAAGATGTGTATTTTTATCATTATTTGGTCATCTGTTGTTTATTTTGATGTTCAGTTTAATAAACAAAACAAAAGGAAAAATCTGTAAAAAGTAAAGTTCTGGTCAAAGAACTTCAGGTAAAGGGAAATTAGAAATCCTTTGTTAGAGTTCCGTTATGTACAAGCTTTCTTTTTCATACAGACATTTTTCATAATGCTTTTTCAAGCATTAATTATTGCTAGAGGTATTGGGATACAGCATTTTTCCACTTTAGGCAATAGTAAGAAGATTTAAAGTTGGACGTTGTACCCAGAAGTATATAGCAGTCTCATATGCATTCTTTGGTGACACCTATAGAAAATATGGAGCCAGAGGGTTGTTAGTTTCTTCCACATCTTTCTTTCTCTAGTTCTGGTGCTCAGTTATACCATAGCCGCTTTACACTAGTCTGGCAATGTTAAAGCGGATCGTAAAGTGAATGGAAATTTCATTTACAGTCCCTCTAAGGCCACTTTATTAATGAAATATGAAGAGATTTTACTATGCAAATGAGAATCAGGGCCTCATGTTTTTGGGTGGTCTTGGAATTCATTTCTTGAAGCATTTTTTGTTTGTTTTCTGCCACACTACATTTGTTTTTTGAAACACTATATTTTAGTAAAGCCTGAAATTGTTCCTCAAAGACATCTGCAAGCAGGACATGAAGGTTTTTGGAATCAACCCAAATCTTTGGGAGGCCTTAGTAGGAGACAGGACAAAGTGGCACTCCCTTCTCAATCATGTAGTCCAACATCATGATGAGAAATGGTCACTTGAATTACAACCAAAATGTGACCAAAGGAAACAGCCTGTCAGTACATGAGCCCCTAGCACTACGTATACCTGTGACCACTGTCGGAGGACCCTCAAGTCTAACAAGAGAAAATACACCACCAGTCAGTAGAATAGCTGCAGTATCAACTATCACTCGCTGATGAACGGATGCCATAATAGTTCAACAAAATGCTGTTTCATTAGCTATCATTTGGTGGATCAGAGGGTTGATAAGGGCTTCTGTTAAGCTGGGAATATGGAGGGAGGATCAAAACTAGTTTAAATTTTGTAAATTTAAAAAATGTCTACTCAGTACTTTTGCTGATGCCTCCAATTGAATTGAGCACTGTAGGTCAAAAATAAATTAAGGCCATACATTCAACCTCATATTCAAGTGTGTGGTACATGTAGGTTTTTTTCTAGTTGGACCATTTGAAAGCAGCATTGTGAATGGGAGGGAAAGCAATAATTTCCATTTTAAATCCCCCTTCAACAGAAGCAGAATTTTGCATTCTGATCCAGTGAGATGAAGTAGTGATTCTAATGTATTTATTTGTTTTGGTTTGGTTTGGTTTTTTTTTCCTTTGATATAGACATAGCTTATTTTAAGGATGGAGGGGATTTCTTTTGATAGTCCTTTCAGAATCTGAAAGCTCTACTTAAACTTTAATTGTATTATATGTTCCTGTCTCGCTCTTTTTATACAAATGACTACTGAAGTTTGGTTGGTGAGGTATGTACAGAAGAACATCAGGCTTGAACAAATCATAGAAACAGCAGTCATTCTGAACCTGTTTTCTAAGAGTCCTGTTCTGATTATCAGGGGTATTTTTTGTTTTACTTTGAAGTTTGATACCTTTACAAAATATTCAGATTCACAAAATGCAGAGAGTTCTGAGGTAAAACATTAAAGCAAATATTTGAAAGTGCTTATTCTGGGTGGTTTGTTCAATACCTGATAAACATAATGCACTGGTTCAAAGTTTTAATTTGTGTTCTTAGGTGATTCTGGAGAAGAAGTTTTGTTTGGAACATCTGATGGCAAACTTGGTCTTATTCAGTTTTCTCATTCATCTCCAGTTCATAAATGGGAAATCAGGAATGACAAGAAGAGAGGAGGTGTGTCACAATAATCTCTTCACATATTTGGCATTTCACTATAACTAAGGTTTATGAAATAATCAGTAAATCTCATTATACTTACAGACATTTTGAAGAGATGTAAACTTTGCTGGTATATTAGGGTAACATGAGTGAGTTTCAGTTTCTTGCTCTTGAGCTGCTTCTAAAGAAGCTAGTTATTGTCTTCCTTTTCTTCTCTTGGTTACCTGGTACAGGTTATTTTCAGTTCTTTAATGTATTTCTGTTGTTATTAAATATTGTTCGGTGATTTTCATGAATAAACGTTATATATATAAAATGTTTATTTCTAATAATAGTGGCTCTACTTTATTAATGCTAACATAAATCATATTTCTCAGAAGGAGCAGTGATGTGAATTCTTCTCGAAGCAGAGATTATTGCTGTCTCTGTAATATTGATATTTGTTATTGATTTTTACATTGTCTATAATTTCAATCTGAGAACTGAACAAAGCTCTTTTTGAAACTGTATGCTGCTGTTTTTTAAATGGCCAGAAAATCTGCTTTATAGTATGTTTATTTCCTTTTAGGGTTAGAATTCTTACAGAACTCTCCACCAGTTGTACCTTTGGAATAAGGAAAGACAGAAAAACAGAATCTTGATCTCATCTAGTCACCTCATTGCAACCTAATTTTACACTTTGTCTCTTAAAATGTATCTTTATATAACTTTGTACTATGGCTTCGTTTTTTCACATCTTACTAGGGACTGTAGCTGGCAACATCTGAGATGCTTCAAAGAGACTTGAATGTCAGGATTTGTGTTGGTTCTTTTTAGTAATTTTATATTAAGTGCCTTTTTTATTCTTCTCTTGTCTGCACTATCTTTATGTGCTCAGCACATTCCAATTTCTTATAAACAAAGGAGAAAGCATGTCGCCTTTTTTAAAAGCCAGAAATGGCATTAGTAAAACCTTAACTAACCCTGGCTAACCAAGAATTATGTCAATGTAAGCTAAGCCATTAAAGTGCCATGTGTGTGGGTTCCCCCCCATGGACCGATATTTTTTTTGCTCCCCACTCCCAAGGTCCCAAATCATTAATTGAAATAAAACTGATAAAAAATGAATAGTTAGCTGTTTGATCTTCAGAGGATGTCCTATTTTCTGTTGTCTTAGGTATCTTGTGTATAGATAGCTTTGACATTGTAGGAGACGGAGTTAAAGAATTACTTATCGGCCGAGATGATGGTATTTTAGAAGTATATAATTTTGACAGTACAAATGATCCTGTCCTTCGTTATGATCATGTAAGTTCATTACAGAACATTGTCCTTTTCTTACAATGTAAAATACATCCTTTGCTTTAAATTAGAAAAGAAATAATTTATAGTTTATTTTCTTCTTTTTATTTATGACTGTAATTAGTTGTACACATTTGATGCATATTTGCACCATATACTCCTTTCACGTTATCTTTCAGTCTTTGAAAATGAGTAAATATCCATTCAGTCTACATGGGATAATTACGTTCTTATGTACTTTGTTAAATCTGTGCTTCATTTTAATTTTAGATGGGCTTAAAGTAGCAGTAACAAATAAGGTGAAGGTTTTACAAAATCTAAAGTTACTGCAAAAGTCTTTCACTTTATATTTTAAAATGTGATGCGTTTCTGTGTGGCTGAAAACAGTAGTAAACTATTATAACAAAACCAGAAAGCATAACTGACCATTCTCTTTCAAAACTGATTGAAATGCTAAAAGTATATTTTTGAAATTTTTTTCCCTTTTTATAGTTTAAGAAGGTGTTGCTAATTCTAGTTAAAAAAAAATAACCCAAATATTGAAAATCCATGAAGTTCCTAGCTAATTAAACTAATGAACCCTTGCATTGAGTGCTACTTGGATATAGCCATATTTGTTCTAATTATTAAAATGGTTGATTTAATTAATAATTACAACTTCTGCCTTCCAACACATTCTGCTAATTACTGTTTGATAAATTAGATTGTTTGGGAAAAAAACAGTTATCTACCTTTTCCAAATTACAGTAAGGAGTCAGCAACCTATGACACACAGGCCACATCTTGGCCACAGCCATTATATCCAGCCAGTGGAGTTGGGGTGGATGGGGAGCTTCGGTGTCATTTCAGTGGTGGGGTGGGGAAAGGAAGCTTTGCCTGTGTGGTGGCTGGATGGTGGGAAAAGCAATGGTGACAGTGTTGTGGGGGAAACAGTGGGATGGGTCATTATTTTTGTATCTGTGAATTGCTGTGAATCCAGATAGACCTCCAACAGTGCAAATTGAAAACAAGCATGTAAGCTTCTTCTAAAGTACCATATTTATAGAGTGTTTGTGTGATTTATTTGTAGGCATTGTCCGAAAGTATCACATCAATCCAGGGTGGCTGTGTAGGGAAAGATGGGTATGATGAAATATTAGCATCCACATATTCTGGTAAGACATCTACTAAATGCTTACAGAGTTTTAGAACATTATAGTGTTTTAAGTATGCTGTGTTAATAGAAACAATTTTTTTTTAAATTATCTATCCTTGTTACAAAAAGGACTTTCTGGTACAAATATATCTTTTAAAATACTTAAGCACTGGAATTTTTTTTCAATGCATTTAAAGTTCATTGAAACCGTATGATTTTTTGA
The DNA here is from genome assembly GCF_001723895.1 of Crocodylus porosus. Lineage (NCBI taxonomy): Eukaryota > Metazoa > Chordata > Crocodylia > Crocodylidae > Crocodylus > Crocodylus porosus. The sequence continues at coordinate 6,575,681 of NW_017728912.1, read as the reverse complement.
GTCTACATTTTTTTGAAGGGTAACAAAGCAGCCGCTTACTGTATGCTATAGGTAGATGTATACCCCAGTGATGATTGTGCCAAGCATGAAAAGTTTTATACTTGGTGAAATTGATTAAAATTCAGTTACATTGATATTATAAATATTGATGATTGTTATATTCCTTTTATTTTGTTTTCTTGTCACTCTAAATAGAGTCTCTCTCTCATAGTGATGACTCTTGCTAGATCTCTGGCACTTACTTTTTTTTGTTCTTTTTGGCTTCTTAGTGTTCTAGAGCTCACTAAAACAATTTTTTCTAAGTACACAAGATTTCTCTTAATGAAAACATCTCCTTTTGATGTCAGTTGGCTCCTGGTAGCACTGCTTCATTTATGAATGAGAAATGATAGCAAAAGTGGTCTGTGTTCTGGTTACTAGGGTTCCAGACATTAAAAGGCTGCTTTCTAGGTTACTGTAGAGGCTAAAAAATAGCCCTGAAACCTTACTTTTAAACCTAATAGTCAAAAACCTGCCATTTAATGTTGACTCAATGGCAGATCTATGCAGGCACATAAAATATAAGTGTGCCTCTTGTGTATTCATTTCAGGCATGATTGAAGGACTGTGGGACCTGTCTTCACCTATCAGCAAAACACTGCTGACTTAAGATAAATATTGAACCCAAAATGCATTGCGGAGTATAAGGGCAGAGTATATGTATCATATATCCCCCTTACTTCATTATGGTCACTAAAGCCAGCCTATCCATGGTGGTATAGGTACTTGTAGCAGAAGAAAAACGTTAGCTGCTGATAAATGTGTTTGTATCGCTCTTCAGTTGGGGCTCTCAAAGTGCTGTATAATGAAGGATAGATACCATTGTTCTCTGTTTACACAGGGGGAGATGGCTTGCCATGAAAATAAATACCTGTTGTTATAGTTCAGCAGAAACAGGAGTAAAACCAAGGTCTTTACTGTATCCAGTGACCTGTGTAGTGGACTGTTCTGTAGCACTATGGCTATGTGGTTCACTCATGACTTCTAACATAATATCTTTGTATATTTTTTGCTCAGGATGGGTAACAGGATTGACTACAGAGCCTGTCCATAGGGAAGGTGGATCTGGTGAAGAACTAAAGATAAGTCAAGAAATGCAGAACAAGATTTCATCCTTAAGGTAATTTAATTAAAAAGAAAATAGTAAAAGAGATCCAGGATAAACTAATATACATTAACTAGGGGAAATCATCCTCTGGAAATCAACTTTCAAATTATATTTAGTGCAACATCTGAAATTATCAAAAGTACAAAAAGTATGAAATTATAAATATGTTGGCCATGTCCCCACAAGCAGGAGTGAGCAGTTGCCGCAGGAAAAGAAGTGGCATAAATGCCACTGCTTTTTACCCTGGCAAATACACCTGCACGTGGGGCTAGCACAGAGAAAAATGCTTTGGATGAGGTAGGGGAGACTGGAGCCAGCACCTGGGCTAAACCTAGTAGCCTTACCTGACGTTGTGGAGGCTTCCAGTTTCCTTACCTGGCATCCAGTTTTGGGCAGCACACACTGCTGCCACGTGCTGCCCCGCTTTTTTCTGGTATGGACTTTTTTGACACCGGGATTTTCTGGTGTAAAAAAACCCTGTCATGCTACAAATTAGCAGCATGGTGAAAGCATTCATGTGTGAAGCATGCAGTTTGTGGTACCACAGATAGGTCCACAGTGCCACACATGCATCCTCATCTGGATGCACCTGTTGTGTGCAAGTATGTTAGTTTCTCTTATACCTCTGTCAGTCTTCTTTTGTAGTGAGTCTCTCTCTCTTTTCTTTGATTTGCTATTTTAGGGACTGTGGCTTAACCACATATCTCCAAAGCATTGAGAGCAGTGTTGGATTATGTTCTACCTCACTTGAGTTCATCAGTCTATGAGTGGGAAGAATTGTAAGCCTCTCCTAAAATTATTGAAGCTTGGAAGTTCAGTTGGATTTTTTTTTCAAAACATTTTTATTTTTTGGCCCCCCTGGGGGCTTATTCAAGATATCAGATCCATTTTAAAACCTTGATTTCTTTTTTTTTAAACGTATTTCTCTTTTCCCTAATGCATTCTTTGCTTCAAATGTGCACAAATGCTTTCATCCCTGATGGAGGTACGCTCAGCTAAAGACTTTGATACCTATAAATCTTTCTCCAAAAAGGAACCAGAAGGACAGGCTTTCCTTTAGACCTGTTCTGCAAGAAGCCATTCTGGCTGGCGTCAGTTATCTTATTCTTTTCCGCTCTGATCAATGTGATCATTTCTTTGCCTCTTGCAAAGTTCTACCCTAGAAGGGGTTGTTCTTATGAAAGATACTTCATAAACAATTATTACAGTGGCATTCTAAGGCAGGGAAGCTAAATTCTTCAAGAGAGCTGGGAAGGCATCTACTTGTTTCAGCAGCTTCAAGAGTCTGTGTAGTGTAGAAAGGATTCTCAAGGAACTTGCCATTGGACCCAACCAGACCACAGTACAGTTGACTTCTTTGGATCCTATAGGTCCCTTGTGTTTGGGTTGGCTAAACTGGACATCTGCATTGAGTCATGCATGAGATCATCTGACAAAGTCCCAATAAAGCCCCCTTCACCTCAGTCAATGGAGAAGAGAGTGGAAGGCTGAACTGTTCACAGTGCTGAGCTCTGCGATTTCACCTGTAGCATCCATTTGATTGGCATTTGAAATTTCTGTGAGGTATTACTCCACTAATACCCAGAGGGTGCATCTACATGTGCAAATAATGCAAAGCAATTAAATGCAAGTATTATTCTGCTGTGGAGTTAATTAGTTTACTCCAACCAAATGGGTGCATACGTAGACATGCAACATTTATGTGGAGCTAATTAGTCAACTCTGCAGTAAACTTCTGGTGTAGACATGCTGAGAGATTCTTGATTCCAAAGAAGGGTATTTCTACTGTTGCATCATAAAGTTCATGGGTCCTGTGGCAAATCTAAGCTTGGGGCTGGGTTTTGTTTCCCATTATTTGTCAGACTGGCAGCTTTCTAACCAGGGAAGTGGTATGTTTGACACTTGCACATTGGTAGCAGTTCTGTTTCCCCTGTCAAGTGAATATGCACATGTAGCATTGTCGCAGGGCTCTCAGGTGTCCTGCGACTGAGAGAAGAAAAGGCTCAGGAGAGGCCCCTACTGGCGGAAAAGGGGAAGCACAACTGCCAGTCTCTAAGACTGTGCAGGTGCCGGTTGCTAGGGCGACTGGGGAAGCCTGGAGCCAGGAAGGGGCAGAGCTTAGCCCTTCTTAAGCCCAGGCAGAAGGCCAGGAGTTCAGTTCCCCTCTGGCCACTGCAGGAGCAGGAGCTCAGTGGCGGAGAGCTGAGCAGCAGAGCTTACAGTGGCAGTTGGGCCGCTGCAATGATGCGAGGGGAGGGAGAGAACCCCTGAGAAAGGTATTGATGAGAGCCAGCGTTGTGTGTAGTTTATGTTATAAGCCAGTGGGCTTTTTGCTTATTTTGCAGCTGCTTGGCTCATGTTTTGTTATCGTTACACCGGAGGACCAGGTGAGGCTGTAGGGGTGCGAGGAGGCCTCACGGGAGCTCCCCAGTAATCTGGGGGTTCCTGGTGCCCAGAGGGCACAGTGAATGGTGCCAAAGAGGACACAGCTTTGTTCGGGGGGGGGCCACGTTGGCTCAGCCCTGAGTTAGGGAGGCAGCGGAGAGCCCTGACTAGGGGGCGCGAGGAAACCCGGAGTTAGGGGGCCGCGAAGAGCCCGATGAGGGGATGCGAGGAACCCCTGAATTAAGAGGCAGCGAAGAGCCCCGGTGGTGAGGGGCGGTGAGGAGCAGAGTGAGGGGGCAGTGAGGGGCCTGAGAGTGAGAAGGGGCATCGAGAAACCCCGAAGGCAAGCAAAGGGCCGGGACTTGATACTATGGCCCTAGCAAGGACATACCAGCACCATCTGCGAGGCTTGGGCTGCGGTGTAGGGGCAGGAAAGGAGCTGCAGACGGCACCCCCTGTCATCGGGGCACATAAGATTGGGCAGCTTCCCGCTACTTCAAATCTTTCATCAATTATGAGCAAGATCAAGACGTGGCAGGAGAGATTAGGCGGGCAGTCGGCCCACTACAGGAGACCAGAGCCTCACGCCCAGCGGGGCTTCGAAAGCGGCACTCCTGTTACAAGCATGTACCTGCTAAGTTGGCTGCGCAATAGTAGGGGAGCTGTACAGCTACTTACATGTACCCATTCAGAATGTATAAGTGCACCCAAGTCACAGTAACATAGTTGGCCAAAAACTCATGACTAACCAATATTAAATGCCAGAGTGGGAGTATCCTCTTACTTTATTTTTAGCCCTAAAAACAGAGTGGCTAGACGATTGCTTAGGATGCATAGTACTTGGGCACTAGGCCCTCCTTGCCAAGCACAGTGCTTTAACTGCCACAGGTCGGGCATTATTCAGTCCCTTCTCCAGCACTCCTTTTGAAGCTGGCCACTGGGCAGCAGAGGGAAATGTGAGGCCCAGAAGAAGAAAACAAGCTACAACAGGGGTTGGAAACCCCTGGCACGCAAGGCCATTTTGCTTGGCACGCAAGGCCAGCCCTGGCTCTGGGAAACTGCTGCCAGTGACGGAGCCCAGGCTCCTCCGAGCAGAGCTTGCAGCATGCCAGCGGGTTGCTGGGAGCAGCCCAGGATCCTAGTTGGTAGCAGCTCCCCAGAGCCAGGGCCGGCTGTAGCCGGGAGGCTCCAAACAGCTGTTCCAGGCTCCGGCACCAGGTCCATACCAGCATGTGCACCCGCACCTCAGCGGGCGGTAGATGTGGGGCCTGAGGCAGTGCAGCCCTGGTCTTTTGCACGCTCCCGGCATGGAGGTGATGAGCCTGGAACAGCTGTTTATAGCTAGCCCAGGCTCTGGGCAGTGGCAGCAAGGCTGTGCTGCCTCAGACCCTGCCCCATACCAAGGCGTGCCTGCTCACGCCGGTGCAGAACTAGTGCTGGAGCCCAGCACAGCTGTTTGGAGCCTCCCAGCTGCAGCTAGCCCCAGCTCTGGGGAGCTGTTGCCAGCCAGGGTCGTGAGCTGCTCCCAGCAGGCAGCTGGAATGCTGCAAGCCCTGCTCAGAGCAGCCCAGGCTCCATCAGCTACCCAAAGCCAGGGCAAGGGGTAGTAGGGCTGAGGGGCAGAGGCTGTGGGTGCAGGGCAAAGGGCAGCAGGGCTGGGGGGCAGAGGCTTTAGGTGGGGGGCAAGGGGCAGCAGGGCTGAGGGCCAAGGGCTTTGGGTGGGGAGCAAGGGGCAGCAGGGCTGGCAGGCAGAGGCTTTGGGTGGGGGGCAAGGGGCACAAGCAGGGCATCGTGCCATGTACCCCTTGCCCTCATTTTGTTTTTGCCCCTTGCCGGCACTCCAGCACCTTCCGAGGTAGGCATTATGGTGTTTTTTGGCACTCCAGACAAAAAATGTTTCCTACCCCTGAGCTAGAGGATGGGTGGCTCAATGACGTATCTGCCACAGTGGTAAGGAGCAGGCCTTGGGTTCTAGCATGGATCTTTGCTCCCAGTAAGAAAGAACCTTCTTTATTTCACTATTCTCAATCTGTTTTATCCAATTCCCTAGTGAACACAAGGGGCAGTGGCCCAGATTCAAAAGGAGCCCTGGAAAGAGGTGAGGATAATGCTTAATCTGTTGGGTGGTGATTAGAGCATTGTGCTGGGAAGTTAGAAACACACAGGTTCAAACTCCCTTTGTGCAAGGGCATCCCTAGAATCCAGGTCTCCTACTTTCTGGGCAAGTGCCCTTAGTCTGTCTGTGACTAAGGCATGGAAGATCCTCATCCTTTTTTCCAGACTTGCATTCAGTTACACTGACCAGTATGTATAAATGTAACTGGCTGAACATAGTCTGTGCGTCTTTTCCATAGGGCAGAGACAAGACCAAAAATGGTGAGGTATGTGGCTAGAAAACTGCCATTTAGGCACACAAAGGGGCATGGAATTTGTCCCTTATTGGTGTAGTGTTCACTGGTAACCAATGTGGGTTTCATTGCATTCGCTAAACTTACACTTTTAACATGAATCTGTTGGGGCTCAGGAATGTTTGTTTGTTTTTTAATGTCATTTTAAACAGTTCAAATGTTGATGTGCTCCAGGATACATTACATGAGGGCACTGTGCATGAAATAAGTACTGTGGTACTATCTACTGACCTAAAGTAAGATTGGGGCCCCACCATACTTGGAGTATGGAAACACCTAGCAACAGCGTGCCCTCCTTGATGAGCGTTTTACAATAAAAATAGATAAAAGCAAATCAAGTTAATGTGCCTGTCCCTTTTCCATGGTTATATGGGAAGTTTGTGTTCTAACCAGGAATTAGAAGTTACGTGTTCTGATTCATAGTCTAGCGGTCTAACCTCTGGACCATATTGCCTTTCAAACCATCTTGGATTTTCTTTGATCCTCCACCTTCTGCATCATTGTCCTTTCTGAGGAGTAATTAAAGTAGTTTTATTTTCTTCTTTTCATAAATCTCTTCCTAAAAGTAAAGGCCCACATGAAAAATACCTCAGCATCTTCCTTCAGATTTCTTGTATCAGTAATTTGATCCACTTTAAAGAGGTGGAAAAAACAGTGAGAAACTCCTTAGAGATGTCCCCTTCTATTTTTATTTTCAGAGGATGTTCTTTTGTTGTCTTTTTCTTTTTCCCAGTAATGCAGGCTTTATTTTACGTATTTTGTTTTGTACTTATAGAAAGAACAGAAGATCATCTGGTCAATCAATAAGTGTCGTACTGGGTCAGACCAGTGGTCCATCTGCCTTGATATTCTGTCTCCGACAGCAGCAAAATAGATGCTTTAGAGAGAGAGCAAGTGAACAGGGTATATCTAGAGCAGTAGCGCTCAACCCTGTCCAAGAGACCCAGGTCATCTGGCCTTTGGGTCCAGAAATTTGGTGGATTGAGACTGGGGGCACTGTTAATTGCTGCTCCCCCTGCTGCTAAATTTTGGAATCTATAGGCAGCCCTGCAGACTGGCTAACAGGGCCCTGTGTGCTAGATCTGCTGGTACGTTTTGTACCAGCTTGTGGAGTTGCTCTGGAGCCAGCTCAGGGATGTGGTCTGATGTGTATGCATCCTGATCCACCCTGGTCTGTAGGACCATTAATCTTCATAAATCCATGATCCTCCATGAATTTATCTAGTCCTCTTTTGATCCTGGCTATACAGGCATACCTCGTTTTATTGCGCTTCACTTTATTGCGCTTCGCAGATATTGCATTTTATATAAATTGAAGGTTTGTGGCAACCCTGCGTCGAGCAAGTCTATCGGCGCCATTTTTCCAACAGCATTTGCTCACTTCGCATTTTTTAGCAATAAAGTATTTTTTAATTAAGGTATGTACATTTTTTTTTAGACATAATGCTATTGCACACTTAATAGACTACAGTATAGTGTAAACATAACTTTACAGTATAGTGTAAACAAAAAATTCGTGTGACTCGCTTTATTGCGATATTCGGTTTATTGTAGTGGTCTGGAACCGAACCCGCAATATCTCCGAGGTATGCCTGTACTGTCTGCCTCTGCAATCTCCTGTGGTAATGAGCTTTACATTCTATCATATCCCTCTTCAGCCTTCTGCTTTCCAAAATGAAGAGTCCTAGCCTTTTTAGTCTCCTGGTATGGCAGCTGCTCCATACCCTGATCATTTTTGTTGCCCTTCTCTCTACCTTTCTAATTCTACTACCTCCTTGCAAAGTTGTGGAGAAGTTACAGTCTATGTTTTCACTGATAATTCATGTCAGGAACGCATTATATGTTTGGTGGAAAATGTCTTCCTGCTTCCTCCAGAAATCACTGTACTTTGGCAAGACAGATTTCTAACATATATTTTCATATTTCATTACTAGGTTAGGTTATGAAAAAAATATTGCATCATAACTTACAGAAAGGATATTGATCAATGGTAGTTTGTGCCCATAGGAGACAGGACAAGACATAATGGGCTTAAATTGAAACGGGGAAGATTTTGGTTAGATATTCAAAAGATCTTTGTAACAATGAAATGAGTTAAGCACTGTAACTGATCACCTGTGAAATCTATGTTTTTTAAGCTTTTTTTAACTGCAGAATAGACAAACATTTGTTTTAGAGGGATAATTCTGACCTGTAAAGGGAGTTGAACTAGATGATCTACTGAGATCCCTTCCAGCCCTATTTTTCTATTATACTGAAGTCTAATGGAGGAGAGTTGGGGACTACCTAAAAAAGATAAAACTTTGTTTTAAGTAGAAAAGATAATAAAGATGAAGGTTGCAGGAAAATAGAACCAGTTTCTAGAGGAATTTTGTATTTAAAGTTGTCTCAAAACATTTATGCTTACATCTGACAGTTTTTCTTTCCCAGGAGTGAGTTGGAACATTTACAGATAAAGGTACTGCAAGAACGTGAAAAATACCAGCAGTCTTCCCGGTCCAGTACTGCTGTTTCAGCAGTACCTGCATTTAGTGTGAACGACAAGTTTACCTTAAATAAGGATGATGCCAGCTACAGCCTTATCTTAGAAGTGCAGACAGCTATTGATAATGTTTTGATACAGGTGAGAGTCTATTTATCAAATGTTTTTAGATCTTAATACAACTTTTAAACCTCAGCAAGAATGCTAATGTTTTTTGATGCTAGAAGATTTTTATCAGGTTTTACTTTTTATATGCCCCAAGTTCAGTTTTTAAGGACTTTTTATGTTAAAGGCTTTAGTGCTGATAATACAGGTTTATAGATATCTTGTTGTTATAAAGCAAAATTTCAGTTTGTACTTATTGGAAAAAATATTGAAAAAAAATATTGGCATTTAACTTTCCACATGCTTCTAATAGAACAGCTAAAATTCAAAATTATTTTTTTAAGCAAGTGGAAAGCTATTATTTTGAATTCAAGTAAGATTCAGGTATTAAACAGTTACCAGCAGGCTGGTATGGGACATATGGATTTGTTCCAGAGTTTTTTTATTTCAAGAGTTGCAAACGCAAAAAATAGTTAACAAAACAAACAAAACACAACACAACAAAACATGGTCTTCACATAGAGTTGTGAAGTGATGACAGTCTGTAGCACCCATGTAGCTGTAGAATGTTGCAGTACAATAAATCTTCAGTATATGTAATTTTTGAAGAATGATGACACTTGATTTGATTTAGTAGTTAATAAATGATGACACTTGATTTAGTGGTTACAGATAAGCATTTAGAATTAATTATTCCTTTTATCATGTCAGCTGAAATGAATGTTGTCTTTGGTAGCCGGAAGAGAAGTTGATGCTGAGATAACTAGCTTTGGGGCACATCCAGGGAAAAAGTCTTATAAAAAGGTAGCCAGGAAGAACTGAAATTTAGGTGAGCTATCCAGGTAACAAAAAAAACCCCCCACGTTCCTATTGGTTCTTGGTGGACACATCTATTTTTTTAACAATCGATTGATACACAGGATCTTTCAGTACTTCCTCAGGTAGAGCCTGCATTGGTGAAACCAATGTAATGTCTATCTTGTTGCAGACTGACGAATTGGACATTACATTGGAGTTTTGTTCTAGTGTAAACCAGTTGAAAGGTTAGTTTGGGATGTTTACGACAGACTTAGAGCTAAAGATATCCAAATTATCGTAGTCTTAAAATGTAACAAATATGCTAAAAATGTATTTGATCTTTTACTTTTCTTGAATTAAGTTTATCAAACAATATTATTGCCCTTTCTTCACTAACATAATTATGTACAATTAAGCAAGATAAATATGTTAAACTATGCTTTTTATTTGCCCTTCCCTTAATGTTCTGCACAGAGTGATGTCCCAATAGACCTACTGGATGTGGATAAAAATTCCGCTGTTGTTAGTTTTAGTGGCTGTGATTCTGAGGTAAGTGGAAGAATAACTTCTACAGAGACTGCTTGATGAAAGCTACTATCAACCGGGCACATCTACACCTTAGTCTAACGTTAGTCCCAAGTCGGTCTACACACATGGCGTTACTGCGCCATATGGCATCAACGTGTGTGTTACTGCACAGTAACGAATCAGGTATAAATTTCATACCTGCATGATGCAGATATCAAATTTATGATCAAGTTGGTGTAAGTCTAAAGTTAGTCCCAAGTCAGTCTACACACAGCATTAATGCACTTTAACACCTGCACGTGTAGACACTGGCCTATTCCCGCTTACTGTGCAGTAAATTTAAGCCAGTGTAAATGCATGTGTAGATATGCCCACTATGTATTAAAAATACATAGTTTAAAATGCTTGGAGTTAAAATACTTATTTGTTGGCTGAAAGAACTGGAATAAAATTGGGAGGGAGCAAGTTAAGATAATTCACTGTTGCTAGAGGCATAAAAATAGTAAGCATTCCATATACAATAATTTATTTATGAAAACTTATTACCCAAAGAGCAATATAGTTTCACATAAAGTAGGTTTTAAAATATTGTACTGACATGAAAGTCTTTTGTGTTTTAGAGATTACATGTTGGACTCTATACATTATTTTTACAGATATATTTAATTTAACATCATTCCAGAAACTAAGTTAGCATTGTAAAGATCTTTTAAAGAAGGGGAGGGGGGGTTGCCCATAGCTGTCTATTAAATATTTAAGGTTTGTTAGTAACAAATTTGGCACATCAAAGGTTTGTCTTTAAGCTTACATAAATTAATGCTTGTTTTGAGCTTCTTAATCATTCTGTGTGATCATTACTTTAGCTAATGTCTCTTTTAGCCTACAGCATATTTTGACTTTTTTTTTCTTTGCGCAGTTAGCATAATTTTAGCTTATCATTCGATACTTCCATGTGGTCCCAGGACTGGGACCAACAATCATCTATTTGTCAGTTCCAATCTGGAATGGCTTGGGTGCTGGGCTGCAGGCCACTTTCAGTATGCTGGTTCATGGGAAACCCAGGAGTCTGGACTTCCCTTGCACTAGCAGGTAGCAATGACACCATTGGGATTTGATGGCTTATCCCAAAATAATGGGATCCCAAAATATTTTGATCCCAAAATAATGTGTTCTGCCATGCTATACATGCATGGCAGGACACACGATTGTTAGAATTGGGGATCAAATCCCATCTTACCATTAAATAAATGTGTGCCAATGGCCTTAGTTTCCTCCTCGAATATTCATTCCTTCTCCTAGGAACATACTGAAGCTTATTCCAGGCTCCCACATGGTCACAGGACTGGGGCAGACAATTGTTGGTCCCAACCCTAGGATTTCATTTGGGCCAGTTCAAGACTTGAGTGCAATTCTAGATCTGGGATTGACAGTCAGCCAGCCCTGGGACGATATCAGATGTTCCAGATGGGGCTGGGACTGACAGTTATATCAGCTAATTGCCAGTCCCAGCACTGGAGCCAATGCCAGACTTTGGTGTCGTCCCAGGGCTGGGACCAACAATCAGCTGATTGTCAGTCTCAGTCCTAGGACTGCACTGGGGCCAGCTCAAGACTGGCGTGGTCTCAAGGCTAGGACTACACCAGAGTCTTGAACCAGCTGTGATTTTCCTGCCACACAGACAGTTTAAGGTGCAAACCAGCCACAAAAATGTTAGACGTCTTTTGTGAAATACTTTTGTGGCTGGTTGGTTTACTGTTTTGCTCACTATTAACTCCTTGAATGTGTGGAAGGGTTACTATTTATGGCATGATTAACAGGGTAATAACAATTTAATTGTAACATCTGCCAGGGGGTCTAACAGGCAACTCTTTTTTTTCTTTTCTTTTTTCTAATTCTGCAGAATATAGTTTTCAGCCTTAATGCGGAGATTGAGCTTTATTGAGAGCTAGTTTTTAATACATAGTGGAGTTTTGGACCTTTGAAGTTAATAGGAATTTTCAGCATCTCCAGTGGAGTCAAAATTCCATCCATTATGTTTTACCTTTTATGGGATAGTTTTGGTTAGATAGCAAAAACTGTTACTACTGTATTTACTCAAATCTACGGTGAGGTGTCTGTCCCTGCCCCCAGTGAGCATGGGAGGAAAAAACCCTCATCTTATATTCATGTATAAAGCAGGGAAGGGGGCACATGACTGCTGCAGCTCTGACTCCCGCCTTGAGCCTGGTTCAGGACCAGGGTGAGACCCCTAGCAGAGTCCTGCTCCCCTCTCCACTTGCCTTTTTCAGTTTCTGCCCCACTGTACTCCTTTCTTGCCCTTTACTGTCAGGTGCAGCTCAGCTCTGGCTTGGGCTGGATTCCCTCCCAGGCACATAGTACATGAAAACTCTATCGCTTGCCCAGCCAGTCAGCAGCATTGCTGCTGCTTTGTGGCATAGCAAGGGCTGCACTTCCACTTGCTGTGGTCCATAAGCTAGGAGGGAACAGAGTCCAAGCAGCATCTGACAGTAAGGAGGAGGGGGAGAAAGAGGCAGAGACTGTAAGGAGTGAGGGGAAAGGGTAAGAGATTGTGGTGAGAGAAGAGATTGTAAGGAGCTGGAGGGTGGAGGGGTACAGGTGGCAGAGGGGCAGGAAGGCTGCAGTGGTGGGGCAGAGGGCAAGGGGGCTGGCTGACTACTACAGACACTGCTTCTTATGCTGTAGCAGTGGAGGGGACAAATTTAAAACAACCTTCCAATAATAGATTCCATACCTGGAAAATTGTAGATTCATCTTAGATTCAAGTAAATGCAGTATGTTTGCTTATATTTTGAAACGTTTTCACAAATCTGATTCTAAATTATTTATTTTGTGAATTGTTCACAGCCAAATAGCAACTTTCTCCTTGCAACTTACCGATGTCAAGCAAATACCACTAGACTGGAGCTTAAGGTAAGCTTTTCAAAAATATTTTCTTTTACTTTTGTAGGGTTACCATATTTCCAGTTCCAAAAAAGAGGACACTTGTCGCGGGGACACCTCACTCCCAACCTGCAGCCTGCTGTCCCTGTTGCTGCCCCTCACTCCTGATCCACAGACCCCTGGCCCTGCTGGTGCCCCTCACTCCCTGCTCACAGTCTCCCACGAACCCAGGCCAAGCTGGTGCCTCTCACTGCTAGCCCACGACCGCCTTGTTCCCCCCAGCCTTGTTGGAGGGGGCCTCCAGCTGCCCCCGTCTCAATCATGCTGGAATGCTATGGCAGCTCTGGCTCCTGTGGGTGGCAGCACAGCGAGTCTGGCCCCGGCACAGGCTAGAGGGAGGAGGAGGGGATGTCTCTAGCACCCCATGCCCCAGGCTGGGGCTCCTGCACCATGCCAGGTAGCCTGGCTATGCCTCCCCCCACCTCTTCCTCCCTGGCAGCATCTCCCAGGTACCCCTTCCAGTGCTGAAGCCCTCATGCCTAGACATCATTCCCCAGTGCCAGCAGACAACCATCCCCCTCACACACCCATCCCCTTCACATTTCCCCCCACCCAGACATTCCCCAAGCCCTGGCACTCTAACCCTTCCCCCATACACTTACTTGGATGCAGCTGCCAGGATTGCTTTCACCCACCTATCAGGTGTGTGCTGGCCATGTGCGTGGGTGTGTGTGTTTGCACAGAAGCACGTGGTGCCCCCACCTCCAGTTGCCCTCCCCCATTCCCACCAGCAGAGTGGAGCAAAATCCTGGACATTGGTTCAGATTTCAAAAAACTGCCCAGACGGAGATCAGAGGATCCAAAAAGAGGCCGTGTCCAGGAAAACCCAGATGTATGGTAACCCTGTTTTAAAAATATGTTTTACCAAGAAAATATCAGTTGGTATATTGTGCTCTGTTTAAGTGAGCTTAAGTGCATGATGAACCCAGTGTGGCTACTGCTTGTTTACTCAGGAATCTTTAATCACTTGCATACCACCTCCTTTATGTGTGTGTACATGTGTGTACTTGGAAAATGGGTAGAGGAGGAGTGCGAAAAGGAGAAAGCTTTATATCTTTCCTGCAGCAGCCTGTCCCATTGAAAAGAGAGGAAGAGATGAAATAATCTCTGGTGAGTCCAGAATTGGAATTTTACTTAATGTGGAACTTCAGACAAGGATAGGGAAGTGCTAAGGAGCAGAATTGTGAGTAGTGTGACTAAGTTGGCAGGTGAACTGGAGAAATAGACTACTGGTGTTTCAGAAGGGAAGGAAACTTCATCTTAAACGATATATGCTTGCACAGTCTTTAGATCAAAGGAATGACTAATTTTTTAAAATATTAAACTGTATGTATACAAATGTGCAAAGCTCTGTAATTGCCATGGGGGAAATATATGGGTGTCTTGGGGACTCTCTCTCTAGGGGGTTTTTTCCAATCAGTTTCTCAACACAGCAGACTTCTAAGTTGATAAGTACTTTTTTTCTGCTTGTGTTTTTTCAGCAAGAAGACAGTTTCTTTCATTTCTTTTAAAATTTAAGCATATAGAGCACAGATTTTAACTTTTTTTTAAGGAGGGTTCAACAAACGGCCTTGTGGACAGTGTAATAGGGCCTTAAGAGACCTGATTTCTCTTACTAGTTCTGTTGTTGTCCTGTTTGATGACTTTGGGCAACTCATTTAACTTCCTTGTGTTTCAGTGTCCTTATCTTTAATTGGGGGTAATATTTCTGACCACCTTTGTAAAATGCTGTGAGAGATGCTGATTATCACTTCAAGTGCCGTCTACTTTCAACAGATATCCCAGCATAAATATTTGACAGTCCTTCTCTTTTCTCAAGATTGTGTTTTAGTTAGTTCTTTGAGATTTTTTTTTTAAATAAATGCCATGTGTCAGAACTCATTCTTATTAGAACAGTTTTATGCCATTCCATTGATACAAAAGTACCCTAAAGATGAGCACTAGAGGATCTTCTCTGTAAAGGAACTTTTCTTTTTGTGATTCTCACTAAGACCTAAGCACCTAACAAGCAATGAATTAAGGGCTCGAGACCTGATGCAAAATCCACTGAAGTTACTGGGAGTCTGTCCTTTCAATATACTTATTTTACAGATGGAATACTGAGATGAGGAATAAAATAAATCAGGGGCATTTTTACACATGCTCCAGGAGGTGTAGAAGGGGCACTTTAATTAGCGAGCTGTGCTAATTAAAAGTGCCCGAATATCACATGTATCAGCATCCCCTGTGCTGAAAAGTGGCGGCAGGGCACTGAATAGAGCTCATAGAATGAGCTCATTCTATGAGATTCGGTTCAAAGCACCCCATTGCCATTTTTCAGTGCAGGGTCTCTGATGCACGTGACATGGGAGGCTGCTAGAGTACCATCATTTCCATGCTCCAGCAGACTCAATTAATTAAGTCTGCTCTAATGTGCTGAATTTCTAGCAAGATGGAACTGGCTCCCTGCACATCTATAGGAGCCCTTGAATTCAGGTTTTCCTGCGTCTCAATCTAGTGTTCTATCCATGCAAAACAATGTTTATTTGCTTATCTGGCTTCCTCACCCATGTATAGGGCTGTGGATAGGACAATCTTTTTTCTTGGTGAGTCCCTTTGGGGTTGCTGGCAGCTGCTAGGCATTAGACCATCCTGAGCAACAAATTGTAGCGTGAGGTTGGATTGGTGCAGAGAGATTTCAGGTGTTGGGATAGTACAAAAGTTGCTTTGCCCACCCACTTGTCAGCTGTTAAGTATTTCTTAACTGCAGCTGAGGATCTGATGTTGGTTCTTTTCTAAAATTCATGTTGGAAGGAATAATATTCTTATTATCCTTATTGTGAAGAGGTGCTATAAAGGTGAAAATGTAGAAGGGTCTTCTGTCATCAATGTACATAGAATAAAGTTTGTAAAAGAACAGAAAACACTACATAGTACACCAAAGAACTACAAAAGGTTCGACAAAGACTTGCATCCTGGGCACAGGTATCAAAGCCCGTTAATTTTATTTTCTTCTATAAAAAATCTGTGCCAGTTAAGCAGTTCCTCGATGGACATTATTAAATCTACATTTGGAAAAGTTTTAGAATTGCTCTTTTTAAGACGGGTACTATCTTAGTGAACTAAAACAGTGTTTTAGATTTTTTTAAGATAAAATACAGAGGATTTACATTCTGATAAATTACTAAGTAGTCTCCTCCTTATTTTGTTTATTGATGTAGATTCGCTCAATTGAAGGCCAGTATGGAATACTACAAGCATATGTAACTCCAAGAATTCAGCCAAAAACTTGCCAAGTTCGCCAATATCAGATTAAACCACTTTCACTTCATCAACGAACTCACTCTATTGATCATGACAGGTATTTACAAACAAAGAGCAGTCATTTTTTGAGAAACTAATACAATCTAATTGAAGTATTGTATAAGAATTGACTTTGTAAATTGCAACAATCTTTCTAACATCTGATTATAAAATTTGTATATCAAATCTCTTCTCTCTTAATTTCCTGTTTTTGAATAGTCTTCTGCCACACCTCAATCAACCCAAAAACATCCAGATTTCTGCTTTCTTATTGTTCCATTCAGGAATTACAAGTGTATCCAATTGTACTTAATCTCTTCACCCACAATTTAGTACCTTAAATCACTGCTAGTTCATTGCTTACTTTAAAAGCTAGAGGA
The DNA here is from genome assembly GCF_001723895.1 of Crocodylus porosus. Taxonomy (NCBI): domain Eukaryota; kingdom Metazoa; phylum Chordata; order Crocodylia; family Crocodylidae; genus Crocodylus; species Crocodylus porosus. Next base: position 6,559,205 of record NW_017728912.1, on the reverse strand, counting down.
ACCATGAATTAAATTACATGTTCTAGCTTCAGATGCTAATGGACACTTCTCCCTGTACCATCCATTATGCCTGACTTCTCATGTATTACTTCTGTAAGAATGGCTTTGATTTTTAAAGAACTAGACTATCTGACCATCAGATTTCTTCACTGTCAATTTATTTCCTCGCTTACAAGCCTAACAAATTTTTTGTTTCAAGTTTTTAAAAATAAAAACTACCTGTTTTCCCAGTTGTAACTCATCTGGAGTAAAAAGGTTCAAATAATTACATATGCAGATGGTTCGCATAGAACTTTGTGCTGAACTACTGTAGGCTGACTGTAATGGTTTAGTTTACTGGAAGCTAGAATGAGACCAGACATTCAGAATAATGCTCATGTTTAAAACAAAAGGTAAAGAAAAATGCCATATGAAAATTAAAACTGTATCTTCAGTTGGACAGCTTTTCCAACGACAGTATTGTTAACTAACATACTAAACTAACGACTTTATTTCTGCTTCCATAATATCATAGACCTATGAACACACTGACACTAAAAGGCCAGTTCAGTTTTGCTGAAATTCACTCCTGGGTTGTGTTTTGCCTGCCTGAAGTCCCTGAAAAAACTCCAGCAGGAGAGTGTACCACCTTTTATTTTCAGAACACCTTTTTGGATACACAGCTTGAAAGTACTTACAGGTAAAATATAATTAATAGGTCACATTGTGACTTCACTGTGTGTAGTTAAATATATATGGAAATGGAAAGCCATATTGTCCCCTAAGTAGTATTTTTTGTCTTAGGGAATTGCTCACAGATATTTCACTTTGTTATTTTTTTCAGAAGCAGAGGAAAAGAGGTTACTGTCCACCATCCAGTGAAACAAGAAAAGGGTTTAGGCCCTCAAATTTGCAGATGAGGGAATTGCCCAGGGTCAGTTGTACAGGAACTACATATCATTATGGTGCTTCCTTGAAACCCAGCCTTCATACAGGCAAGGTTCTTTGAGTAGATGTGATATCTTGTATTAGACCAACTGAATAAAAGATAAAAGATATGACATCTGCTCAAAGAACCTTGCCTGCCTATGTCCTTAGACCAACACTGCTACAACCAAAAACCCAGCCTTCATATAGGATTTTTTCTGTCAGCGCTTGTCCTGGATGTCACTTCCACCCTCCTTATTTTGGGGTTCAGAGTAGGTAGAGGCACATGATACAGACAACGTTATTTTGCATTTTTCGTGCAAGGTTAAGATGCATTGTAGTACAAAGTAGTCTTGGCCCTCCCGCCCAATATTTGTGGGGCATCGGCAGAGAGGAATGAAGCAAAATTCAGGATCACCAAAGAATCTGAGCCATTCTGAAACGCATCCTGCCCTTTTCAATGTGTTCACTACAGATCTTCCCATTTTGAGTACCATCCTATCTCAGTTCCTTTAGTCATATTCAGGACATTCTTTCTTTAAAGTCGATGAAAATTTTGTTTGCACAAGGACTGCCTGATATGGCTCTTAGTCAGTGCCATGCTGTAATTCAAAAACCTTTCAAAATGTAATAGGTTTTCTTTAAAGCAGGGGTGTTGAAGATATGGCCTATGAGCCAGATCTGGTCTGTAGAGCCACATCGTCTAGCCACAAGTGCTGCCTGTGGGTTCCAGAGGCAGGGCCATCCCTGAGGGGGTGCAAATCAGGGTTACTGCCCTGGGTCCTGTGGAACTGGGCAGAGCAGCCGTGGCAACTCTGTGCTGCCTCCAGCTTTGTATCCAGCCACTTGCTCCCCACCCCACCACTGCCGATGGTGGCAGCTTCTTTGGATCCGGGGTGCATGGGATCAGAGCAGGGCCCAACATGGGCTGATTTGCCCCAGGCCCTGCACCCTGCTTGGGTCAGCTGTGCCCACAGCGGCAGGTCCAGGACAGCCAGAGAATCTGTGCTGCACATAGCAGTGGCAGCAGCTCCAGAGCTGTGCAGCAGGGCCCTACTAGTTCTAGGGATGCCACTCCACTACTCAAGGATGTGAGCACAAACATTTCAGATCTGAAATGTGCAGGCCAGTGCAGCCTGTGGACTGGCCCCTCATCTGGCCTGTTGGGCTGGCTGCGTTTGACGCCCTTCCTCTAACAATATGATAATTTAAAATAATCTGATATGACGAATTATGGTTGCACTGATGTACTTTACATGAAACCTTGTTATAGTATACACTATCCTGAGAGATGCCGAAGTTCTGTGTTTTCCAAAGTAACTGGCCAATTGTAGCAAAATTATCCTCTAAATCACTCTTAAAATCACTCTTCCACTCTGGTAACAAGTAATATATGCTGTTTTCCTTATGATTTTAATGGTCATCTTCTTAAAACTTTTCTTCATGAGAAGATTTGTAAATAAAACCTCCTCTCCCTTTTTGTAACTGCCGTAGGATGGATCAGCTTTCAGCACTGAGAGTAGTGTTCTCTTCTCAGTGAATTAATTAGCACACTTTACCTGACTAGTATAAATTATCCTACAGTATAGAAGCTGGGAATATTTTGTTATTTTTCTGGTTAGGTAGATTACAACTTGGATATACAATGTATAATAAACAGTGTTTTTATATAAAAGATGCAAAAAGTGTTTTGATTTCCTCACTCTTTTTTCATCTAAAATAAGACTCATATTGGAACTTGTAGTTATAGTTAAGCCCAAATTATCAATTAAAGAACATAGGTACATTAAAAGAAAAAGGTGTCCAAGTCTGTATATTACTTTGTGTTCAAGATTATACAGGTAAGAAAAACTGCTTCCTCTGTTGCATGGGAAGTTTAAACTTGGGGATGGCAACATAGTTTGTTATTGCCAGTGACAAAACTGAGCTCTGAATGGATGGGGTGATAAGAGAGGCAACCATTTTTAGTGGTGTCTTTAATTGGACCAGCTGTATAGTTGGGTGAGTACTTGGCCTGAAGTTGATTAGACCTGAGGAAGGGCACTTGATGCCCAAACACTTGTTCAACAGCTTTTCCATATACAGTTGGTCCAATAAAAGATATCCCTAAAAATCCTTGCCTCTCATACATTTTCTAGACAATCATGGCACGAACAACACTCCAACCCTAAGGTGATAAGATCATTTTTATGCAGTCTCCTGCCATTTAGTGTGTGGAGCAACTTTAGTCGCTTGATGATCTCTTTATCAAGTTACACTTTACTAGCTATGGCAGCTCTTTTCAGACTAGGGATTGTGATCCAAGGAGCCTGAAATTTCTAAATGGAGCCTCATGGGACTAAATGCTCTGAGTCCTGTTCCAGTCTTGGTGAAGTTGCTGTATTTTAGTCTTTCCCTTCCAAGGGGTAATTATGTGCTCACAGTTTCCCCAGACCAGCTGAGGTGTGTTAGTCTCCTCTCTAAATTACAGACACTTGAACGGTTACCACTGTATGAGAGTACATAAAAAGACGTAAGTGTGTAAATGGGCTCATAACTGGAAGAAGGTTTGGGAATGCTGAGATAGAGGATAAGACCTGTTTAGCACTATAACTTGGAGAAAGGTCAGGTTTACTGCTCTCTGAATCTATTTTTTGCAGAAAAGGGGAAGGTTTTTTCAAATCAGACAACATATCCACCATATCCATTCTAAAAGATGTACTCTCCAAAGAAGCTACCAAAAGGAAAATTAATCTCAGTATATCATATGGTAAGACTTTTTTTTTCTCTTCTACTTCATTTAGTTATTTTGGAGATTTAAGCATTTCATCTTATTTTTCTTACATGTTCTTTTCTTTTTTTTACTTCTATCAGATATAAATGAAATTTCTGTGAACCACACACTAAAGTTAATCCACCCAAAACTAGAATACCAACTGCTGTTGGCGAAGAAAGTTCAGTTGATAGATGCTTTAAAAGTAAGTTTCTGAGAACTCCTATTCAAGAAGCTTTTTTACAGATGTGGGGGCAGGGAGCTTTAGGTTATCAGCTGCCAAGCTCTATCTGATCTGTCAGACAGATTAAAAGATGGGGTCTGCTATATTTACATAGCTAGGACTGCTTTTCACTTGTATTAGTCATCCAAGGCATTTACTAATAAAAGTGTGCCCACCTCCCAATATCATAGTTTGACTAATGAGTACCTGTTTTGATTATTGGTCCATTATTGGTGACAGTTTGTTTATGTGACCTGGTTGCCTCTTTCTTTCCTTTCTTCCACCACTCTGTTTTAACACTAGTATTCCAGCTTACTGCTTTTTTTAATCATTTATCCCAGAGCAAACAGACCTCAATAAACATAAAGGTGATCATTTGCAACACAGGGGGCACTTTTACATGCGCTCATGGAGCAACAGAGATGCTGCTTCAATTAGAGCAGCTCCAAGAGCCACTCTAATTAAAGCACCACTGCATATGGTGTATCAGCATCCCCATATTTAAAAATGGCAGTAGGGATGCTTGAACTAAAGCTCATTCAATGAGCTTCAGATAAAGCATCCTTGCTGCCATTTTTAAGCATGGGGACACTGATACACAAGACACAGAAGGCTGTAGGAGCATGGCAGTTGCCATGCTCTAGCAGACTCCATTAACTGAGTCAGCTCAGACAGGCTGGAATTCCAGTGCAACAGAGCAGCCTCCATGCTCATGTATAGGTGCCCAAGATGAACTAACGCTCTTTTGTTTGGGATTCTGCCCCAGCTATCTAAGGTAAACATCTTGGTAATTTTTAGAGATGAGAGCATCTAAATTGGGTTAATGACTGAAGACATTTTCAAGCCATCATCTGAATGTTGTAAACTCCCTTCCATTCTAATCTAAAAGTAGGGATTGTATCTTGAGCTTCGAAGTAATAGAAACTAGCTTTTTTCACATAGAGTGTTAGGTTGAATAGGGATCCATTATGCTGCAATATCTAAAGGAAACAGTGCTATACTCTAGTATTGTCATGTCAGATATATGTTTATCCTGCCTTTTTGACAGATACAGATTCCATAAAATCTAAGTTCTAATTTTAAAATTTAAAAAGTTCTTAATTCAGAATATGACAAACATTTCATTTAAAAATGTGAATATAAGCCAGATAGCCTTAAAAAATTGCAAGATGTGTTAACTTTCCCACATCTACCTCAGTGCAGTGTTAATTCAGATCCTTTGAGAACATTTTGAGAACACAAGGAGTAAGGAATTCCTAGGCCTCAACAACTTCAGGCATTTAAGGGAAAAGATTCAGGGAAGAGAGTCTGCATAAATGCTGTTCCCCTTAGTATCTCCTCTATGTCACTGTAATGGAAAATACTAGGCTAGACGGGATTGATATTCTTGGGTTCTTGTTTTATGAGCCAGATTATCGAAGTTAAATTTTTACTTTCTGTTTATAATTGTCACAAGTGTGTGCCTAAGTCAGGAAAATGCATGAGCAAATAGTGAAATCAACAATGGGCAGTATGAGATTCCTAACACTCCCTGCATCAGTTTCTCTGCTCTTAGTTATTGAACACAAGATTATGAACTTATGGGCCTTCTTCAGTCTTCCGTCTTTGTATAAGGTATTCTCTGCATTACAAAATCTACTCTGAATCCAGGGTACCCTTAGTTAGAACACTAACCAACGCCTGCAGATCACAATTAAAGCTGTAATTCAGCTCTCCTCCAGTGGAAAGTATGTGAAACCCAGAGACTGAAAGTCAAACATAGAGGACACGCACAAGATAGCCATATACCCACACAAAAATAGGAGCAAGTGATGCAAAGTAATCCTGAAGTGGGGTGTGGAAGCCCTCAAAACAAATGTTGAAAGGGAAGAACTAGGATCATGTAAGTGGAAGAAGGGGTGCTTGGGTACTATCTCTTGGAAGGTAGGACAAAGTGAAGAAAGGAGAGGGGGGTATCGTGGTATTTAAATTCCCTCTACCATCTCAGAGCAGCTGGTAGCACCTGTTAAAACCAGTCATCAGTAAAAGTTAAAATTACCACTCTTTCAGCTTCTTGGTGGCTGTGATGGGGAAGTAAGTACCTGTTAAGTATTCTGCCTTTTCTCCCTGACATAAAATTCTGCTTTTATGTGCTACTGTTCATAAATTTCTCAAACAGCAGCAGACCACAAGGGACAGGATTGCTACTTGTTTCATTGCAGTATGGAGGGCTGTGATTTTGATCAGCGTTTCATAGCTCCAAGAGTCTTGTTCATTTCACTCTGTTTCTAAAAGCAGATTTAGAAAAGGCAAAGCATGGAGCTACTTCTGCAGATTTTGGAAAGACACCATTGCATTGGTTTTACATTTCAAACATATCTTTCACATGCATGCTAGAGGCTATATTTCAATGGAAAATTTTAAGTTCTATAAAAAATGATGGTTTGTCTCCTTCGGGCTAGTCAGTTTGAATCATATTTGAGAACTGTCACTGCTATGAGCTCAGTCTGGCATCTGAATCTGAGTTTTCTTTGATTGCTTTCTCAGCAATAAGGGTTTTTTATTAGAACGTTGCTAACAATTTGATTTATCAGTCAGAAAGTAACCTGGCTTCCTTTCCTATCAGTGTGTTTTGGTTCTAAAGAATGAACAGAAGTTGTGAAGCAAAAATTTGTGGCAGAAGCTATGACTTTGATAATATATGTGGATTTTTTTTGACAGTAACATTCCTTTAACATCCAACTGAGATAAAAGGGAATAGTTAACCTCTCTGAGTGCTATTGTTTCTACCTGGAGGTGCAACCAGTACTCCACCAAGTCATATCCAGGGTGTTTCTTCAATCATAAATCAGGATTGTTTCTTATTTAAAGAAATTTTAAAATTAGAGGAAAAAGATGAAATCGCTAGAGAAGGGTTGGTGTGGAAAAAGGCCAGTGAAAACTAGTTCACAATGTTCTCAGATACTGAGAAGAGTGTAAGCAACTCCCCTTTTCTTGTTTTTAAATCATGCACACACATAGCTTAGTCAGCTTTTAAACAGGAGTTTCAGGTACTACATTTGTGTATGCACCCCCTCCCTGCCAGGTCTGGGTCTTTTGCAATGCCGTTCTATCTTGCTACTTCTAAATATTTACCTTTTTTCTGTGTGAACACTTAAACAATTATGGGTAACTGGCTTTTTAGTGGGACAAAAGGATGGTGATTGTGCACTGAGCCTAACTCAGATCCCATGGTAATCAATGAAAGTTTGTTTTTTTTTTCCATTGACGTTAGTGAGAACTGAATCTGACCTAAAACTCTCCCTACAATTGGAAAAAAATGTCCTTAATTTATAACCATGGTAATATCATGTTTTAAACAAAAATGGTTTTTGTGCTTGCTTGGCTTATGTTCATAAATTGGATCTCCCTTTAATTCTTCAGAGTCAGATGATCTCTCTTGACCACTGGTCCATTTATTTATTTATAGTAGGTATGGTATTAATTTTTTCCTAGTTTGAAAGGATGTGGAACTTTATAACCAGCAACAAATTATCATCCCTTTGGACACTAAGTGCCTTTCTTTTGACTAAAAACAATAAAAACTGGAATTTTTAGCCAGGGTGCTGGGGTACCTTGAGATCCTTTTGTGTGCGCCATGGGATATCACAAATATTAGCACTGTTAGGTATGCAAACACCTACATGAATTACAGTATAAACCCAGAGATTACAACTAGGAATTCAGTGTCAAAAACATTTTGATCTGTTGTGGCCTTTTTGAGTTCTCTGCAACAGAATAATTGCACTATTATTTTTTATATTCAAGAAATGAGAGAAAGGTAACAGCTGGCATTTTCTGAGGTCTGCCTTAAGTCTAATGAGGGCTGCCCTGAGTCCAAAAAAGGTTGAGAACCGCTGGACTAACTATCTTTGTACAGAGGTGATATGTAATATATTTATATATATTAATTTCCTCATAGTACTTAAACATTTTTGCTCTTGAGTCCAAAAAACAAAATAGTACAGTTTTTGGACTTTGATTTTTTTTCTCACTTTAAAATATGGCTCTACACTTTTAAGCATTTTAGTAACTCTGAAATTTACCATGTAAGAATGATGCTTTCTAAGTCAGTGAACTCACTCCCTGAATGTCTCATGTACTGGTAACCTAAATAAGTATTGAGTTTTGTAGCCCTTAGCCCCTAAGCTTCCTCAAACTCTGTAAAGTTTAGGGAAATGGAGCTGACATCTGTTTTGTAGGGTTTTTTTCCTTGTTAATCAGCTGAGTTGTTTATGAAGTTCCCATAGACTAGGGCCTCCAATGGGACACTTACGTGCCTGTACACCAAAGCCAGGAACCTGGGGAACAAACAGAAGGAACTGGTCCTCCTGCTAAACAAAAATGACTACGATCTCATAGGGATAACGGAGACCTGGTGGGACTACACCTATGACTGAGCCACAGGTATAGACGGCTATACCTTGTACAGGAGAGATCATGCAGACAAAAGGGTCGGGGTGTAGCTCTCTATGTCAAGGAAAGCTACACGTCCCTGCAAGCTGACACTGGCATCCAGGGTGGATGACTGGAGACCCTCTGGGTTAAAATCTGTGGTGAACACAGCGCAGAGGACACAATGGTAGGAGTCTACTACAGACCTCCTAACCAGGATCAAGAGCTCAACCAGGAATTCACCAAAGAACTGGCTGGGGCTGCATGCTCCCAGTGCATGGGAGACTTCAACTACCCAGACATCTTGTGGGAAGAGCACCCAGCCAAATCTGAACAGTCATAAAGCTTCCTCATGGGCATGGACAAGCTCTAGCTGACTCAAGAAGTCTATGGACCAACGAGAGGCAAAGCACTGCTCAACCTGGTACTGGCAACAGGGGTTGATCTAATCAGTGACCTAATGATCGAAGGGAGCCTGGGAGACGGTGACCATGAGCTGATCACCTTCACTATTCACCATAAAGCTGGCAAGTCAGTTAGCAATATAGAAGTCTTCGACTTCAGGAAAGCTGACTTTGACTAGCTCAGGATGCTTGTTAGCGAGGCCCTAAGGGACCACAACCTGAAGGGGAGGGGAGTTCAGGATGAGTGGTTGCTCCTCAAGGGAGCAATCCTGAAAGCACAAAGCAATGTCTATCTTGTCTCAAGAGGAAAGGCAGCAAAAGGGCACAGAAGCCCCCTTGGCTCTGCAGGGAACTTGTGGACCTCCTGCATCTAAAAAGAAAGGCCTACAAAGGATGGAAGACTGGATCCACCCCAAAGGAGGAGTATTCTGCATCAGTCCAGACCTGTAGGGAGCGAACTGGGAAAGCCAAGGCTGTGACTGAACTCCAGCTGGCTACACATATCAAAGACAATAAAAAGTCATTTTTTAGATATGTGGGGAGCTGGAGGAAAAGCAAGGGTAACACTGGACCCCTGCTAAACCATATGGGACAACTGGCAACGGACGCCCAGGAAAAAGCCAGCCTCCTTAATGAGTATTTTGTGTCGGTTTTTCACCAACCCCAAGGGACAACCCTGCTCAATACAGTACGGGACAGCCAGGATGAGGGAGAACTGTTACCCTTCATCAATGTAGACCATATGAAGGAACACCTTGAGAGTGTGGACACCTTCAAGTCAGCTGGCCCAGTCAGTTTGCACCCAAGGTTAGTTAAGGAGCTGGCAAGCATCATAGCTCAGCCACTGGCACAGATCTTTGAGAACTCATGGCACTCAGGGGAAGTACCTGAAGACTGGAAGAAGGCCAATGTGCCTATCTTCAAGAAAGGAAGGAAAGTAAGTCTGGGGAACTACAGGCCTATCAGGCTGACCTCTATCCTGGGGAAGATCTTGGAAAAAAATGATCAAAGAGACCATTCCTGGCAAACTGGCTGATGGCAATATCCAGAGGGATAGCCAGCACGGGTTTGTTGCAGGTAGGTCTTGCCTGACCAATCTCATCTTCTTCTATGATCAGGTGACCTATCACCTGGACAAGGGAGAATAGATTGACGTCATATATCTTCATTTAGAAAAGCCTTCAATCTGGTGTCCCGTGATTATCTCATGGAAGAATTGGCCAACTGTGGTCTCAGCTACATCACAGTCTGATGGCTAGGGAACTGGCTCTGAGGTCAGACCCAGAGAGTGGTAATAGACGGAAGTAAATAATCATGGTGCACCATGACCAGTGATGTTCCCCAAGGCTCTGTCCTTGGACCTATATTCTTTAACATCTTCATTAATGATGTGGACATTGGTATCAGAAGTGGCCTGGCCAGGTTCGCCAATGACACCAAACTTTGGGGTAAAGCGTCCGCACCTGAGGACAGGATAGTCATCCAGACCAACCTAGACAGGCTCAGAAAATGGGTGGACAAAAACCTGATGGTGTTTGTCACGGGGAGAAACAGAGGGGAAGACCCCAAACAGCCAGGAGGGAACCCCGGGGTCAGGAACCCTCAGAAGAAAACAAAAGTAAAAGAAAAGAAACTAAAACCTTCTTACCTGCAGCAGGATCCACGGTGAAGCCAGAAATGGAGGCGAGACTCGAGCAGCTTGTTAGCCATATCTTTATACAGCTGCGTCAGCTGATAACGTCAGCTGTAGGAGCCAGCTGATGGAGATAAAAGGAGCCACTGGCAAGGAAGAAGGAGAGAGACTCGCAGGGACGCCAGCAGGGAAGTCTCTCCTGGAGCCTCTATGAGGGGAAAAAGGGTGGGAAGCTGCCTCTCCCAGCTGCCTCTCAGGGAGGGCACAGCGAAGCCCACCACGGGAATGACACTGCTGGTGGCAGCGCAGGGAGCGAGGGATCTGAAGCACCTTGTTCAGACCGGGGACCCGGTTTGAAGACAGGGAAGAGCAGAAGGAGCTTGACGCCAGGGCTTACTGCAGAGGAGCCAGAGGGAGCAGCAGATACCAAGACACCAGACCAGGTGGGACCTTTGAGGGCTCCAGAGGTGTCCCGGGAAGCAAAACAGTAAACGGGACTCACTTGCAGCTCCAGACGAGATGCACATGAGGCGGAAGGAGGAGCCCGTGTGGCTCGTTAGCTGCCTTTTTATCTAATTACACCCAGTCGGTGACATCACGGTGGGACGCCGGCCAGCAGGGATAAAAACGGCAGCTGCAGCTGCGGAGGGGGCAGATAGCCCCGGCGAGGAGCGATGATTGGCCCCATCGGTGAGAGGAGCAGCGGCAACGGCAAGCAGCGTGGAGCCAGGGGAGCTAGCGGAGACACAGACGGAGCAGAAACGTCTCCCTCAGCTGGAGACTGCCCTGGATGACGAGGGAGCTGAAGGTATGGCTCTGGAGGACGCGGCAAGATGGAAGCTGGAGAGCAGTGCGACCCACAGGTAGGGTGCCGGAACAACGGCACGCAGAGACAACTGCACCAGGGAGGAGAGACCCCAGGAGAGCTCCAAGGGAGTACAGTCAGGGCGGGCATCGCGCCAAGCCGCTGGGGTACTAAGCAGGAGGAGGGACCGGGGGAAATACGTGGCCAGGGACGGGCCAGAAGGGAGTCAAGGAGGGCTTGGAGTAGACAGCTCAGCAAGTAGCGAGACACTGAGTAGTCAGGATTTCTTTGAGGTTGTTTTGTTTGGTTAACTCTGGCTGGGGGAGAAAGAGCTAGGGGCAGTGTGCCTGCAGAGTGAGGCTGAAGGGGACCTCATTGAGGCCAGAGTTTTCTTTGGAGTCCCCGTTCCTTGAAGGGAGGGGAGTAGGCGAGGTGGGCCGTGGGTCGAACTTACTGGGGTCGCCATGACAGGGGATCGTGGCCACTTAGGGGCAGGCCTAGTGGTGTCATTCCATGGCTGGGGAACAAGACCAGTGGAGGAAGAACGCACCAAAGGTGGTGTGAGGCCGGGGTGCATGGGTGGTTGAGCCCCGTGAAGTGACTGCCGAGGGATCCTGGGCCACAGAGTGTCCCGCGAACTGACCCCTTACACTGAGGAACATCAAGTCATGGCAGGAGAGAACAGGGTTGGGGACAAGGAGAAAAGAGAGCTACTCCGATACCGACAAGATCCCAACAGGTGCTTGACATCTACCCGCAAGGTTAAAACTGCCCGAGAGCAGGTAATGGAAGCCTGGCGGTCACAGGAGGGCTTGAGAAGGTGCCTCAGGTGGGGGACAAAGGGCATAAGCAGCACAATGGGCTGCAGAAGACGAGCCCCAGGGGCATAGAGCTGCCCCAACGGGGGACGTGGGGGAGGTGTACAGAGAAGGACCACTGCGGGTCCAGCGAACCCACAGGCTGGGCGAAGAGTGAAGAGGAGGACATGGTAGCATGCAGTCTAGCCTGAACCCAGTTTATGGCCAACTAGGGGCCTTGGGTATCTGAGGCCTGGCGTTGGTGGATAGGCCAAGGGAGCAGGTGTCAAGGGGGCAGAGGGCCTCTCTTAATATCTTTATATTTCTTTGTTGTTTGTATTTTATGCTTCCCACTGTTGGAGGGGTTGCGGTACAAGGCGTCTGGAGCCTGAGTGTTGCTTAAACCTGAAGGGGGTTTACAGTCTCTGGGTAGACTAGGCAGTGGTTAGGCACTGTGGGTAGATGTAGGGTTAGGCCCAGCAGGCCGATAAGACCATCTCTGCAAGTGTACGCAGAGCCTCAACAGTTGGGGGAACCGGCCAAAGGATTTTTGGAACCCGTCAAGGCAGGGTGTAAGAGCAAGGTAGAGGGGAGGTGGAGCCTCGCAGAAGATCGCCAGACAGACATCCCATAGTCGAGTGACGCCCGGTAGTTGGACACCCACCACTGGAACAAGATCCAAAGTCGTGACAGGCAAGATTGGGGAGCAACTACTCTGGAGAGAGACATCCACTCAGGAGAACATCAGGAATGGACAAACGAACACCACTGAACATCTGTGCCCGAGCAGCATGTGACCGGATGTTCGAGGCCAGACGGGCACAGTGTTCAACACCGAAAAATGCAAGGTTCTCCACCATAGGGGAAAAAACCCCACAGCACACTTATAAGCTTGCCAGTGCTATGCTTGCTAGCACCACAGCTGAAAGGGACTTGGGGGTCATGATTGACCACAAGATGAATATGAGCCACCAACACGATGTCGCAGCTGGTAAAGCAAGCAAAACTCTGGCTTGCATCCATAGATGCTTCTCAAGCAAATCCCAAGATGTCATCATCCTGCTGTACTAGGCCTTGGTGAGGCTGCAGCTGGAGTACATCCGACTCTGGGCTCCACAATTTAAAAAGGATGTGGAGAAGTTTGAGAGAGTCCAGAGGAGAGCCACACACATGATCAGAGGGCAGGAGAACAGGCCTTATGATGAGAGGCTGAGAGCCATGGAACTCTTCAGCCTGGAAAAGCTCAGGCTTAGGGGGACCTGGTGGCTGTCTATAAATATATAAGGATCTGGGGGAACGCCTGCTCACCAGAGCACCCCAAGGGATGACAAGTTCAAACGGTCACTAACTCCTCCAAGACTGTTTAAGGTTGGACATAAGGAAGAACTTCTTTACTGTCCAAACCCCCAAGACCTGGAACAGACTGCCACCAGAAGTGGTGCAAGCACCTACTCTGGACTCCTTGAAGAGACATTTGGATGTTTATCTTGCTGGGATTCTTTGACCCCAGCTGACTTCCTGCCCCTGGGGCAGGGGGCTGGACTTGATCTTCTGACATCCCTTCCAGCCCTAATGTCTATGAAATCTGTAATTTATACCTCCAAATACCTAATGTTCATTTTGAAATATAAATTTGGACCTAACTGGCAACTCAAGTGATAATGCTCAAGAAAGACAGTCTAGCTTTGTTCTCAGATCCCCAGTGCACATTTGATATAGAAATCACAGAAAATTAAATGCACAGCTTGGCAGTGCCACTTTCAGTGATCCCCTTCCACAGTAGGCATCACTCTTGCATAGTAATGGTAGCATGGGATTAATGTGAAACACGTTTTTTGCAAAAAAATAACCTTGTAGAAAATAAATTTTACTGAATAAAATTGAGGTTTAAAGCATGGTGAGTTGGAGCTGTCTAAAATTTCAGATATTCTCATTGATTGGTGAGGACAAAATAAACTGACACTTTGATAATTGGCAAGATCAGTTCCCAGCTTACTATGTTTTCTAAATGGTGAGATTCAGTTTTGCACCTCAGTGGGTGTGTCTGCACGAGACTTTGACTGCACAGTAGCCCAATAGTACTGCGCAGTAGCATCGCAAGGCAAAAATCGCGATGCTACTGCACAGTAGTATTAGGCCACTGCACAGTAGTGTCACAAAAAAGGCGTTCACCAGTGCTACTGCTCAGTAACTCGGGTTCCTGCGAATTTATTTACTACTTGTATAAACAAGTAGTAAATAAATGGACAGTAACAACTGCACAGTAGCACCTTGTGTAGATGTGGCCAATAAGTGCCAAACACAAGCTGATTTATTTATTTTTTTAAGCCAACCCAAATAACCTGTTGGTTGTGATGTCAAATGTTTGTTCAGTTGATTATTTTTTCATCTGTTATATTGTAAATGAGGTAACCAAATGGTGGGTTTTGGTGGGGTGGGGTGGTGGAGGTTGGGTTTTTTTAATTAAAAGCCCTCAGTCAAACATAGCCACAGAACCTGAGCAGGATTTGTTTTCAGATAACAATGTCTATTCCATATTCTTGAGTTCCCAGGAAGACATGAAAAATCAGATTGAGTTTGTATAAAAAGAACATTGCACAATACCGAGCCTTCAGCTAGTAAAGAAATGATCCTGATGAACTGTATTCAACTAGTGTTCAGAAATATAAAAATGTGATATCCCAGTTTCTAAAACCAGTGTTAAAAGTAGGAGGTGTCATTTGGAAATCAATGGGGTGAGGAAGATGATATACGTCTACGCTTAGCAAGAACAGTTTTGGAGAATTATTTCACCTCTACATATTACCTCCTCTCATCTAAACTCCATGTTTATTACTTTTTGAGTTGATGCCTTCTAATTTTTTCAACATTTCAAAATCTGTTTAAGGAGTTGCAGGTTCATGAGGGAAACATGGACTTCCTGATACCAGAATATCGTTGCATTTTAGAGGAAGCGGACCACCTGCTGGAGGAATACAAGAAACAACCTGCACATCTTGAGAGACTTTATGGTTTGTTCATAAATGCTGCTTTCCTGTCTTTAGCCAGAATCTTATTTTTATTGACACTGCAAATAGGAATGGCCAGAGGGAGAGTATGATGTTACTGAGTTTTAGTAACAATACATTGGTAGAGGAGTACAATTAAGTAAGTGTAGGTTTCAGTAGGGGCTAGTGTAAATGCTTGTATGCCTGTAAAGCTATTCATTATCTTTTACTTTCAGCTTAATTTGATAATAGCTGTAAAGTAAAGCAATCAAAGTATGCACTTAGATACATATTAATACTGCAGGTTGATATTATTACTCTTTAAAAATGTAAGAAGTGTTCAGCAGAGAACCATGGTAACTGTTTGTTTCAATATCAGTGACATGCTACTAAAAATTCAGAATTTGCATTATTTCAAGGGGTTTATACACTTTTTTATTTAATGTCACAGGGAGATGGCCCAGCTCTTTTATGCCCCCAATGCAGGGATAAGCAGGATAGATCAGCAGGCATCTGTCTTGTGAGACAACAAATTTGTGCTGAGTGAGGCATCAGCTCATTGAACATCTGCTGTAGAGCCTAGTTCTTTGAGGGACAGTCCCTTTATGCATGTGAAGTTTATATCTAACAGTCCTGAATGTGTTGTGGGGCTCTTTCTGAGGTTTCTTCTTTCCTTTACATCGGGGTGGGCAATTCTTTTGGGCAGAGGGCTGCTTACTGAGTTTTGGCCAGCCAGTGAGGGCCACATGACAGGCAGCCCAGGGCAGATAAATATTAATTTTCTAAGTCTTTTAAGGGCCCCGCAGGCTGGATAGAATGGCCTGGCGGGCCATATTTTGCCCACCCCGCTCTACATGTTGAGCTCTTCTTTTCTCAAAAGAATTTTGCAGTACTTAAATGTATTTTAGTTTTAGGAAAGTTTTATTTCCTTTGAAATGGTAGGATTCAAAGCACAGAACTTGAGGCTGGAAGAGGCCTGAAGCTTTCTATTCCAGCCCTTTCTTTTGAATCAGGGTTAAGTACCTCTGGGTCATCCCAGACATGTTTTGTTTGACTGTCCTTAAGATCCTCTAACAGAGAGAGTCTCTGAAGTAGCCTACCGCAGTGAATAACTATTCTTAGAAAAAGACTTCTAATAATAATATCTAATCTAGATCTGCTTTGCTGCAAATTAAACTGGTCATTCCTAGTTCACTGAGATATAACAGACTTCTTTACATATTGGAAGAGTATCATGGCTGTGCCCTTATTTTTCATATTTTACAATAAATAAATCAAATTAATTCCATCTTTTTCATACGCTGTGTTTCTTAAAATACTTGCCCCCCTCTGGACTCACTCCAGTTTGCATAAAAACATATAGATAAGACTTGGCTTGAATAGAAATGCTTTTGAGCACCTGTCTCAAACTGGGACCTGAGTCATGGACTTGCACTAGAAGTCGAAAGTGAAAGGCATAATGGAAATACAAATGAGATAACTAATTACAGTCTGATTATGCTAATAAAGAATAGCATAGCAATAAATGTGCTGATAGATAAACTGTTAGTGACAATATATTAGAGAAAAAAATGTAAATAATCTTTACCATACATGTAGGTGCCTTAGCTGCCTTAAAACCATGAAGTGTTCATTTTAAGTGGAATTTTTATATCTCTGACTTTAAGTCTATAAAATAAGAAGCTCCTTTCAGGGCAGACAGTCTGCAAGTATGACACATATAGGCTTAAACAGACCTATATGCATAGACTGAGAGTTATATAACATGTTTAAAAATATTCTCCTATTAAAACATTTATCTTTATGCCTGGAGAGCATTTTTCACAAGTTAGGCACGTTGCCACATAGAATAAAGTCACTGTAAGGATTTGGGTTATTTAATTGTAAACTAGTTCTTAAAGTGTACTGTTTTAAAAGAAAAGAATTTTGTTCTAAACAAAAATCAATTATAATGTAACGAATATGAGGTTTTGGGGTTTTTTGAGCGTTAGTAGTAAAGCAAAGAATTAACCTTGAAATTTTAACATTGCTTTTGCAGGTATGATTACAGATCTCTTCATAGATAAATTTAAATTTAAAGGCACCAATGTGAAAAGCAAAGTTCCTCTTCTTCTGGAAATTCTGGACAGCTATGACCAAAATGCATTGATTGCTTTCTTTGATGCTGCTACCTAAATTGGGAGAAATGGTAAAAAGAGGTATGAGCCTGTTAAGGAAAACAGTAGTGATGTGAAACAGGAACACCTGATATTTAAGATCTTGAATTTAAAAATGTTTCAACTACATCCTGATTTGTCTTTTATATACTTTATCTTTTTTGTGCGTTACTATTTCTTTAGTTGATTCCCATTTCTAGTATTTATTTAAACTCTTGCAATCCAGCTGAAGACAATAGATGTAACATACGTTGCTTATGTTAAATGCATATACAGAATATTATATTTACTTTAGTGCTGATCATAAATAGCTAAAAAAACCCCAAAATTTTATAGTTGCAAATATTCAAAATCCTTTTTATAAAATTTTTTAACCTAGTCAAACAGGACATGGAAAAAGATTCCACAGTTGTAAGTAAGAGTTCAACAGAAAGTAGTCTTTCTTGGGATCTATTTTATTTTAAATGTATTGGGAGCTTAATTGAATGTATAGCCATAGCACATTTTGCTTACTGTATACCAAAAATGGTACAATATTGTAAATTTTGTGTGTAGTATAGACAATTGCGTATATAGGAAATGAAAAAGTGACTCCTGTCCTTAAAGGGTAATTACATGTATAGTTTCATTCTCTTCCATGTATAATCTGTTTGGGTGAGTTTACAATTTTTGAGGCTACACAAACACTTGGGCATATATGCTCTTTACATTGGATTTAATTAAATTTCCTCCTAGTACTCATATACCTGAAATTTTTGCTGTCACAATTCATCATGCACTCACCCTCTTCCCAGTCCCTCCTCAAAACTCTCTACTACAAAGTCCAAAAACATTAATATATTTTAGTAAAAATAGTATCTCTTGTGCTTTCTAAAAATGTTGTGAAAAGGCATTTCTGTTTATCTTGTTTGGGGTTAAGCCCGCTCAAGCAGGGAATAGTATCTTTTGTCCTGTACAGCATCAGACAGAGAGAAACATTTCATCAGTGAGTAATACTGCATTTTAATATACACATTTTCAAATAACCAATAGTTATGGACTATATTGATGATACAGAGATGATAAACTAAGCCTGCCTCCTAGCATTACCTGGTCATGCCAGAAACAGAGTTTTTGTTTTTGTTTTAAATTAAAGTTTAGATTCCATCCTCATGTTTGCAAAGAAAACTTGAAAATATGACCCTAATGTTACTGGTTTTGTGCTGTGTGGTAGACCCAAAGGAAGCAACTTTTCTGCAAACCCACTCTTCAGGCAAGTCAAAGTACTCTGCTACACTGGCTTTTGATATGGTGCGGCTTAAACATCACTGGTCATGGAAGGCAGAAAAGTAAAATGCCAGTATTCTCTTAGGTGCTGTCCAGTTTGAGCAACAGATGAGATCTCTTCCCTTGCTGGTGAGTGTTGTAACCACTCAACTGCACAGTCAGGCCGCCCCTCAGATAGAAGAGGAAAAGAAATAGAGCCTCAGCACCTTCCCAATTGTCCATGTCACAATACTTTGTTTGTCAGATTTTTCTTTTCAGTCTTCCCTGCTGTTTTTATGAAACACCCACTGATACAAAAGCAAGGCCCTAGCTGTTCCCAGCTTGTGTTAATAAATCCTGTTAGTACAAGCACAAAGCTTGGTAGGAGTGGAGTTCAGTTGATTGAGTGTAACAAAGCAGTAAACAATTATATAGTGTCCTGGCAGTTGTACCAAATGATGAGAAAACAAAAACATGCTTCACAGTTCTTTAATTTTGAATTGATCTTGGGATTTAAAAAACAAACAAATAAACTATTTCCAGTTGTTTAGTTGGTGACGTTTTCTGATAACTGGAATAAATTTGAAGGGGAAATATCCCTGCCAAGGCAGTTGGGGTGTTGTATAGCATTTAAAATGTCTTTACTCTTCTGTAATATACAT
Organism: Crocodylus porosus; assembly: GCF_001723895.1. Lineage (NCBI taxonomy): Eukaryota > Metazoa > Chordata > Crocodylia > Crocodylidae > Crocodylus > Crocodylus porosus. The sequence goes on along the minus strand of NW_017728912.1, from coordinate 6,540,222 downwards.
AGTAAAACCCAATCAGTTCTAAAAAAGGTGAATTCAACCTTAGTATTTTTCAAATGCCAGAATGCTAGGATCTTTTACTTTTGTTTTGTTCACTGTTTATTATTATCCTTGTGCCCTACATTCTGGGAAAAGGAATAGTTCAAGAGCCAAATAGAAAATGATTAACTGATTATCTTGCAAGACTTCTATAAACAAAATAGTTGTGCCTGCATTGAAATTCACTCCCAAGATGGAAGAGTCCAGTTATGTTCTCACAAAACAAGAGATCTCAAGGGTAGTTGATATCGAATCTTTTATGACTCGTAATCTGGGCTGCTCATCTGGAAGGTATCAGATGCTATCCATCAGTGCTTTGGGCTCAGTACTGTCAAGAGTGCTGATCCTGTAATGAGCATTAGACAGGGATGGGGCATTGAAGTTATTGTAGAGTTTGAGTCGATGAAGGAATTATATTGCCTACAGCAGGGCTGTCCAGCAGCTGGACCATGGGCCACATGTGACCTGCAAGAGATTAAGTTGTGGTCCATCGGCTCCTGCCTCACTGGTGCTCCCCACATCGTTCCGGCTTCAATAGCTACCAGTCTCCAGGCTTCCCCTCCGTCCTCCACCTTTTGTTGCCTGCTTTTGCCCCAGGGAGCAGGGCAGTGTAGGAGTCTGTGGCCACAAGTTTGCATAGTGCAGCAGTGAGGGAGGGGGCATGCACCCAGTGCAGCAGTGAAGGAGGATGCATGGGGGCGAGGTATTGGAGCACAGTGCAGTAGCAGCACTGCTGACGTGGCCTCTAGTGCAGCCCACAGAGTGTTCAGCCCCCAGCTGCAGAAAGGATGGTCAGACCTGATCTATAGTTTCCAACACCACAGCTCACTGCATTTGGATTTTCCCGTAAGATCTACCATCCAGTATGATTCATCTTAACACTTAGGTTTGACAGTATAATTTGCAGGGCTCTGAACTATGCTCTTATTTCATTACCGTCATAGAAAAAATGCATTGTGTTTGATCTTTATGTAATCTAAATTGTGTTGGACAAGGAAGCTCAGCTTACATGTGTCTGTAGAGTAGTTGGCTTTTGATCTAGCAGAAAATAGATCCTTTTTTCTTGCAATGAATTATGGTTATGTTTAAATAAAGAGGCACAGAAATACGAACTGAAATTATTGTGCACTTCCCTCCCAGCAAAAGAAGACAGCCAGTTTGTGGAGCTGGTAGTAATGGAATTGGCAATAGCCTGTTGTCTGTAATGGTATATCCCTTCAGTCTTCACACAAAGCAGAAGAACATGATCCTTCAAAGTGTGAAACACCCAAACTCTGATCTTGAAAAATAGTTACGTTTTGCTGAATTGCAGCTTTAATGCATGTACTAAAGTTCACCGCCATTGAGCAAAGCACTCAAGTATGTGTTTGCATTTGAAGGCAGTGAAATATATGTACCTGTCTAAATGCTTTGTTCGCTAGGGATGAATAGTCTTTTGTTGGGTGGGCCAAAGTCATCAGCAGCTTCCAAGATCAAATCTGTAATGCTTTAACTCTGGTTGCTGTCACTGGGAATGAATGGTAAAACATCAAAGGAGGGAAAGGACTTGACCCTTTGAAGTTTGTATAAGTTTTGAGCTAGATCCACAGAAGAACATTAGGTGCCCACATCCAAAGTTTAGATGGTCACAACTTGCTCAACTACCACCTAGCCCTGGAGGCAACTAAAACATTTCCTAGGTACTCAGATGTTTAAGGGTGTTAGCACTGTTAGGTCTGCAAACACAATTCACAGCCTAAACCCAGAGATTTCAAACAGGAGTCAATAGTGCTAGAAGAATTCTGACCTGTTGTAGTCTTTCTGATTGCTCTGCAACAGAAGGATTGTCCAATTGTTTTTCCAAAGTAAAAATAAGTGAGTAAATACTAAGAGCTGGCCTTTTCTGAGAGGTACCTTGAGTCTAAAAAGGTTGAGAATCAACTGTACGAGCCACTAGAAGGAGAGGCAGTGCAAATGTGACAGAATCCAAGTCATTTTGTGACTGTAAACCCTTGTTTATAGTTTGGGCTCTAAATCTTTCCAGATCCAGCCCTAATCAGCAGCAAACAAAGGTCGTTAGCATCTAAAAGTTGGTTGCTGTATGAAAGAGCTGTAAGATTGCTTAGAGCTCCAGACTTGGGCCTGCACGTAGGATGCCTGCCAACGGATTTGGAAGTATCTGAAGCCCCAGGCTGAGGTGGAGGATTCTTACCAGTAACAGGGCCACATATGGCTCTTGCATGATTCAAATGAATTTGGACCTGATCTGGCTAATTTGACTTGGGATGTGAAAAATTTCCTTAAAAAAGACTTCTGTTTGCAAATGATTAGTTCATTACCTTTCACACAAGCACTAGGTTAACATTTAATGTTTTTAATGGTTCTCTAACCTACCATCTAATGTTCCTCTAGCATAGTCTCTCTAGCATACTCCAATATCCCTGTAGATTTCAAAACAGTAATCTCCAAAGTGTCCTGATCTTTACAAACATGTTTGGGTTTTTTTAAAGATCCTATTCCTCATGATTTATGATCTAAAATACACCATTCATCATATCAGTCAAGGCCTGAGATTTCTTAGTATGGAGAAGCCTGGGGAAGGATGTTGGCGTAGCCCTCCCTGGGGTGAAGGGTTACAAAGCTCTGTGCTGTTGTAACAAAGCCATGTGTCACTGGAGGGGGGAGGGAAGCAACAGATGCCTCTCAGGTTAGTTCTGGGTCCCCAGTGTAAGTGCTAGTGGATGAGCAGCCACAGGTATCAGTGACATATGGCTGGTAGGCTTACAGCCCTGGGCCATAGTCTGCTGAAGTGGTGTTGCAGCAGCATTGCCAGGTCTTAAATATGAAATGATCACATTAGAAGCTCAAAATTATTGCATTTGCTGAAAAACTATCATTCACTGAAAAAAATGTGCAAACGAATATGCAAATGAGTCTTACTTTATATTGATCATAGTAAGTAACCAGTGAGAACTGTGTCAAAGTTTAAGCATCTCTTTATTTTGAGATGTCTTAGGAAGTACTGACAGCAAACCTAGAGGCCTCTTAAAGGCTTAGACCAAGTGCAGGGGCTTCTTAACCTGTCAGGGAAAATACCATGCATCTGTGTCCGTGAAGACAGTTTTCTTGAACCGTACCCCAGGAGAACTGCTCTTCTGGCATGGTTCAGTATCCACTGAGTTGCAGTGGATTTAAGACCAGTTTATGGAAATGGGAGTCTCCTCCCTTGCTTGCTCCAAGGGCCTTACAGCTGAAGACAAGTGAAACTTGGGGGCATCCAAACCCCAAGCCTCTGGGCTTGGGACTGCAAGTAGGATGCCTGCCAAAGGTTTTGGGAACATCTGAAGCCCCAGGTGCAGGTGGAGGATGTTTGCCTGTAGTGGGGCTGCTTCTGGTTCTGGACTGACTCACGGATTTGAAATTGATTTGGCTTG
>NW_017728912.1:6521005-6536027 GCF_001723895.1 Crocodylus porosus | reverse complement strand
CTGCCCGCCGCGGGGCTCCCCGCCAACAGGAAGCCGCTGGCGCCGCTCGACAGCGCCATGGACCTCAGCTGCGGTGAGTGCGAGGCGGGGCGGCACCTCCTCCTCCTCCCCAAGCAGGTGCTGGGGGCGGGGGAAGCTGCTGCCCCCGAGGAAAGGGCACTTGGCTTGTGGAAGTCTGGCTCTGGCTGGCGCCCCCTCTCGGACCCTGCCTATCCTCTCCCCAGGTGCAGGTCAGAGTAGGGGGTGCCCACCCAGGACGGGAGGGGGCAGGAACCGCATTCCCTCCAGCCCAGGCGTGTAGCCCCCTGCTCCAGGCAGGACCGTCCCTCTCTCCATGGTTCTAGGATGGCATCTGGGGAAGCAGACTTGGGTTCACAAAAGTTCCTGCCCTGGCTCACTTGCACTCCTGTTCTCGTTCTTGGGCTGTGCAGGTGCAGATCTGTCCTGACTTCAGGCTACCGTGATTAAACCCTCTCAGACCATCCTAGATGCAGAAGAGCCTCAGGACCTTAATCTTCATGTGCTGGGGGAGCTGCACTTTATGTGGCTCTGTGGCGCTTTAGAGCGGCTCTCAAAACTTCCATGTATCAGTGTTCCTGCGCTTAATGGCAGCAGGGGCACTTGAATTCAAAGCACCTGTATCAGTGTCCCTGCACATGCATGAGATGCAGGAGGCTGCTGGAGCACTCGGTGGATACTGAGCGGTACAGCGGTTGCTGTACTCCAGCAGACTCAACTGCATGTTGGAGCAGCCTCTACACTTGTGTGTAGGTACCTACAGGGAACTAGGGCTTGAAGGGTCTTCACCCTGTCCTTTGCTCCAGCCAAAACCATCCCTCTAAAGCACCCGATGACAGCATCTGATGACATGAACTTGGGTTCACAAAAGCTTGCTTTCACTTTCTCTTTTCCCTGCTTCCTTTTCCCTGCCCCCTAAATATCTTATTTGGCCTATAAGACGAGGTACAGACATTGCACGTAAACTGGTACAAGTGATCAGACAACAACTTAAAGCTGTAACAGGCAGAAGTTTAGCTCGTTGTAAACCGGTTTCAAAATGGTGGAACCTGGTCTAAGACCTGGATAGATGTTGTATTAGACTTAATTGGTTTAGAATAGAGCAAGATCTCGAACTTCTGTCCCAGATCCTGCAGCAAATTGGCTGTCCTCCATGGGTGAGCACTGGGCCAAGCCAAGTATCAGTCCAGCCAGCTCTTGGAAACTCCAAGGATAAATATTCCACAGCTTCTGTAGGTAGCCTATTGGACAGCCCTTAACGTTTCTTCTATTCTACAACCTAAATCTCCTCTTTTGAACTGATATTCCAAATGTCCCTAAAGTCATTGTTCTCCATTGGTGTCCTATGAAAAGCCAACTTATGCAGATGCACAAGCAGCATTTTCGTAGGACTCTTAGACCAGCTCTGGGGATTCCCTAAGTCCAGCAGTTCCTTTAGCCTGTAACTTACAAGCTTTGGATCCCTGAAACAGCCAGATGTCCATTCCCTGTGCCTTACCCATCTGTTTTCCCATGAATTTCCTCACTCTTTTTGCTTCTGTTACTTATGAGCCACTGGAACTCTTGAACTCTCAACCTTGTAACTCCAGGGTCTGGCTGTAACAGCTCAGCTTCGAACTCTGAAAGGCTTTAAAGACCTAGTGCAAGTTGCAGAAACTAGAATACACACTGGAAACTTCCATTTGTGCAAATACTAAATGGTTCTGGCAAGTCGACTAGTAAATTAGGGTAGCTCAGGTAGATACTAAAATATCATAAGGCAAGAGAAGTCCAACAGTCTGCTCAATTAAAAAATTCTGGCAGAAGATGTCTCAGTTGCTTAATTTTTGTGGCTTCAGCTTAAATACATGCTAACATCAGGCTGTCCCCTGACTTGCAGGTTCCACTTAAGAGTAAAGGTCTATACTCCTATGAATATAGCTTACCATGCTAGTATGAAGTGTCTTCCAATTTTTCTTTCTTTTTCCCACCCCCTAGATGAAAAAGCCCTTCACAATATCTCTCTGTTCTTGGTGCAGCCTAGGTGCCTCAAAAAAGGCAAAATGCTTTTAAAAAAAAAAAAAAAGTAGGTCCTGTGTCACAAACATAATCGTTCTGCTCAATGCTGTCTGAGAACTTCTGTAGGTTTAATATGACTACTGTCTTGCACTTAGATTCTCCAAGTATTATGGATATATCTATAATCCAAGATGTGGAAGAAAGAGTAAACGTTAATCATGTGCCAGACTACATTGATGATATCCATAAATACATTAGGGAAATGGAGGTAAGATGCCATGATTTTATTTACATTTTCGAGGCAGCTCAGGTCAGGATGGTGAGGCTTGTGGGCCTGGTTCCTGGAGGGGTGGCAGCTCAAGTAGGAGCTTATAAGTGGAGAACAGACTGCGGGGGAAGGGTAAGAAAAGCAAGCTTCCTGTTGAGCCCTTCTACAATAACAAACCTGGCTGGAATATGCATTGAACATAAAAGAAAGGGCTTGAAAATGGACTCTGAAGGAACTTGGGCACCAGTATTTGGATTATACTTTAGGTATAGTACAAGTATTTAATTTGTATGTTAGTGGAGGGTGGTTCTTAAGTTCTCCCATCCTTGTTGCATTTTTGGTCAAGTAACTTCTCTGCCAGAGTCAGTGCTAATATTTCACATATACTAACAATTCTCTTAACAGGTGAAATGCAAGCCTAAATCTAACTATATGAAGAAACAGCCTGACATAACAAACAATATGAGAGCTATTCTTGTGGACTGGCTAGTGGAAGTAGGAGAAGAATATAAACTACAGAATGAAACCCTGCATTTAGCTGTAAATTACATTGATAGATTTCTTTCTTCAATGTCTGTTCTGAGAGGAAAGCTTCAGCTTGTGGGTACTGCAGCTATGCTGCTAGCGTCGTAAGTTAATTTGACATCATTGCTCTTGAAGTGAGGATGTGTGTGTGTGAGAGAGAGAGAGAGACATATGGGGGAAGGGAAATATTATCTTAAAGCTGTGTGCTTTCAAAACTCTGCTTGACCAGAAGCCTTAAGATATCTATAGTCAGGTTTTTAAATCACTTTAGTAAATATGAAGTCATTTTCCAATAAATAAAATCTGAGTATCTAATGCACCTGGCTTCTGACTTGGTCTGCAGAGCTTGTGTAGAACTGTTGCAGAATAATACCTGGAACATCTTTGGCCCTGCAGTCTACAAAAATGTGGAAGGAAACAGAAATCATGTTCATACTAGAACTTTTATGGGTTTGCTAAGATTCTTAGACCTACAGGAACTTAATCTGTGGACTTAATGTTAACTACTTGTATAACCTATTCCTAATACTAAGTTAGTCATGTACAAGTGGATCTGAACTCTGAGGAAACTTTCTCCCTATCTTGCTAACTTATGATGGACTAGGGTGGGAGGGAAAGAACTACTGATTGGTAGACCTGTTTCTCTTTCTAAGTATATGTAATAAGTTGCTTATACTTCCTAATGATAGAAAGTTTGAAGAAATTTACCCTCCAGAAGTTGCGGAATTCGTATATATCACAGATGACACCTATACTAAGAAGCAAGTATTAAGGATGGAGCACTTAATATTGAAAGTCTTGTCATTTGACTTGGCAGCTCCAACAATAAATCAGTTCCTTACTCAGTACTTTCTGCATCAGCCGGCAAATGCTAAAGTTGAAAGTTTATCAATGGTAAGTGTGAATCTGCATATTGGGCATAATGCCAATCAGAAAGCGCCATCTTAGTATGTCAGAGTAGGGTGGGGTGTTTCTTTTCCCATGGAAAAGGAGGAAATGCCACTTGGTAACAAATACTTACCCATTCTTAAGAGTTTTAATGACTAGAAAATATGGAGGTCTAAAATCTCAAGTTTGCATCCCTGTTAGATTTCTAGAGGGAGCAGTTGGCATTTTGTATCTCTGAGGCATTTGCCAGTAGAAAACCTTGGTAACTAACTATTAGTAGGGTGACAGTTAACTCTGACAGCTTTATGCCATTGTCCCAAACCATACTAAAACAGGTAACTACTTCAAAGAGCTATCATTAGCAGACGTGTGGACGCTAGGCAAAATTGGGTCGATGCCATTGGGGGAGCCTCATGGGAGCTTCATTCTAGGCACATGTGCCAACCTAGAGTTGGTGATTTTTGTACATGTTCAACGATCCAACAATCCAAGGGCCTATACTTGAACTATTACAGTAATGGTCTAAAATCAACTGCCTATTGCTGGTACGGACTTGTATTGAAATACTGGTTTAGCCTTAAGAGTAAAGTACGTGCTAGTTCATCCACTGCTGTTGTGTTTTAAGCTTACCATTTGTTCCCAGGGAGGGAGTTGGTACAACCACAAAACATCGTACATCAACCTTTGACCAAAGTGAAGTTGTATCAAAACCCTGTGGTGGGCACCAGGGACCTAGGGCTTTTAAAGAGAAATAGCCCCCATGCTGTCCTATCATAAAGGTACTCTGCATGGATCCCTAGGAAAGGATGCTGCAGTAACAAAGCATATAGCTGTGAAGCAGTCTGTAAATGAAGAAATGGCATGACCGCAATGGTAGAATTCATCCTCACAACTAGTAAGCTAACAATTGCTGTAACTTTTTTTTTTAAATCTCATCCACAAGAGTAGATGCTGAATAACTCCATACCTTCATTATAGTGAAGGTTCTAAAACTGGTGGCTAGAAGAAGCTTTAAACTATAAGGAACATGCCAAATGCTGTAGTCTTGCATGGATGTGGTGTAACAGTATTACTTGTTTTCAAATGTTACAGTATCTGGGGGAGTTGAGCCTAATTGATGCTGACCCATACCTACAATACTTGCCGTCAGTTATCGCTGCTGCTTCATTTCATCTAGCAAGCTACACACTCGCTGGACAAACCTGGGTATGTAGAACTTACGCCAACTGAGACTTATAGTCTACATAGAAGCAAATGCAACAAATAGCACCTGCCCTTAAACAAGATCCTGGCTAGCAAAATATAACTCCTGCAAAAACTGCTTATGTTGAGAGTAGAGCTTCAGCCTGCAAAAGCTTTGTACTATATCTCCTGGTAGAATAGATAACCCATTTGAGTAACAGTCTCTGCAGTTCAAATGGCATGGAAAAAAGTTTTCTCTAGGGTAACTGATAACGCTGTACATTTCAAACCAATTGTCTTTTCTTCCCTTAGCCTGAATCATTGTCTAGAACGACAGGATATACACTTGAAAGCCTCAAGCCTTGTCTTATAGACCTTCACAAGACCTACCTCAAAGCAGCACAACACACGCAACAGTCCATAAGAGAGAAATACAAGAGTGCAAAGTAAGTATCTACAAAAAATGAGTTATTTACATATTCCAGCAATTGCAACAGGTGTTGAGGGCAGGGGCAGGCAATTATTTTGGGCAGAGGGCCACTTACTGAGTTTTGGCAAGCAATCAAGGGGTGCATGATGGGCAGGCCAGGGCAGATTAATATTAAACTTTCTAAAATTTTTAGGGGACCCACCCCTGTGTTTTTAAACCATGTTAGCTTGGTTTGGGTATTAAGCCACCTTAGCGGAAGGCAGGGCAAGATAGCACCTCAGTCTGTTTGGAGGGTACGGAGGAAGAACAATGGCATCTGGGTTTTAGTGCCTGCCCACCTTGACATGAACTGGGTCAATTCAGTTTACAGCCTTAAGCTGCTGACAGTTGCTATGTAAGCACCTGGTTAGTAGACTGTTACCTAAGGAAATTCATGCCTGTCTAAACCAGTTAATCATTAAGGTCCCACACTGCCTAACCAGTATAGTGAACCTAACTCTGAGTAAGCAGAGCCAATACTTACGCCTGTCAGAGCACACAGAGGAATGACCAATGTCCATACAGTGAGTGGTCTGGGAGATTTTTGGGAGGCTTTTTTGTTGTTTGTTTTTGTTTTATATGAACTAACCCCATTCAGAACAGATCTAATATCTGTGTCTACCTTAATGTCACCACCCAGAAGTTGAGACCAGTACAGCAGTGTTTCCCAACCTTTTCCAGCCCAAGACACGCTTGAATTAAGAAGAAAAAACAACAACAATTCCATAGTAGACCTGCTAAGGGATTCCCCACCCTCATACCTATTGTAGCTCATGGCCATGGCAAAATTCCATGGTGCACCTGTTCATTTCTGATGGCACTTTTTTTTGTGCCATGGCACACTGGTTGGGAAACACTGCAGTAGAGAATGGCTGGGTGAAATGCTGACCTGTTACACAGGAGGGGACAAGTGTTACAGTTCCTCTTTCGATCCTATATTAAACGACCTTCTAACCCCACAACACTGAATACCTTTCTGGTTCTACTGTCACCAAAGTTGTAACTCAGTGCAGAATTAATGAACCATTCGGCTTATTCCCCTTTGTTGGAGCTCTAATGAAATTACCTTTCGCTCTTTTCTCCTTCAGGTATCATGGAGTATCGTTCATTGACCCACCAGAGACACTAAACCTATTGTAACAATCAAGGGACTGATGTTTATCTTTCTTTTTTTAATATATTTTTTTTAATACGTGTATTTACTCTTCCAAGGAAATGATGTACAGTTTTAAACCTCATTCAAAATTTTAGGCTTCCAATCATCATTTCAGATTCAATCTGAAGTTCATTTCAGATTATGAAGTTTGTTTTTATAGGGTTTTAATGTAAATCCTTTGTGCAAAAAATCTTGTTCAAAATACTTAGCTGGAGCTCTTTTCTAGAAAGCTGTTCTATTCAAGTTTTAAACTTAACCATGCAGACCGACTGTTTAATCTGAGACTTTAGACATTTTATCCTAAAATGATTAAAGAAAGAGTCGGCGTAAACGGCACATGGAATAAAATGAGTAAGAGCAGTGAAGTGCGGGAATTCCCACTTCCGCAGTGGTCACGTTTGTCTCAAGTTCTAGTGAACCATTTGAACAACAGTATCTGTAGCATCTCTTGCTAACACTACATTCTAGTATTGCTTCGGACTTGGATTAAATCTAAATGGGCTTTAATAGCAGTCATGCTGGACAAAAATATCTAAACTACTTGGAAGATAAAACTTGGCTGAAATACTGAAGCATTCCAACCTTGCCTTTTTTTTTTATGGGAGAACACTGAAGTCCATTGTTAAGGGTTATGTTCTAACATCGCTAACGTTCTAGTATTGTCAGTTTGTGTTTTACATACTTGGAAGTTGCCATTAGCCCGCTAAAACTGTGAGCTCTACGTCATAAGTTTCTCACCTTATGGTGTAGGAAATGGTTCAACTTGTCTGATTTTTTTTTTTTTTTTTTTTTTTTTTTTATATGAAATCCATACAGGTCTACTGCTAAAAATGTTAGCTTCCATAAAAAGTTTATTTACAGCTAATGTATGACAGTGCTCTTGTACAGCTTGAGCAGAACCCAGCTGGGAAAAGTAAACTATAAGGGGGTGAGAGACCAGCCACTAGATGCACCACCTTCCTCTTTAAAAGAAGACGGTACAGGTGACCAGCACGGCTTGATTTATGATGTGTTTGTGGGTGCAGGGATACGAGTTCATTGGTCCTTCACTCTTCCTGTAAGTAGGTCTGTCTTGGCACCTAATCAAAATAGGTTCTTGTTTTCTTCACTTTGGTAGAGCACTTTTTAATACCATAAAATGACTAAATCAGTGTTAGGGCAAATATAAAATGACCTTAATCTGTGAATCTGTAACACTGCTTTATTAACTAGTTGCTTGGTATGTAAAGCAGTGACTGCATGGAAATGGATTTGAGTATACCAGGTTGCCAAATAAACATCCTGTTACTGGACCTAATGTCAGTGGTGGTCTCTTGCCTATATTCTCACTTGATAATGGCAGCTGACTCTATCCTAAATCTGTATCACTAGGCTTCAATTCAAAGCTAGTGCTACTTAGTGTCCTTTAGTACACTGTAGATATATAACAGAAGTGGATAAGCATGTTTGCTTTGCCATGAGAACTAGTATGTAAAAACAATTCCTGACTACTTGTTTTTGTTTCAGTGTAACTCATTTGATAAGTCTTTGCTCTGATGCATGTGGGCATTTTCATACTTTGTCTAAACATGATGATGCTGGCTTTGATGCATTTAAAAATGAGAACCAAGGCTTATCAACTTGCCAGTTTCCCCCATTTGAAATGCTTCATGGGGGATGTTGTCCAGAAGTTAGGCTTCGCAGCCTAGACAGAAAGAGGTCATGCAGCTGTGCCCATCTCAGCAAGATCTAGGAAGTGGGGAGAACTAAGCCACCAGCCTGGGGAAAAGCTTCACCTCCTACCATATCACTCTGAGGACCTAAGTATGTTAACTTTAGCTGCTGTCACTTAATTGTCTAACAGTTATTAGGCTTAACTAAAAAGCCATGCCACCTGGTTATATATGACCTTCATAAACCTATTATTTCTGCTTAATTTTATCACTTCTGCCAAAAGACTATAGATGCATCAAAAGTTTAAGTTTCATACTCACCAGGTTTTTTTGTTTCTTTCCTCTAGCAAAGCCCTTTAAGTGCCTGTAGTGGCATAAATAACTAACCAGTGTTTTTGCTGAGGAAGCAAAAGGTATGCTTTCCTTCTGTGATCAATACAGGAAATGAGCACTAGTAGCCTCTTTCACTTCTGGTAAAGAAATCAAACATGGTGCAGTCAATTCTTAGAGGGAGTATCCTTTGATATTATTGCATTAATCAGTGCATGAAGCCTTTAAATTTGAATGGCTGTACAGTTGATCCTACAAAACTGAAAATATCTGCTGCTTGTTCTGGTGTTTTGACAGTAGCAGAACAAGAGCTGTTCTTGGCATCCCAATGCTACAGGACAGGGCACAAACCCTTCTTCCACTGATAACTGTCAACATCAGTGGATTGCCTTGTACATTGAAGGCTGCTGGAATAGGCTTTTTTCCCTCAGTAGTCTTTCGTAGTTCACAATGTTGCCCTACTTCTAACACCACACTGATAAGCCCATCTCTTACTGCAGTGGGTACTGCTCTATGATTTTTCTTACCTTCACAATTTAAGTTATTCTCAGCAGTTCTCAGTATCTGCTGTTGCCTCCCTCAGACTTAAGGCAGAGCTTTACCAACACCTACAATAGACATAACATAATTTGTGCTGTATAGAACTGCTGTTTCTAGAGCCAGTAACTTCCAGGCTTTTATCCAAAAAGGTGTGTGCATATGCATACACAATGTAGTCTCAGGGCTGCAAAAGCAATGGGATCTCTAAAGGAGAGAGCATGAAGGTGGCTATTACAAAATGAACTTTATGCAAGAGGAAAAGGCAATGTGATGCACTGCAAACACATAAAAGGGCAACATCTGAAATTTCCTTAAAACCAGAATATACATCCTTTAAATGAACTAAGAGCTCTGGCAAGAAGCACTTTTCTATGTTATATTTGAAAGTTAGTGGCAAGATTAGTTAAGGAACTATTTCCCTTACAAAGTACTAGTGTCACAGAACAGATGAAATGGAGAAGAGTAAGACCTTGTGTAAATTATTTCTACTCTGCTGTTGTGTATATTTTCGTGTTTGTATTTCATCACATTCTGAGTTCTCAGATGAAGCATCTGAGGTCAACTTGTCCATGAAAGTTTGTTCATATTATTTCTTTCAAGTGGTCCAGTGTTTAGAAACTTTTTTGTACTTGAAGGAACTTTACATGTCTCATGTAATATGTTTACTGAAATTTAAGAAAAAAAAAATAAACATTAACAAAAACTATGGGGAAGTCTCATATAGTTGCTTACAAGTTTCAAACAGAGTGGTTCCCCCCCCCCCCCCCCACATGTTGGCATCATTCCTGCTAGGGAAGCAGCAGAGACTTCTCCAGAAAGGCCTCATCTGTTTTAAGTGGCATAAGGCCTCATCTATAATCACCCATGTTTTTAATGAGATCACTAAATGGCCAAGCTGGATTCCAACAGCAAACTCTCCAATGCCTAGAAGCTGGCAAAGAAGAACTTTTCTTATTATGTAGTCCATCTAATAAAAGATACTATGTTTACCCAAAGAACCTTGTCTACCTCTGTCCTTAGACCAGCACAGCTACATCCAACAGCCCTATCAAACCAACTTGCAAGTGGAGAGTGCAAGTGCAGATCTGTGATAACCTGGAGTTAAGGGTCAGTCCATTTTTTGGTATATGGTGGTATCTACATCTTTTACTGAACAACTGCTATCACAGTAGTGTTCAAGCTGTAAAACTATGACAGCCTATTTTGTACTACCATAGTATTTCACTTAAATACCGAGTTTTCCTTTTATTTGAAGGCAATGTACAACATTATATACAAAAAAAACAAACATAATTTGGAAGTGGGGGAGAAATTGACCTACAAAAATATGCTCAGTATCTTAGTATACAAATTAAGGATTTATACAAGGCTTAAAATGGAACGTGATTTTAATGAGAAACTCTCTTCTTTCTTCTCTTTTTAGTGCTGGCTTTTTTACTTGAATTTTCCTGTTTGGAGTTGGTAGGTGTTCTGTGAACAAAACATTCAAATCCAAAATTAGACTATTTCATATGATGGAGGTAAACCAACACTTATGTCATACCAATCAAATCAGATTTCAGCTCTGATGTAACATTAGCCAAAACCACCATGCATATGGTGCTTTACATAGAATAAGATACGAAAGGGTTACAGGCAATTGCCATCCAGACTACCTGGTTCTCAGCAAAATCAGTCCATACTGATTAATAAGTAAATCATAGCAGACTTTTCTAAATAGGAATAAAACTAGGTTTTACTGCCTTTAACACTTCAGTCACCAGTCCACTAGATATTATTGATAAACAACCATTTACTACTTGGGCAGATTCTGTGCAATGCAATATACAGTAATCAACTAAAAATATAGTTGACTGAGCTGTAGAGGCAGCTGTTTCTAATCAACCTTTTTGTTCCCTCCTAGATAACGGAAATATCCAAATATCTGTTCTAAATTGCACCTGCTGGAGCAGTTCCTTTAGCAGTTGGTGATCAACAAGGATGCACTGACTTCATGACTATAAAAAAAGGCACAGACCAGGTAGAGACAAAAAAGGGAAGATTTCCGTGCATCAAAAGCTCCTGCCTATCTATTTCAGCCATGCAAAAATACTTCAATAGGGAGATGTGGCAGTTCTCAGCGAGTATGTTAGGAAAGGGTCATTTTCTTGATAAATGCAGAAGGCAAACTAGACTACTTGAATCTATGCCTTGTCTAAACCATACACCGCAAGCAGTCATTAAACATTCCCAATCTCATCCTTTAATTATATGCTATAGTTACCTGGTTTTCTTTAGTACTTTTTCTGGTTTTAGAATGACAACTTCTTCCTCTTCGCTGTCAGATAGCACAATAGTGTCATCTTTAAAGAAAGAAAAAACACTTGTTGCTTTATACATAGTATTTCTGTGGATAAGCAGTTAGTACATTCCTAGAGAATTATTTAAAGCTGGGAGATGCTTACTCTAGAGCTACAGTGACTCTGGTAAACAGTAAATACTTTCAGCTATAAGAACTGCGTACTATTTCAACAGGGGGACCAGTACAAAGCACTGAGACCACAAGGTAATTTGAATACATTTGTTTCCCTGGGATGATTTCTTTCTTACTGCTGAAGTGAACAGCCTCAAATATACTATAGTTAAAACAGGAGTGAGGTTTTCATTCATGTCACAACTTAAGCAGATACTAACCTTTCTTAGTCTTGCTCACAATGCTTACATCTTCCATTTCCATTTTTGGATCCTCCAAAGTGTCAGGATCATTGTCACCATCTTCCTCTTCCCCTCTCTCAGATTCTTCAAGTTCCCCCCAGGAGTTCTCTACCCCTTCTCCAATTTGGGCTGTTCCAGGGGTCCACAATATTGGTTCGGCAAAACTGAACTAGTTAAGACCAACTCCAGGAATTAAGACTTTCTATAAGACTCTTTTATAAAAGCAGGCCAGACAGTCCTTAAGCTTACCAGAAGACCAACATACAAATATATAAAGAATGTGTGCTGAACACCAAAAGACAGTGCAAATATGATGGAGCAAAGTGGCAGATCAGCATGCTAGAAGTAAATTTATGCACTTCGGGGTAAACAAATGATTCCCTTTGCAGCTAATATCTATCCATCCATCAGAAATAGCTGGGAATGGAGCTGCTGCTTTTACCCTTTGTACTGTAAAACCAAGGTGCTCCTCTAAGGATTTCAGGTTACCCTTGAGTGACACCCTCCTGCTGAAGCTTGGAAGAGAAGTCAACAACTATAAAGTGCTGCAAAGTCTCCTTAGTTGAAGAATAAGAAAGTACTAGGGACAGTAATGAAAAAGGGAAGCAGAAACAGTTCTGGAGACAAATTCTCATATCCTCGATAAGCAGATTACAAGACAAATTCCTTTACCTAAAAGCTTCTGCAGTTGCCATAATACAATCTTCTAAGAAACAAAGAAGTCAGAATGTTGTGTGTGTTTCAAGAAGCTGCAAGTGAAAAGGCCAGAACTGCTCACTATTACAAATGATACCATAAAAAGATACACATCCAAAGGAGGATCAGCCTTTGTGATGATTTCTTCAGCTTGCTCTTCCACATCATTAGCATCCACAGGAGCTCGTTCCATTTTGAATGCAGTAATCTTTTGATTTGGTATAGATTCTGCAAAGCCAAACTTTCCACCTTCCTTCCTACAACCATAACAATTTCAGTAAGTTTCACATTTTAAATTGTTATAAAAACTTCACTATGTACAGAGCTGTGATCTAAAACAGCAAGGTACAAAACCATTGCATAAAATGGTCACGTTTTAGGTGATTAAATTTAACTACTATGTTCCCAGTTTAGGGGCTCAGGCACTCAGCCCTGAATTGGGAAGGTGGATGTCAAGTCCTCCTTAGTGGTGTCACATTCAAAACAGCAGTGACTTTACACATGTGGCTATTTACTCTTAAATAGCTGAGATTCTCCTCTTCCAAAACCTCTGGTGGTACTACCAACTTGAGTCCCTACACATGGCTTGTATACATGATAGGACCTATAGCTGAAACGGCTGTTTCAGTAAGGCTTTCTTGGCAGACCAAGCCACAGAAAATCAAAGTACTAATGACATGACTCATTTTGGTTACATAGTTTCTCCTTGAGAGAGAACGGGGAACCACAAAGTAATAACTTCTAATACACTGTATTATTTAAGCCTCACCTAACTTTCCGGTCATTCTCCAAGGCCTTCTGAATGAGTTCCGTGATCTCCACAACCTTAACACCAGTTATTTTACTACATCTCAGAACCTGTGTGTAGTTTTTAATAATTTAATTAGTAATGACAGCTCAGCCTCATGAAATCAAGCTAGAAATAACTTTCTGCTTAAAGTAAATGAAAAACCTATTTGTTTCCAAATATGTAAAATTTACTCTACTTTTGCACCCTGCTAGAAGCCAACACCTCAGCACTTGTGTCAGGATGTTCAAAAAGTATGCTCCTCAGCAACCTTTACATTGGAAAGCAGCCATTTTCTTGATTAGGCATAAAGCATATTTCCTCTAGTACTGGGTTTATATAGAGTAGGTAGAGCTATATGGCAATTATTAAACTGGAAGTAGAACAAGTTGCCATTTTAAGAATGCGAAGGACTTTTATTACATTTGTCCTACTTAAACATCTCTCATAAGTCACACTTTGGAGTCTGCCATCAGTAAGCGATTTCTTATAGTCAAGAAGTAAAGTTTACTCTTCTGAAGACTTATAAAAGAACAATTAAAATATTCATAAACAGATCTCCCAACTATGCAAAACTCCATTCAAGCAACCAAGTTTGGAGACAATTGCAAACTTTTTTTTTTTTTTTTTAAACTAGAAATAGGGGGCAGGGGGCAGTGACTGGCAGGCAGCAAAAAAGTGGTGTTGTAACTGCAGCTGACTGCAGGCTTCCACCACACTGATCGCAAATGAGTGAATTTACCTCGCATATAACACATTTTTGGTATAAAAAGGGTCATTGGGTAAGAGTGAATTCGCACGTACAGAATCCACATAAAGCAAGGGAAACCTGAAGTATGTCATACATGCACTAAGCTTCAGACAGACAATCTAATCACAGGAGATGCCATTTACCTGATCTTTTAACAGCATTATCCCTCCACTGGACTGGATAGTACAAATCTCACGATGCTTATTCATAGCTATTACTAGGAGACCATCCATTACACGTTCTTCACGTTCACTGGGGTCCACCAATAAATAGGTCCTATAGCCATTATTAAACAGAATACACCAGTTAAAACTTCAGGCAAACTGGTCACTCTTAAGAGCAGAAGATTAATTACATCAAAACAAATCCCATGTTTTTCAATTAGTTATGTTATAGTGTGCAGTACAAACAAGAGCTCCTTTTTATGTCACCTCTTTTCAGATAAAAGGTTGTTTTCAAAACATTTTCTTGAAGCAACTATTTAAAAAAACATTTCTCTATTTATTCCAGTTCTTCAGGTTCCAGCATATTATTTGTCACTGTCCTAACTGCAACTTACCCTTGTTTGAAGAAGGCAAAGCTGACACAGATAGGCATGTGATGGATACTCAAGGGGACAGGATCACGTTCCTCAGGGGTATACTTTAAAGAAAAAAATGGTAATGAAGAATAAGAGCATGTAATTAGGTAAAGAACAGATTAATTCAAAGGAATTATGTATTTTAGAGAACTAAGAAGTAAGAAAACTGTGGAGTTACTTAAACATTCAATAAATCTGTGTTCTTTTTCTGCATATTATTTTATTATGCCCTGTCAAAGTAGCTATCACCTTTACACCATTTGACCTACTAATTTGGCTGAGAAGTAAACTAATGCTAAAAAGTTACCACCCTTATCCAATAATTATTTATCTTCCTAAAAATTGAAAATAGTAAAACTCTGTACTAAATCTATTGATAACACAAGTGTCCTCTCCTATAGTTTCTAGGGTCGGAAGGGACCCGAGTAGATCATCTAGTCTGACCCCCTGCCATGGCAGGAAAGAATACTGGGGTCAAACGACCCTAG
>NW_017728912.1:6463135-6519740 GCF_001723895.1 Crocodylus porosus | reverse complement strand
TTGGTTGCCCCTAAGCATGCAGTCCCCTGAAGGCCCCTTGTGGATGTGTGCCAGAATAATTTTCTCAAACAGCTTGCCTAGGATCAAGGTAAGACTAACTGGCCTATAGTTTCCCGGGTCCTCCTTCTTCCCCTTTTTGAAGATGGGAACCACATTAGCCCTTTTCCAGTCCTCCAGCACCACACCAGAGCACCACGAGCGCTCGTAAAGCTATGCCAGGGGTCCTGCAATGACCTCGGCCAATTCCTTTAGAACTCTAGGGTGGAGATCATCTGGCCCAGCTGATCTGAATACGTCCAGTCCCTCCAGAAGTTCCCTGACTAGTTCCTCACTAACCCTTGGCCCAGGTGTACCTCCCCTGAGGCCCAAGAGGGGCCCAGCAGGGAGGTGACTTTTCTGGTCCCTACTTAGGAAGACGGAGGCAAAGAAATTGTTAAAACATGTTAGCTTTGTTGTCTGGTGCGACGACCAAATTCCCCAACGCGTTCTGCAGGGGCTCCACATTACCTGGAACCTTCTTTTTGCCCCCTATGTATTTGAAGAAGGACTTCTTATTACCCTTAATCCAGGAAGTTAGCCCCAATTCCATCTCTGCCTTGGCCTTCCTGACTGTCCCCCTACATCCCCGGGTGACTGCAGTATAGTCATCCCTGACGATGTCCCCTTCTTTCCACTGGGTGTACGCCTCCCTTTTAGCAAGGAGACATTCCTGGATGCTTTTGGTGAGTCATGGAGGCTTGTGTGCCCCTTGCTCCCTTTAATCCTTGTTGGGATTACCTTCCTTTGGGCTTGGAGGATCATCTCCTTAAGGAGCGACCACTCTCCTTGGACACCTGGCTCCCCTCCCCTCTGGGACCTCAGCACTTCCCCAGCTATCCTCCTTAGCTCAAAGGATCCTTAGCTATCATTGGATGCTTGAAATAGCTCTGAGCTTCTGTAGCTGAAATAATTTAAAATCTCAGCTATAGTTGCTTCTGACAAGGAAGACCTATTTTTTAAATCTTAACAATCCTAGCACATTACCTCTATCCTATTGTAACTTACCACAGTAATTTCCTCTCCTTGCACAGATACATCTGGCCTACGGAAGTGACACAAGGCCACTATTGCTGCTATACTTGCAGTATCAATAATGTTTCCATCATGATTCAACAAATGCAGGTCCACACGAATCTGCCAGACCTGAGAGAAAGAACATCCATAACTACAACTCACTAAATCAGGGGTGTCACACTCATCTGGCACTGCAGGGTGGATGAGTGGCATGGGACAGGCTGGACTGGGCCCACGGACCCTGTGGGTAGAAGCCTGGCATCTTGGGTGCTTGACAGCTCCTGCAGGAACAAGTCCCAGTCCCGGGCTTCTTCCTGTAATACTGCTGGGGCTCCAGCACTGTGGTTCTAACTCAGACACTTGGCTACCACAGGTGGAGATCCAGCACTCCGGGTCTTGCCCAGGCATCGCCCCCTGCTCCCCCAATCAAGGCTGAGTCAGATAACCCAAGCCTGCAGGCTATAGATTTGACGCTGCTATAACTGTAGCCTAAGCGACCACTTGTACATATTTTCCAAACCCTTTTCAAAAAGACATTCAAGTGAAGTATGACACAAATACTGATCAAACCTATAAGTGGCTCAACATATCAAATGAGAAATGGCATGTTAGTTTTCCATACTGGGCAACATGCTATTAGTAAGTAAAAAGTTAAGTATTCTGTTCCTACAAACATTTACTAGTACATGGGCCCACTGACTACATACTTAGAGCTACATTTGCACAAATCACTTGGGCTAGAGCTTTAAAACAAACACAGGAACTACTGCTCTTCACGAGACAACAGAAACCAAATCCTATATGCAACCTATTAAACCCCTAATGTTAAAAAGCTCTGGATTTCAGAGTATTTCATACCTTTTCACCGGCAACAACACAAAGAGATTCAGTATCTATGCACTTTGAGTTTCGTAGGCATCTTTCTAATAGCCTATTCAGCTTCACCAGCAATTCAGACTGCCTGTAGAAGACATAATTTACACGTGTTTAAGTTGTGAGTTATTAATAAGGGAGAACAATGACACCATGGTCATCCTTATATCAATTCTACCTGCTGTCACTGCAGCAAAAGCCACGTACCTGCCAGGCTCAAAAGCTGGTGAAGCCATTGGAGAGAGCTCAAGATTAAAGAAAAGTATACCTTCTGTAGCTCGGTTTGGCTTTGGGGCAACAAGTTCACATGAGACTTGTCCAAGGACTCTGCAAAAGAAAATCACCCCCAAAAGCACAGGCTTCAGAAAGAAGACAGAAAGAAGTTAAACACTGCACAACATACGAGTTGTATTTTGCACCTCCCAATTTTTGCAGCTAATTTTTTGGCAAGACATAGCTAAATGTATTCAAGGTAACCATTACTAGGGCACCAACAGAAACTAGGCAGTAGAGTCCTATGTGGAGTTTAAAATGTAGCTTTTATTCTCACTGTTGCCTAGAAGAATTTACCAAGTTTTGTATCTTGCATCACCCCTCCCGTGTGAAAGATTAAGATACTATCTATAGGGGACTGGAAAGCTCCATTTGAGATTACTGTACAAAGTCACAAGTAGGATATTCGATATTCATGGTTATATATTAACACTTGTTTACACACTGCCTGCTTTACGACTAAATACACTGTGAAACCCCATATACCCATGAAGGGTCTGTAACTGCTACCTTCAATCCTGTAAACTCTCATGTACTGGTTTACCTCGGTATTGGCACTACCACTGAGGTTTGCACAATTACACACTGGACTTTTTTGGGGGAGACATGATGTTTATATCCAATAACACTACAGCCTGTTTAGTAAGGATTAAGTGGCCAACATAGGGTACCAGTACCCATTGCCAGCTGAAACAAAGAAATGTAAATCAAACCAATCAGAAATCATTTATTAGATTATTACAATCAGCCACCTGTAAATCTTGGTCACAGGCTGGAAAGAAATTTGGAGAACTCAGCAAATTCAAAAAGACCTGTTGCCAACCTGTGTGCCACCCTCTTCCTGCCTCTTACATCTCCCCAGCTGGTACAGGTGAGACTCTACACTGTGCTGCCATGAACAGCCAGGCAGACTTTGGTATAAACATTTGCTTTTGCATTTTCAAGTGCAGTCAAATGCAAGTCTCCAGGCTGACCTTTTTTCTGCTCCTTTTAGCAGCAGTCTATCACAAGGCTACTTGTAACCTGGGTAACATACCCTCGCTCCCTCTTACGTTGCCAAGTGCTGTCTTCAAGGGCTCCTATACATGTGTGCAAAGCCTGCTCCAATGCACTGGAAATCCAGCACACCAGAGCAGGCTTGATCAATCGAGTCTGCTGCAGCCTGGAAACTGACACACTCCGGCAGCCTTCTGAGTCATGTGCATCAGCGTCGCCACGTGTCTCCCCACTAAAAAATGGTGGCGGGGTGCTTTGAAATAAAACATGTTCAATAAGCTCAATTTCAAAGCGCCCATCTGCCATTCTTTCAGCACAGGGACACCGATACACATGACACGCAGGTGCTTTTAACTGGAGCAGCTCACTAATTAAAGTGCCGGGCACTGCATCCCACAGCACATGTAAAAATGCCCCAAGTCACTGACAACTCAGATGTGACAGGGTTTTGTTCCCCCACCATGCGCTCCTCAGAAGAACCAGGAGTTGGCTGCAAACATGGCTGAGGTCTGAGACTGGAGTGCGCCAGCACTCCTGCTGGGACTTAAAGCCAGCAGTTCCTAGCTAGAGGGGCTCACCCTCTGCTCAAGGTCAGACTGACTGATGTATTTGGGGTCAAGAAGGAATTTCCCCACAGGGTCAAGCTAGTATGGATGGTGGGGCCTTCTGCCTTCATCTGTAGCAGGGCTTCTCCAGGGGATCTCCCAGCACATGTTAACCACCTCAGCTGCGGCAGGATGTTGCCAGCTGCAGCCCCCATGCCATGCCAATGGCTTGAGTCCTGCTGTGCTAAGAGGCTGGACAATGGATGGTTTGGTCACAGCCAGCGTCTTAAATATGAAATTATCATATTGGAAGCTCAAAATTATCATATTTGCTGAACAAATATTGTACACCGAAAAAACATGTGAATAAGCATGCAAATAATTCTTATTTACTTTACATTGCTCACCATAACTCAGCACTAAGTGAGAACTGGGTCAAAGTTGCAGCATTTCTTTATTTCAAGGCAGACAGACATAAGGAAGTGCTGACAGCAATCCCAAAAGTCAGTCAAGACTCCCTGAGAATGACTTGGGTTTCACCTATCCTGCATCAATGAGCTGCCTCAAAAATCATTGTACACTTTTACTACTCTCGACGGTACATGGTAAAAGGGCTGAAAGGATGGCACGAACCGGACAACACTGAGCAGAGCCCGCCCCGCTACAGACAGGTATTGCGGCTGAAGCTGCCCTCAGGAACCCCCGCGCAGCCCCGCGCGCATGTGCAGTACCAGGCAGGAGCGCCCGAGGCACCGCGCATGCGCCCGCCGTGCTCCCAGGTAAGAGCAACTGCGCAAGACCCTGTTAAGTGCGGCTTCAGTCACTGAGGGAGATGGCACACGGCCCCAACGTCCCTAGCCTCGTGCGCCCGGCTGCGCATGCGCCTTCTTCCGCCTCCGCGCAGCTCGGTGTTACCTGGTCTTCCCCAGCTCCACGACGCAGCAGCCATAGTCGGCGCCGAAAGAGACGCGCACGTTACGGTAGTCGTAGCTCTGCCGCCCGTCCAGGCGCTGCAAGGCCGAGAGCGGAGTCAGCGGGGAGGGGAAGGGAAAGCGGGGGGAGGATAGGAAAGTGGGGGGGCTAGTCTCGCACCTTCTTCTCCTCGATGGCGCGCAGCAAGAAACGCTTCTCGCAGTTAGACAACGGCGTCTCTTTCATGGTGGCGCGAGCTACCCGTCTCACAGTCGCACCCTGCTTACGTCATCATCCGCGCGGTAGACGCCACTGCGCACGCGCCAGCAGGACCCGCGTATTCCTTGTGGCTGGGCGGGGGGTGGTAGCAGCGGCGTCGCGTTTAAAAACACGGGACATGTTTGACCCTGCCACTGGGTCGTAGAGGGGGTGATTCTAAGGGCTGTGTGCTGCCCACCCCCCGCCGTGGCGGAACCTGCTCTCTGCGGAGCGGGGCCCGTGGGCGAGGGGCTTGCTCAGAAGGAGTAGCGAAACGTTGGCGCAGGTGGTGGACTCAGCATCCTTGGAGGTTTTGGAGACCTGGCTAGACAAAGCCCTGGCTCAAGATGATCTAGTTAGGGATGCAACCCCTGCTTCGAGAAGGGGTTTGGGCTCGGTGCCTTCCTGAGGTCCTTTCTAACCAGCATTTTCTGTGATGACCAAGAAAATGTGACACTTGCTGTCCTGATGCGTGCATGCCTCCCCCTGTGGCAGTTGTACTAGTGAGGAGAGCTCGGTTATCCCTGTCCGTGGCAGCTCTCTGCCTGTTCACATTCCCTGTTCGCATACCAGGTTTAACTTATGAGTGTTAATTCAGGAGTTAGCTTTCCAGGTTGTAGCTGTATTGGTCTAGAGGAAAAGGCAATCAGGACTCTACTAAAGGTGATATCTTTTGTTAAACCAACAAGAAGTTTGCAACAACAAAAAATCTTTAATTGCAAGCTTTTGGGCACGAACAGCCACATCAGGCATTGGAGAAGACTGTAAAAGTTCTCCTGGGTAGAGATGAAAGTTCATATTTCATAGAATTTCACAGAGGAGTCAATAGATGGAAAACTCTGGGCAGTCAGTTCATTGCAGGCTTTAGCCCTTGAAAAATACATGTGTGTGTGGGGGGGAAAGGACTGTTACTGTTTTGGGTTTATAATTAATTAGTTATAAACCCAAAACAGTTGGGTTTATTAATACTCCATTAATACCCTTATCCTTGTACTGCTAAAATAATCTGTTTAAAACAATAGGAACTGCTCCACCTGCATAATTGCGCAGACCCCTGGTGTTTCTCACTAGTGCAGATGTACTGGTAAAGATATTTTTGGCGAATGCCAATTATTAACTAGCCATATTAGCTGATACTGATCTGATAGCCAATATAGCCTGGCAGCTTGGCCGGATGGTGTTCTCCAGTAAGTCTAGTGGGGGGAATGGTTGTGTGGACACAGATCAAGGCCCCTACAGTGAGGGAGGAAGTGGGGTAGGGCCCGAGGCAGGTGTTGCTTGGCCAGGGTGGGGCACAAGAAGCAGCCACAGGCTTATCCAAGCAGGAGAGCAGCTCCCACCACTGTTCACACCCTCAGAGGAAGCATGGGGGGCATGTCCACCCCAAAATTCCCTGTAGCCCCCCTCCCAGTGCCACCATTATCTGCCTTGCCCCTGACTACAGCTCTAGCCTAGCCCCCTCCACTGGAAATTGGCTGGCATGGCCCCCAGCCTCAGTCCTGCAGCGGGCATCCTGCCCTCAACCCACACACAAATCCGGGAGGCACATGCCCCCTATACCTCCCACAGGGGTGCATGCAGCAGTGGGACCTGCACCCCCTAGATGAGCCACCCATGGCTCTATCCTTTGTCCCGCCCAAGCTGGGAAGTATCTGCTTCTGCTGTATTCCCTCTCTTGCCATGGGGACCTCAATCTGCATATGCCCTTCCCCTACAGACTTACCTGCTGGATGCTATTCTCCAAGCTGCCAGGCTGCATTCTTGATCATTTGCATGCATGCAGCTGCACAAATGCACAGGGCATTTATCGGTGACATCAGCCAAAAAAAGCTGATTGCCAGTAACGTCAATTTTCCTTTTATCAGTGCTGATACGGTATAAACTGATATATCAGTGCACCCCTACTCACTAACATAAATGCAAGTAGGTAACACCAGGCTACTGTATTTTTTCTCATGCAGTTCACCTTCATATATAGTATTCACCTATGAAAGGGAACCTGAAGAAGAAAAATTTGTTGGTAAGAGTGGCAGCAGCTTTGGAGCTGGGACTGCTGCCAGCCCTGCATGCTGGTTGGGTCTGTGGATCTTGGGTGGCAAGTCCGATTCCACACGTTTGCTAGAGCTAGTACGCAGTCCCAGGCAGTGCATGGGGTCAGACTTAATGTGTGGCCCTGGAGCCAGCATATGGCTTCAGACCCGGTATGGGGACTTGGCATACTGGGTCCATTCTGGTACGTGGTTCTGGAGCCAGCACACAGGGTCAGATCTGGCATGCTGCCTCTGGGCCTATGTGCTGGGTTGGACCTGGTGTACCAAGTCTGGCTGCATACCAACCCCAAGTGCCTGCCTGATCTGATGTGTGGTTGGAGAGGGAAGTTCCTTGTGGGTCTGGAAATTTTATAGTGTGGGGAGGTAGTGGTGGGAGGTTCCCAACATTCTACCTCCCCTTCTCCAAATTTCCAAGCCCGTGGGCATCCCTTTTCTTTACATATAAGGTGCACCCCAATTGTCCTCAGCTGTTTTTTTTGGGGGGGAGGGGTAGGTTATATGCAAGAAAATATGGTATTTTCCTACAGAAGCAAGTATCTGTATATTAGTAGGTGGAGTTGCACCTTATACATGCGTATTTCTAAATTAGTTGTCTATGTGGTGCAACTCTGCCCTGACTTCAGACTAACACAGCTAACAACCTCTCTTTAATTGCTAGTTAGTTCAGATCTTTTACTGTGGAGCTGTGGTATTTTTCTGTTATGGGCATTTATAATGGTTTTTGGTCCCTCTCTTTAGATTGATGCTGCTACCCTAAGTTTGTATTCTTGTTTAAAGGCCAGCAGTATACATGCACCTGTTTGCCTTTGGAAATTTACGACTTGCTGTCCTTTCTCATTAGCAAATAAAGCAAGTGTTACTGGCATTTTTTTCCTCCCTTGCTGCTCCTTTTTCCTGTATGTAAATAACATTTACTTGACAACAGCTGCTTTGGAGAAACGTTTGAAAGTGCTAGATAAGGTATTTAATTACTACAAAAACCTGCTCTAAAATGTAATACAAAGGGAGCCTAGTTATTAGCATAGTTTTTCCTAGAAGCACCTGATCAAAAGACAAACATTCCTTCTCAACAAGAGGTAGACCATATTGACAGGTGATCTTTACATACTAGTGTTTCTACCCTTTATTCCTTTCTTGGGCTTGTAGACTATGACAAAAAAAAATTTAAAGAATTTTGCTGCTATTGTAGCTCCTTTCTACCACATTTTGTGTATTTTTTTTAATGTCCTAGCTTTGGCACTGGAACACTCTTCATCTTTAGCTCCTGTTTAGCTCCATGCATCACCCTGAACAGCCTTCTGCTTTCAGTGTTGTTTTAACTGGACCATTCTCTACACTGATTCTGCAATACATCGATACAAAGAAAATCCATGTGCCTAAAACACTAGCTCCTATAAGCTAAAGTGTGCTGCCTCAGCTTTCAGATTCAAGTTTGCATGAACTGCTTATTTAATTGGATTTTTTTACACTTTTTTCATACTTAAATCTCCTCTCCAGAAAAGGATGGCTCTCTAATGCTAATGTTAGCCTTGCATGCTGGTCTCTAGTATAGTAGGACAAAGGCATTAAAGTGGAAATGTACATCTTCACCTCTTTCATCTGTGCACTGTATGATGGTATCTTCATGAGTGTCCATTACCAGGATCCCAGTCTAACTTAAACCTCTCTCATCTTTACTTCAACCTTTTGAACCATCTCCTATTTTCTTTTGGTGGTTCTTGTAGATGGGTCCATCTATTGCATAGATGGCATACCCAATAATGGATTTGGATTTTACGTGATTTCAGTCCATGAAAAACCTACTGGTGAACATCTGGACTCCCATAAAACAATGCAGAGATTGGGAACAATAGGAAGGTGGCCTCCAAACCATATCAATTGTAAAATTGCTTTGTTTGTGTGAAGAGCAATCCCACTAAATACAGTAAAAGCTCTGTTATCTGGCATCCCCCAGAAATGGGGGATGCTGGCTAATCAAATATGCCTATTAATCAATCAAATGTGCACCATCAGGTGCACTCCCCAGCGTCAGTGTGCTGGAGGACACGGCGGGGGGGGGGAAGGCCCCGCGCTGGCTGCTTTGCCCCAGGCCGTGGGCTAAAGAAGTGACAACAAAAAACTCAGCTCACAGCGGCAAAACCGGAAGTCCCCCAGAAGTGGTACTTCCAGTTTCACTTTTGCCACTTCCTTAGAATGCTGATTAGTAGAGATTTCTGGCTAATGAAGTGCCAGTTAACACAGCTGTTGCTGTACCAAAGTGGTAAATGTCCAAATGAACAGAGGCTTTTCCAATACAAGGAACAGTCGGCATGGGTTCTGACCAACCTGATTGCCTCCTATGATGACATGACTGGCTCTGTGGATTAGGGGTGTGAGACCACTGGATGTGGTCTAACTTGATTTTAGCAAGGGTTTTTTTGATATGGTCTCCCACAACTTTCTTGCAGGCAAGCTAAGGAAGTATGGGCTGGATGAATGGACTGTAGGGTAGATAGAAAACTGGCTGCAGGATTGGGCTCAGAGGGTAATAATCAGTGGCTTGATGTCTAGTTGGCAGCCGATATCAAGTGGAGGGGTTGGTCCTGGGGCCAGTTTTGTTCAATGTCTTCATCAGTGGCCTGGAAGATGGCATAGAGTACACCCTCAGCAAGTCTGCAGATGACACCAAGCCAGGGAGAGCAGTAGATATGCTGGAATGTAGGGCTAGGATTCAGAGTGACCTGGACAAACTGGAGGATTGGACCAAAAGGAATCTCATGAGGTTCAGCAAGGGCTAGTACAAAGTCCTGCATGTAGGACAGAGCAATCCCATGCACTGGTACAAGTTGAGAGCTGACTGGCTGAGCAGCAGCTCTGCAGAAAAGGACCTGGGGATTACAGTGGACAACAGGCTGAATACGAGCCAACAGTGTGCCCTTGTTGCCAAGAAGGCTAACAGCATACTGGGCTGCATTGGTAGGAGTGGTGCCAGCAGGTCAAGGGAACTGTTTATTCCCCTCTATTCGGGACTGGTGAGGCCACAGCTGGAGTACTGTGCTCAGTTTATAGCCCCCAACTACAGAAAGGATGTGGACAAATTGGAGAATCCAGTGGAGGATTACAAAACTGGTGAGGGGGCTGGGGGACATGACTTATGAAGAGAAGCTGGGGGAATTGGGCTTATTTAGTTTGGAGAAGAGAAGACGGGATTTAACAGCAGCCTTCAACTACGTGAAGGGGAGTTTGAAAGAGTATGTTCTCAGTGCTGGCAGATGACAAAACAAGGAGCAAAGGTATCAAGTTGCACCAAGGGAAGTTTAGGTTAGATATTAGGAAGAATTTTCTCACTAGGAGGTTAGTAAAGCATTGGAACAGGTCACCCAGAGAGGTGGTGGAATCTCCATCCTTGGAGGTTTTCCAGACCTGGCTAGACCAATCCCTGGCTGGAGATGGTCCTGCTTTGAGCAGGGGGTTGGACTAGACCTCCAGAGGTCCCTTCCAACCGTAGTTTTCTATGATTCTAAGCTCAAACAGCTGCAGTCACTGCGTGCATGCTAGTGGACCAGATATTCTGCCCTTGGAATTTACTAGCAGATATGAATCTGATCAAGGAGCTCATTTGGCAGGAAAAGTTGCCTGTGGACAATGGGAATGAGATGCCATGTATTCTGTATTATCCTTGGTCTTCTGGATAGGTGAAGAAATCAAACACAATTACCAAACTGAAGCTAGAAAGTTTGAAAAGTGAATAGGGAAATTTGGGACAGCCCATATTTGTTTCTAGCTCCCTTATTTCTTTTAGATATTTGGGCTACTCCTTCCACTGCAACAAAACAGTCTTTTTTGGAATAGTGATCAGCAGAGAAATAAGACTGCAAAAGCATTTTAATGTGAAACCAGCCGTATGAATGTGGAATGGAATAAAATCAATATTTTTATGCAAAAATTGCAAGATGATTTTAAGCAGGTATTCTTGTATGCAGCTAAGATTTGCGCAGAGCATCCCAAGGCAGAAGTTTGCTTTGATAAAGGATTCCTGGTATCTGATGCTGATTTTCAGTCAATTGCTAACTGTAGATTATATAAGAAATTACTGAGTTCAGATGCACCTGACAGCATACAGTGTCAACTTGTGTGCCATGGGGCGCCATGCAGTATTGGCACTGTCAGTTGTGCAGACATCTAGGCACAATTCGCAAGATAAACTCAGAGATCTCAAACAAGAATGCATAGTTTCCAAACAGGCTGACCTGTTCTTTATGCTGCAAGTTTGTGATAGTTTCATCTTAAGATGCAGATATTTTCACATACATACAAAAGAAGGTTTCTGTGTACATTTATCTTCATGCTCTTAATATAAAACATACTGTTCTGAGTTTAAGCATTATATTTATTGCTACCTTAACCCATGCTATCTGTATCCTGTGCAGTTGTAAAGCAATCAAAAAGTCAGCCATGAAAATACCCACCAACTTTTGAAAGGGAAAGGACAATGTTTTAAGGTTGTGTACGGACAATGCTTATATATTGCACTTCCAAAACTTTCCAAAGAAGAAAAGAACAAACATATTTCTGTACCTCTCATGTTTTTCAGTCCATCTTATATTACTGCTCCTAGCTCTCGGGGGGGGGGGGGGGGTTGAACCTGAAGTGGGGGAAAGGTTGGGTTTCAGAGCAAGCAAACCATTTAGCCTTCAAAGGGAAGGGCCAATTCAACCCATGGGGTTAAGAGGATCTGCAGAGTGCCCTGGTTGTACACTCTTAAAGAGTGTTCCTTGGTTTTGCCTTTTTTAGGGAGAGAAACTGGGGAAAGTGGCGTTTTATCGTATTGCTTGTGTCGCAGGGCACTTCAGTGCCCTGCTTCTGTAAAGAGTTACAGGTGCCGGTTGCTGGAGCAACTGCAGTTTGGTCAGCTGACCAGAAGGGGGCAGGGCCTGGCCTATATAAACAAGCCAGCCTGAGGCCAGAGAGGCAGTTCCCTGCTAACATCGAAGGGAGAAGGAGCTCTGCTAGAGTAGGTAGCCTAGAAAAGCTTGATGGCCTGAGTAGCTTCGGCTCAAGGATACGGGGAGGAGAAAGCCCTAGTAGGGATTTGATTGATGATTAGCCAGGTGACATAGAGGTTGACATTTAGCCATGAGGCTTAGTTTGATTTGTAGCCTATTGGCTTATGTTATTATATGTTGTTGTTTGTGGTTATACCAGAGATCCGGTTGAAGCTAATAGGGGTTGGAGGAGGCCTCACAGGGGCTCCACAGTGGTGTGGGGACCCCGATGCCAGAGAGGGCACAGCATTTAGGGGTGCACTGACCCCAGCCCTGAGAAAGGGCACAGTGCATTGGGGGCCAGGTAGGGTCGAGGCTGCCTGAGCCCCACAGGAGTTGTAGACCCAAGGAGGGGATTTAGGAGCCAGGCACAGCTACGGCCACCTGAGCCCCAAGCGCGGAGAAAGGCCCTAGTGGGGGCGGAGCCCGGGGAAGGGATTTGGGGGCCAGGCACGGCTACGGCCACCTGAGCCCCGATTGTTAGGCAGGACCCCAGTGCGGGCAGGATGATGAGAGAGAGCCCCCGTGTGGGCACGGCCGTGAGAGAGGGCAGAGAGCGTCCACAGGGAACGCGGGCATCTGTGAGACGGGAGAAGCCAGGGAGCACTCATGAGGGCACAGGCAAGATGGCTGCGAGAGAGGCCAGGGAGCGTCCACGGGGAGCGTGGACAATTGTAAGGAAGGAACGGCCGGGGAGCGTCTGTGAGGACGCAGGCCAGTGAGAAAGAGGCCAGAGAGCCTGTGAGGGCCTGGGCCTGGGCCGGGGAAAGATGAGCCCAGGGAACCCATGAGGAGCCAGGGGTGCCCATGAGGGCACAGGCAGGATTTTAACTAGACAACATCCGGTACATCTGCGAGGCTTGGGGCGTGGTATCAGGGGTGGTAGGAGCCACGTGTAACCCCTAAGGCTTTAGTGCACGGAGTCACCTTAGGCAGTGCACAGACTTGAATACGTCAGGGGTACCGTGTCAGGGAGGACAAGAGGCAGCCTCCCTTAATATTCTTAACATCAAAGACATGGGCAAAAACGAGGGTGCATTTACACCAACTTGGCATGGTAGGGGGCGCTAGGAGAGATCACGGCCGCTCCTAGGACTCCGCCCCGTGACAGCTTGCTTTATAGTTTTGTTGTTTTCATAGATTTCATAGACATTAGGGCTGGAAGGGATCTCAGAAGATCATCGAGTCCAGCCCCCCACCCAAAGGGCAGGAAGTCAGATGGGCAAGATAAGCATCCAATTTACTCTTGAAGGTGTTCAGTGTAGGTGCTTGAACCACCTCAGATGGCAGGCTGCTCCCGACCTTGGGGGCTCGGACAGTAAAGAAATTCTTCCTTATGTTCAGCCTGAAATGGTCTTGTAGTAGTTTATAACCGTTTGACCTCGTCATCCCTTGGGGCGCTCTGGTAAACAAATGTTCCCCCGGATACTGGTGGGTCACCCCTGATAAACTTATAGGTGGCCATCAGATCACCCCTGAGCCTGCGCTTTTCCAGGCTAAAGAGCCCCATGGCTCTCAGCTTGTTGTCTTAAGGTCTGTTTTCCTGACCTCTGATCGTGCGCGTGGCTCTCCTCTGGACTCTCTCAAGCAACTCCACATCCACATCCTTTTTGAATTGTGGAGCCCAAAACTGGACACAGTACTCCAACTGTGGCCTCACCAAGGCCAAGTACAAGGGGAGAATGATGTCCCGGGATTTGCTTGAGAAGCATCTATGGTTGCAAGCCAGCTTTTTGGTCACTTTACTAGCTGCAGCATCGTATTGCAGGCTCAT
Source organism: Crocodylus porosus (assembly GCF_001723895.1). Classification (NCBI taxonomy): domain Eukaryota; kingdom Metazoa; phylum Chordata; order Crocodylia; family Crocodylidae; genus Crocodylus; species Crocodylus porosus. The sequence continues at coordinate 6,505,981 of NW_017728912.1, read as the reverse complement.
GCTTATCTTGTGGTCAATGATGACTGCCAAGTCTCTTTCTTTTGTAGTGCTAGTCAGCGTAGCACTGCCGAGCCTATAGGGATGCTGCAGGTTTTTCTTCCCAAGGTGGAGAACCTTGCATTTTTCGGTGTTAAACACCATCAGGTTCTTGCCCACCCATTTGCTGAGCCTGTCCAGTCTTCTGGTGTGGATGCTTTGCCCCAAAGTTTGGTGTCATCGGCGAACTTGGCCAGTCCACTCCTGACTCCAATGTCCACATCATTAATGAAGATGTTGAACAATATGGGTCCAAGGACAGAGCCTTGGGGGACCCCACTGGTCACAGGACACCATGATAATTGACTTCCATCAATTACTACCCTCTGGGTCTGACCACGGAGCCAATTTCCCAGCCAGCAGATCATGGTGGACCCAAGGCCACAATTGGCCAGTTTTGCCAAGAGGTGATCACGCGATACCAGATCGAAGGGCTTTGTTGCTTTAAAAGAATTACAGGTAGGAGAATGTAGAAAAAAGAAGAATGCAGATGAAATGTGCCATGACACCCAGTCAAAGAAATTAAGAACTCCAAAGTACAAGAATGCAGGCGCTACTGTCTGTGCTCTGATCCTGATGGTGATAACAGGACTGCATGAAGATGCTGAGGCCCAAACTCCATCTACTACCATGCCTAGTGCATGGTAAACATGAGTAGCATTTTTTTCCTGCCTACTTTGTAATGACAAAAGGCCAGACCAGGGGTTTTCAGCCTTTTTAAACAAGTGTACCCCTTCTGCCTCTGAAGTTTCAGCTCACGTACCCCTTTATATTTTTTTTGTTGGCTTTAAGAGGTGGGGATGGGGGGGGCAGTTCGTGTCACTCGTCGCACCACAGTGGAGGTCCAGGGGACACATGCCCCCCAGATGTGTGTGTGAGACAGAGGCAGCTGCTGCTGCAGGCTGGACTCTGTACCCCACTGCCCCAAGAGCCATGCAACATCACGTACCTGGTGCAGCCGGGCAGGCAGGGGACAAACACGTACACATACATATGCAGACACATGCATGTGCCCCTCCCCACCCAGCAGGTAAGTGTGTGTGAGGGGAAGGGTTGGGACAGGGTGGGGAAGAGGGAAGGGACTGCGGGGGGCAGATAGAGAAGGGGGTAAATTTTTGTTTCTGTGCCCAGTCCCAGGAACAGGGCAGAGAGGGAGGTGAGGACAGCGGTGCTCCTTTGTGGGCCACACATGAGCTGCCCAGCTGCCCAGCTTGAGGTGGGCTCACTGCCACCCCCCACACCACCACTGCCACACTGCTTTCCCATGGTCGGTCGCACATGCATCTCCATGGGCTGCTGAAGGGCAGGGTGCAAGGTGTGAGGTGCGTCAGCAGCCCATGGAGCTGCACGTGCGACTAGCTGCAGGAAAGCAGTGCAGGGCATGGCAGCAGTGCCGGGGTGTAGTGGTGGCTGCGGCCGCTGTGTGTGAGCCCCACCCCTTCCTGGGTGGGTGGCACATGTGCAGCCCACAGAGGAGCACTGCTGCCCTCACCCCCAGCCCTGCTCTGGGGGAAAAAACAGCAAGCTGAGGTGAGGAGTGGGAAGGCACCACAGTGTGCAGCATGGGGCCAGCAGCGCCTAGCACACCCCTCCCTGGGTAAGAAGCAAAGTATCGGAAAGTGCCGCACCCCAGGATGTGCCACATCCCTGCCCACTTGCTTGCCCATGCGTACCCTCTACATACTTTCTAAGTACCTGGTTGACAACCCCCGAGCCAGACCCTACTCCTCCACTTTGGTCAAGTCTCTGAAAAAATATCACTTCATAGTATGCTTTCTTGTTAACCTAGTAATGAAAAAAAGCAAGGAGCACCTACTTAATTTTTGTGCTTGTGTTTTTGTTTTGTTTTTTCAGGTATTCAAACAGCCTAGAATAGATTACACATAATTAATCTATTCCAGGAATATGATCTCGTCCTGTGAGACCAGCTACTTTCAACACCAAAGACTAATGGAAACTAACAGCTTTCAGTCCAGCTAAGACAGATGAAAGGAATTGTAAAAGGCAGCATTTTCCTTCCTGTTACGATGGCATGCATAAATTTGTACCTGAGATTTTTCGATTTGGTTGCATGTAGATTAAAATGGCAAAAAGGCAGACAACTTATTTCTGGAATAATACTACCAAAATTAAATTATTAAGTTATTACATTGCTATTAAATTATTAAAATGCATTAGTTCTCATCGTGGTCCTAAGAAAGAAGAATGCATTCAATACAACATTCATGTGTACTGGTAAAGAAAGAAAGGAAATAACAGTGTTAGCTAGAACTGAGAAATCTGTGGACAAAGCATCAGGAAATCTAACGTAAGAAGGTAACCAGCCACACTTAATCCTACAGAGACTTTTCCCTTTTCTGACTTCACATATACCAGTTGTTTTGAATATATCACACTGAAGTATGACATGACATGTATGATATCATGTATATTTTCAAACTTTTTATCTTTCCTTATTTATAAATAAAATCCTTAGCAAGGATAAATGCAAAATCCAATAGCAATTTAGGCCAAAGTAAAATCTGTATTTTTAAAACCAGAAGGGTTTCTTGATAATATCCCAAATCTGTTGAGTCTTGGATCTCAGTTTGGAACATGGGTAATGTATGAGTTATTAGAAGGCGTGAGAGTTATTTTGAACATCAACAAATTAATCATATTTTAAAACCTGTGCTGCAAGGAATTAGTAGTTTGGTTACTAAACAAAAAAATATACTGTCTGGAATGTATATGATATTGCCAAGCTGGTTTAAGAAAACATATGCCAAGATTAATGATTTAATTAAAGTAAAGTAGATGACAAAAAAACTTGAGAAGAGAAAACAATGATTTCTAATGCCTGTGGGAGCTATGGTTTAATACCAATAACATGTTAAAGGATGTGGAATCTGGAAGGATCTGAGACCTCATTAAGGATGAACCATTAGCTAAATGGTAGTGTGTACAATGCATAACAAAAGACTTCGGACCTTAGTAAATTAGCTTTGTGTTAAACCATGTAAACAGATTCCTTCTAGTACAGTTAGGAATTTGGGCAGGTCAGTAAAATCTCATCCTACTAGGCACTTGGATTATCCAAAAAAAATCTTGTTCAGTATCAAACAGTGTTATATCAAACACTGATGTTTCTTTACTGTTTCTCTACCACTAATGGCTACTGATGCTGTGGTTTTTAACAGATTGACTGCTGCTCATTCCATAGATCATCTGGAAAAGATGTCCACAAAGAACACCAGGATTTTCCCTGACTACTGGTATTCCATGCTGCTCAACACAGAGGATCACATATGGCTTGTTGCTCTATAAAAGAGTTTAACAGTAAAACCCAGATTTTTTTCATATCAGGATGGTTCAAAACCCCTAGGTTTGCAGCAGGTTGCCAAACTAAGAATAAATTGACTGGCTGTTTGGTGAGATTTTTACTCCAAAGAGTAAAGATCACCTCCGCACATCTGATTGGGTGAGCAGCACAGCACCCTTTGAAATAAAAGCTGGAGCATCTCAGTGGTCCTGCACTGCTGTTTGCTGTGTCTCTGTATAGCCTGGCCAGTTCACAAGCCCTCAATTTTGCCAGGGGTAAGGAATAGAGCTCTGTAAAGGATCCAGGTGCTATTCCATTTCTTCATGCAACATGTATGACCCTACTGTGCAGCTGAATGTGGCCCTTGCTGATGAACCAGTCAGTTGGATTCCAATGTATCATGTCCCATAGATTACTAATGATGAGAATAGCCTGCAATGTGCAGGGGTAGTTCTGCATAGTAACTGATAGAGGTTTTGCATATGTATTGATGTTTTGTAACTGCTTAATAAAGTCAAAGTCCTTTGATCTCACTTTTCTAGAAGTCCATTTCATAATTCAGGCCTGAAAATAGTGTGCTTGGGAACATTCAAACACATTCATATGAAACATGGTAAGAAAATATAGGCTAGACCTCATCCAACTGAGCCCCAATTATAATAGTGAGCCAGATGCATGTCAGATGCAAAGTGGTCTCCCTTTTTAAGGAGTAAATCTTCCTCAGACTGTTCAGTCTTGTCTAGATGACACTTTCTGGGGACCACTAAGGAACTGGTTTGGACTGGTTCTTAGAAATGCAGGAAACAGAAAAGTTTCCTGAATTTTCTTAGCCTTGTTGCTAACAACCCTCCTGTAAAAGTTACATCTTCAGACACAGACTTTTGGAGAGAATATAGATTTTTAATATATCATAATTCTGCTGTAAAACTCCAGAAGTGAATGGGAAAGATGTTTGGTAAAAACTTATGCTGAATACTTATATTCTTTTCTTTCTCCTAAAGTGCTAAATTATCAGTCTCACGCTAATAAAGTTCATTTGGGTTGACTATGGGCAATGTGATACTTTTAGAAGACATGATAAAGGGTAAGTTCAGAAGTGTGTCAGTTATTTACCTGGCCAGTAATCATAGTCATCATGCAATGGTGCTGTTTTAGTCTTGCCTAAATAAGTTGTCTGAGGTTACATAGGACCTCTGATATAGCAAAGGTTTGGAGCCAGATCTCTAAATTCTTGGTTTGTGTCGTAATTGTTGCATGCAACCCCTTGCTTCTGCCTATCCACAGTTCCTCAAGTTTTATAAACTGAGGTGGATATTTGAGTGTTCTATAAACCAATGTGCTGCTCATCCTTGAATTTTGTGCCAGCAAAAAATTATGAATTTACTACTACATTGTGCTCTGATCTAACTGCCAGGCTGGGATCCTAAGAAGCCTCACTACCCTCACTCTGAGTAATCTCTTTCCTCCCTGCCTACCCCATATAGTGCCTTTATTACCTAGTGCCTTATCTCATCTATTTCTTTTTGTGTCCTGCTGATCACTAGCTGCTTTTGTTTCTGTTGTCTTCCTGCTGCTGTTACGTTTGTGAACCATTTTGATATGGAGGCACATCAGTTCTGACAGCCTGCTAGTCTTTGGTTCGTTGTGCACTGCAAATTTACTGCTGCTCTAAAGTTTTCCCTCTACTTGGGTCCCACAGTGCCTGAAAGGACATGCATATACCTGAATGGATACTCTAAAGGAAGGAGCCTTGGATGTTTTTGTGCTGTAATAGAGCACTCTACAGCACAAGTGACAAATCATGCCCTGGTGCTCTTGAAATGTATGAGTAGTGGAGAAGATGAGATGTGTGGGTCAAGGAAGAACAGGAAGGTTGATATAAACTGATTAGCGCTGAAAGGTGCTAGCTGGGATAGAGTGGTAACATTCTAGACTTGAACTTAACTGGCTTACGCATTTCTAGTACCAATACAACTCAGAAAGCTTTGAGTTATCATATTTGTGCCCTGCTTCAAAGCAACAGTTGTTGAAAATAGATTAAGAGTACTACAGAGACTGTTGATGCTGCAGGCCAGTGGGCAGCACAAATTGGCAGTTAATTGAAAAGTGGTATTTATTTTTGTGTGAAATTTTTGCCTATGATAAAAACTCATGTCATGCTGCCTGCCCCCAGCAAATGACTTTATGTGTAGTATATGATTTAGTATGTTATTATCTATCGCAGTGCCTTTTGCACCAAGGCAACCAGGAATATGTTTCCCTTTTATTAAATTAGTCTTTCCTTGTGCTGAATTGTTTGAAATCACTTTGTAATATCGCCTTTTCAACTTTGTTAACATATTTAAATAAAAGCTTTGAGATGTTTAATTTATATAAATTAAGGGTTCAAAAGTTCCCCATTCTAATGCAAACTAACTGTGACATCACATTAAAAAAATCTAATGCCTAGACAAATGAGGGTAGTTGTTAATTATTTCATTAACAGTCAGTAAATAAAACAAATTGTTAGCTTGAAGAGGGAGAAACAGGTCAGCAGCAGACCTTTTTTTCTGTAGGAAACTGAAAGTGAAGCACAGGAATGGGTTTTTTTTTTAAGGCAATCCCTTGCAGTCAAGGAAGAGTGTTTTATCTGTGGGTCCAAAGATGGCTGATGAGGCTGATCTGGGATCAACAGACTCTGCTGCAAGGTCATGTTTCTGTGAGCGGTGGATGGCTCCAGATCAGGGGCGGGCAATTCTTTTGGGCAGAGGGCTGCTTACTGAGTTTTGGCAAGCCATCAAAGGCAACATGACAGGCAGCCCAGGGCAGATGCATATTAATTTTCTAAATTTTTTTTTAGGGGCTCTGCAGGCTAGGTAGAATGGCCTGGTGGACTGCACCCAGCCCCTGGGCCGCATTTTGCCCACCCCTGCTCCAGATTCTTAATTTGGTCCGCAACATGCTGCTTTTGCTTTTCCATCTCCTGTTATTGCAAAATTTCAAAGTACTGACATCCTTGCAGCAAGCTCTTCCTCCATTTGGGGCAGTCCTGGATGATAGTCTCTCACAAGTTGATGTTGATGTTGCATTTTTTCCTTATTGGCCTTGAGCATGTTCTTGAAGCACTTTGTCCTCCTCTTGAATGTCCACCTTGACTGAGCTGGGAGAATAAAACTTGCTTTGGGAAGCTAAAGTCAAACATCTGGATGATGTGGCTGGCCCAGTGAAGTTGATGTCAGATGATCATTGCCTTGATGCTCCTGGTGTTTGCTAGTAAGAGGATGCTAATGTTAATGCATCTCTCTTTCCTCTGGATTCCAAGAATCTTCCACAAGCAGCATTGATGATATATGTCTCCAATGACTTGAGGTGTCTTCAGTGTGTTGTCCATGTCTCAGCTCTGTACAGTAAGATGGGGATCATAAGTGCTTGATAAACCACAAGCTTGGTTTCAGATCTGATGTCACAATCTTTGAACACCCATTTCCTCAGGCATCAGAAAGCTGTTCTTGCATGTTTGAGGCAATGTTGGATTTCTTTGTCAGCCCTCTGCAAGAGATGGGCTCTGAGGTACAGGAAATAACGTTATCCAGAGTCTCACTATGAATCTGAATTACTGGAGTTGTGGACTGCTCCTTAAGACCTTGTTGATGGAGGACCTTAGTCTTCTGATTGTTAAGCATCAGTCCCATTTTCTTGTATGGCTCAGTAAAGACATTGAAGACTGCCTGAAGGTCTGCTTCCAAGTGAGCACAGATTACAACATCACTAGTGTACTGGTCAATGACAGGTCAGGGTGGTCTTGAATTTGGCTGAAATTAAACAGTTAACCGTCTATTCAGTAGTTTAACTCCACTCCAATTGGAAGCTTGTTTGTGGTCAGATGACGCATCACAGTAAGGAATACTGAGAAGAGTGTTGAAGCAGTGATGCAGCCTTGCTTGCCTCCTGTCTTTACCTCAAAGGGATCTGTGATAGATCCGTTACTGAGAACTACCACGTGCATACCATCATGGGGTAGGCAAAGAATAGTGACAAATTTTGGTGGGTATCTGTACCTCAAAAGGATCCTTGTTACTGAGTCATTGCCACCTTCCCAATGTAGCTAAGTCCATCTCGGTGACATGACTAGCCACAGGGCCATCCTTGAGGAAGGGGAGGGGGACAGTGCTGTACAGGTCCTGTTGTGTCAGCCGTGCACTGCTGGCTCTGCCACCCCCTGGCTTGCCACCGCCCTGCCAACTCTGTGGTCTGGCTACTCTCCATCCCTCAAGCCTGCTTAAGCCGCTTGCCCACCCCCCCCGGAACGGCTCTGGCTAGTCGTGATGTAAACAGGGATGGCTCTATTGCATCCCTGCCTCAAGATTAGGGTGCTCCTGTCCTTACTTAATCTCACCTGCCACAACTTTGATGGAAAACTATTAAGAGCTAAGTCAGCCTAGGAGCTGTCCTAGTCCATGAATAGAAGAGCAACAAACACTGCCAGTCCCTTCTCTGATTAAGCACTTTAGATCAGTTATGGGGTCTTAGGGACCCAAAATTAGCCTGTACACTCCTGCCTCAAGCCTCTATTTGGTATACACCCTTTCCACTCTCAGACCCTTAGAAAGGATCTGTAGTCCTTTAACGTTGATGCACAAAATCCTATCCACACCCAGCCTCTTAGCTGAAGGCACCAGGCTTTGCCCCAGAGATGCCTTTCAGTCCATTTGGGATGAGTACAAAACAATTTGAGCAGCAAAGCTGCTCTTCACCTGCCCAACAGTCCACTTTTTCCTCATTGTGTCTCAATCTCAGGAGCTCCTTTTGGTTTCCTTCTGGTTCTCTCTTCCAGTTGGGATCTGTCTCCGCTGCACAGTTGGGGCTTGTTGTCCCTGCCGAGGCAATAACTGGTCCTTGAATAGCCATCCAGCTGCTCGACATCAGGGCCAGTGTGGTTTTCTGGCCCTGCCCCTGAGCAGGGACCCTGACTGCCCCAGTGAGTGTCTCTGCCACTGGTACCTGGCATCTCCAGCACAGCTGAAAGTGGGGTGAATCCCAGATGTGCTGCCAGTAAAGGGGTGGATACAAGGGCTCTTTTTTTCTCACTGGCTATGGAAGGAGACAGTTTAGGCGGGTCCTCGCAATGATCTTTCCTGTGGTGGACAGCAAAGGCAATCCCTCTGTAATTTCCACAAATTGGACTTGTCTCCTTTCTTGAAGATTGTCCTTTCTTGAAGGATGCCCCCATAGCATCCCTGAGGTCATCTGGGATTTCCTTCTCATTCCAGATCCTCAAGAGGAGGGCATGTGATGTGAGCTCCTGTCCCCACAGCTTGAAGATTTCAGTGGGGTTTCCATCTGGTTCAGTTATCACAGTGACATAGTGAAATACAGTCATTTAATAATTGCAACTTCTTTGTCATTTCCTACAGCCATAAACATTTAGAACTCTCCCAAGTCATAACTGAATATTTATTAAATTATGCTTCTGTAGGTAATTTCCCCCCCTGGAGATTTTATTTTGCACTCTTCATTCACCCCTGGCTTCCCCCTTCCCTCCCACCCCCAATAGTTGTTTTCCCAAGTTAGAACTTAGCAAAACTCCCAATGGAGCCAGGATTTTTCCCTGCCAGAGAAAGGTTAGGCCCTGAGACAGAAATGATCTAACACCAAGACCTAGTATTGTGGCATGATGTTGCTGTAGAGTCATTTTTTAGATTAAATGTATAATTCAGGTAGCAAACACTTGCTGTTATTAATAAACTTATGATACGTTTTGTAAAAATAAATCTGGCAACACTAAAGCTGGCTTGCATAGTTACTAGTATGTTGAACTGGTTAATTTGTAAGTATAAATTGTTGTTATATTGTTTCTGATAATTTATATATACAAATTATACATACATTGAGTTTAGTGTCTGCCTATGTTTTTTGTAAATATAGAATAGAAAATGTTATTTAATATTTTATAAGCATTTAAACCAAACTGTAATCTCAGATTTGGACACCTGAACTTTTGAACAGTTTTAGGTATGGATGTAAGTTTTGCAGCATGGCTGGTTTTCAAATTCAAACACTTCATTTTTGGTAATGCACATCTGAGAATCACAGTTCCCCTACTGTACTGATACAACTGGATTGCTCCGTTGAAGTCTATAGATCACATTCATGTGCAGAAACTCAATGCACGCCTAAGCCTTAAACACTTCACTGTCATTGAAAGGACATTATGTTAGCATATTCAAATAAGCCAAAACTAAACCCATAAAATCACTTGTTTGAATGCTTTTTGCTGGTGTCTTTAATATGATAATCTTGGGCTGTCATTTTGCATTTATCAGTACACTTACTCTTTACAAGGGTCCCAATCCTCTTTTCATAGAAGGCAAGGACTTTTGTGGGAGCTAGACAACACACTAGTTCTGTAATTTAAAATGTCAAAAGCATTTCTACATATTTCTGTATATTTTTACATCCCAGTGATTATAGCCCAGTGAATTGTTTATCAGTGTAAATAATAAATGACACAGACAAAGCTGAGTATGTGTCTGAACTTCTGGTCTTGTGTGCATGTGTACATGCATCCTAGCATCAGTGTGATATGAAATTCATGTGACCCTAAATTTGATTTCCTTCTTTGGATCACTCCAGCTGAAAGGAGATGGAGGAATTAATTTTCCAGTAATATTTATTTTTCATGTCTCTTTTCATTTGTTCAAGCCCTTTTAAAGAAAAGGGTCACCTACAATCAGACATTTATGGTGGCAAAAATGGTGATAGATTACAGGGTCAGAGGCTGGGCTGAAAGACTCTTTTAAGCCTTGTAAGAAAGGACTCTATAAAGGAACAGGGCAAAAGAATTATGTATGCAGGGTCATATAAGCATAGTACAGAACCTTGTATGTGATTAAAGATAAAAAATAATTTGAGTTCTGTGGTACCTTTTGATACTCTCCCAGAACTGGATTAAGGCAATCCACGACCCTAGATGTAGACTAAGGCAGAGGGTCTCCCTTGAGCCAGGAGCAACTGTGGGGGAGGCTCCCATTTCTCATTCAAGAGAAGGAACATCTCCTCCACCCCAGTATCTATTCCTTCTATCCAAAAGCAACACATTTTCTCCTTTTCTCACTTTTCTTCACCCCTTCCCATAAAGGCGCAGGGAGCATAAGATACCTCTCTTGTTTGAATGGATGGGCTGGGCTCACTGCAATTTTTTTCCCTTGCCACACAGTTCTTTATATTGTCATAACCCTCAACATCTTCACCCTCCCCATGCAAAGTAGCAGGACTTAAAGTTAATATCTGTTTAGGGGCGTAGTTCAGTTCGTACCTCCTGAATCTGTTGTTTTAGGCTTGTTCATATTTATAGGATCATGGGAAAGAAGGGCTGGATGGGACATCAGGCATAGGCAGCTGAAGGCCAGGGCTAATGGGCCCTGAAATGTGAGACAGTGGTGGCAGCACAGAGGGCTGCAGGGCAGCCCGGCTGCCAGCTCTGGGCAGCTGCAGCAGTGAGGAGAGTTCATAGTTTCATAGATGTTAGGGTTGGAAGAGATCTATTAGATCATCAAGTCCGAACCCCTGCCCTGGGCAGGAATGAGTGCTGGGGTCAGATGACCCCAGCTAGGTGTCTATCCAATCTCCTTTTAAATACCTCCAGGGAAGGGGACAGCACCACCTCCCTTGGAAGTGTATTTCATGTTTTGGCAACTCTCACTAAAGAATTTTTTCCTGATGTCCAATCTGAATTTGTTGTCTTCCAGTTTGTGGTCATTATTTCTAGTTACCCCAACAGGCGCCCTGGTAAACATTGTATCCTCTATTTCTTGCTGCCCTTCAGCCCCGATGAGTTTGTAGGCGGCCACGAGATCACAAGGAGGCTGAGAGGTGGAGGCTGAAGAGGTTCAGGTCTCCCAATTGGTCCACATAGGGGTTTTTGTGTAGGGCTTTAACCAGATGAGTGGCCCTCCTCTGAACCTTCTCCAGGCCACATCCCTCCTGAAGTGCGGTGCCCAAAACTGGACACAGTACTCCAGCTGCGGCCTGACCAATGCTGCCTAGAGGGGAAGTACCACCTCCCTAGACCTGTTTGTGATACACCTACTTATGCAAGAAAGGGTGCAGTTAGCCTTACTTATTACCTCATCACACAGGTGACTCATGTTCATTTTGGAGTTGACTATGACTCTGAGATCCCTGTCTGCAGTTGTGCTACTTAGAGTGCACAGGCTGTAGGAGTGTTGATGATTCTTCCTCCCCAGGTGCAACACATGACACTTATCCTTGTTAAACTGCATCCTATTCTGTTTGGCCCATTTCCCTAGCCTGTCTAAATCAGCCTGGATTCACTCCCTGTTGTCTAGTTTGTGTACCTCCCCCCATAGTTTGGTGTTGTCAGCAAACTTGGACAGGGTGTGTTCTACTCCCTCATCCAAGTCACTAAAGATTTGAATAGTATCGGTCCCATGACAGAGCCTTGGGGGACTCTGCTGCCTACATTTCTCCAGGTAGAATCTGACCCATCTACCAGCACTCTCTGGGTGCGTCCCATAAGCCAGTTTTTTACCCACTGGACTGTGTAATAATCTACATTGCAACTGTTTAGTTTATAAGAATTGGATGTGACACTGTGTCAAAGACCTTTTAAAAATCTAAGTAAATAACATCTACCTCTATTCCTTCATCCAAGCATTTTGTGACCTGGTTGTAAAATGAAGCCAGGTTAGACAGGCAGGATCTGCCTGCTATGAATTCATGCTGATTGCCCCTCAGCATTATTTTACCCACTGGTCCCCCACGAAGGTGAGCCTTAACACTTTTCTCAAAGGTCTTGCCAAGGATAGAGGTGAGGCTAACTGGCCTATAGTTATCTGGTTCTTCCTTCCTCCCCTTCTTGAAAAAAGGGACCACATTGGCCCTTTTCCAATCATTCGGGACCTGTCCTGAATGCCATGAGCGCACAGACACACAGCCACAACAGCTCAGCAGCATGTAGAACACTGCCCACCACAGCAGGTAAGTCTGTCATGGGGAAGGGGTGCAAGAGAGCAGATTGAGGCCCCTGCAGTGAATGAAGTAGTGGGGCAGAAGCAGAGACAGGGGCTGGGGCGGGTTGTGGGACTGTCAGAGCCTGGGTGGCTCATCCAGGGGTGCAGGGAGGGTCCCACCGCTGAGTGCTCCCCAGAGGAGGTCTGGAGGGGCACATGCCCCCAGATTTGTATGTGGAGTGGAGGTGGGCTGCTGCTGTGGGGTGGGATCTGTGCCTCGCTGCTGCTGCTGCCCTGGAAGTGGCACAACGCCATGTGCCTGCTGCGTGCTGACTAGCAGGAACTTCCCAGGGCAAAGGCAGTCAGGCACAGAGCCCAGCCTGCAGTGGCAGCCTGCCTCCACCCCATGTACAAATCCAGAGGGCATGTGCCCTCTGGGCCTCCACCAGGGTGTGCACAGCAGCAGAAGCCTCCTCACACTCCTGGAGGAGCTGCCTGGGCTCCAACGGTCCCATGAACAGCCCCAGCCCCTGCCCCTGCCCCTACCCCTTCCCCATGACAGATTTATCTGCTGGGGGGGAGGGTGCATGGGCAAGTGCCCCCAAATAATAGCCCCCCCAATAATATTTTCTTCCTCCACCTATGATGTCAGGAGGTCATCTAGAAATCTAGATCAGCCTGATCATGGCAGGATCATGTATGACTAAACCATTCCAATCAACTGTTTGTCCAAACTGCTCTTGAAAATTTCCCAGGATGGAAATTCATCATCTTCTCTAGGTAGCCTGTTCCCATGCTTGACCACTGTCATAGTTAAAGAGTTCCTCTTAATCTCCAGCCTAAATTTCTTCTGCTGAAGTTTGAGGCCATTGCTCCTAGTTCTATCCCCTGCAGCCCCAAAGAAAAGTTTATCTCCATTCTCTTTATAATTGCTCTTCTAGTGTTTGAAGACTGTAGGTGGCAGCTGATTTAGATTCTGACAAAACAGGTGGTCATCTGCCAAAAAGTATGCTTCCCATTGAGCATTGAGCCCATTAGCCTCTAAGGTGCCACACTCTCCTGCTTTCTCCCAAAGCAAGGGCAGAGAAAACCAAACTGAAAAGGGGTTGGGAGTGAGTCCTCTTCCTTTATTCACAGGATCTATCTATGAGCAGGGAAACTTCACTCCCAAAGCAGAAAAGTAATTATCTGTGGTAGCCTAATGTCAGGCAGACGGCATGGCAGTATGGCATCTTAGGGACTGACTAATTCAAAGAGGCATAAGTTTTTGTAGGTGGCAGCTGACTTAGCCTCTGACAAAGCAGGTGGTCATCTACCGAAACTTATGCTTCGTTGAGCCCATTAGTCTCTAAGGTGCCACACTGTCCTGCTTTCTCCCAAAGCAAGGGCAGAGAAAACCAAACAACTGAAAAGGTGGAGTGGGGTACAGAATAGGTAAGGTTAAGATAACTGGATAATGTGATGCTAAAGTTTAGATAAGCTAATTATTACAAGGTAATGGTAAAAGCTCTATTGGAACTAAAGTGTATCAAGTATTTGAAACCAGAGAGAAAGGGAAGGACATATTAAAATAAGCGGTAAGTGAATAAATCACTAGCACTTAGGTTAAGGCAGGAATTACCCGAAGAAGCAGCTGATGCTCTACAGTGCTCACATAGAAGTGTTCCTCCATGTTGAGATTAATGTTTTATAGGCGGAAGACTCTGAATTGGATTATCTCTTTGGACTGAGCAGTAGAGAAAATCTCATTTGATGACTAAAGAAAAAATAAATCTCATCAGAATCTCAATATCCTGAATCTAAACCCCCCACAATCTCAGTTTATGGCGTAATAAAAAACCTGATCGCCAGTTTCCCTGATGCCCTTGTTAATGACAGCATACTTCATGCTGGTTACTTGTCAGCCCCACCCTTGACGCATCTGTACAATACATACTCTCAGCTTAATATATTGACAACATCTAGGGTGTGAAGTTGTTTGGGAGGAAAGGCTCTATATAAATGTAAAATATTATCATTAATAGAATAGCTTTACAATGTTCTCTCAGGCCTTGTAACACAAATAATATTCTGTTTGAATGGGAGGCTGGGTAATCATTTATGAGTAATACAGACTAGGGAAATTAAACTTAAATGGTACAGCCAGCCTCTTGATCAGATGGCTTAACTCTGCAAAGCGCTGAATACTTTGGAACAGATCCAGCCAAGCACTTAAACCTGTGCTTAACTTTAAGCACAGGAATAACTGGGACTCATGCTTTGCTGGATGATGGTGAGGATGGGTGCACTGTACAGTATCTAGAGGTAAGACAGGAGGATGCTTTTAAGTATTAGAATCATCTTGTGTTCAGAACTCCTGAAACCTCAAGTAACCCATACGTCAATGTAAAATATAGTAGCAATGATCAATCAACTCACAGATCTAATCTATTTCTCATGTTGTCTTTTCTTCATGTTGTATTTCTATATGCATCAATGCAGGCTCTACCATCCACAGTTCTTTTGCTCTTTCTGTCCATGCTGTGGTTAGCTTATTTTTTTGGTATTATGAAAGGAGGTTCCAACAAAAAGGTTGGATTGTATGGACGCTACTGTGTAAAGTGCTTGCTTATTGCAGGCAGTTCCATTTAGGGCTACTTACAATAGTAACTGTGAGGATTGTATGCCTCTACACAGCTAGTCAGGGTTGAACAGAGCGGGAGGGTCTGATGGCTCTGGGTGTGAGAGAGATTAGTGGGAATAAAGAACCCTCTTTGTAAAAGTGGCTCCTGCCTCAGTGAACTGAACTGACAACATGACAGTAAGTGTTGGTGGGATTGGGCCATAAATAGATAATGAAGTTGTGAAAGGTTATACATTCTTTTCTTACTTTGCTGCTGATGACCATATTGTTACAGAATCTCTGAAATAAGAGTCAAAATGGCCAAAAATATATTTTGATGCAGTCACATAATTGCATTCAGTTAATATACAGTCTCGCATTGCAGTAGGACAGTTTAATATAGAAGGGCCTGCTTCTGCTATATTGTATAATTTTTCCCTGTCTTCTAGGTATTCTTTTTCCCTTAGCCAGAGGGATATTTGTGCTTCTTTAGTATTCTTGTTTTATATTGATTAAAGTGTACAGCTCAAAACAGTTGCTGAAAGACTGGTTTTAACACCATTGTCTTAGCACAGTGTCTATCTCAAAGGTCTTGAACATATGCAGGTAGTGTTTGAAACAGGAATGTAGGGCCAGACTTAGATCTGGTATATAGCTATCAACTTCACTTAAATCAAGCCTGATTTTAACTCGATATTATAAATATATTTCATAAAAAACAGAAACTGTAGTTTGCTTCCTGTTTAAAACATCACCTAATTACCATGCAAAGGAATATCCTTATTTAAATAATTTAAATATTAACAAACCCACTTTAATACACTCTCTGAGGTCTTGCAGGTCACATGGTAGATAGAAAACTGGCTAGTTGGTAATTACAACAGTGATATGGAGCAAGTAGCTAGACAAAGGAGCTTTGAAGTTTGAAACTGATAAATAATATTGATTTAGGAAATACATTTATCTACAAAATGTGTGAAAAAGACAATGTACGTTAGCTGATCTTACAAAATGTTCAGTCTCCAAGCAACCAAATACTCTCTCACTGGTCCATCAAAACATAACTCCCAATTATTCCTGTGTTTATGGATGAGCTGGACTGTGTTAGGTGTACACAGGCTTGTAACTAGGAAGGGGCGACAGGGATAACAAGCCCCAGGCACCAGTGGGGACAGGGTGAAAAAAATGGCATTTGCTGTAGCTGAGTGATTGTGATTGGTGGCAGTGTCAACCAGAAGTTACTGATGCCCCTGTGTGTGGCAGCTGCTGTGGGCTCCTGGCCACCTTCTCACATTGCTGGCTGTGAACCTTGCAAAGGTGTGCTCTCACAGTTACAAGAAACATGGGTACATGTGTAGTAGAGGTACGAGTTAAGTGATCAAGTTAAACAAAATGATGAGGATTAGCTTTGGTGCTTCCTTCTCTTTGTTCTTCAGGGCCTGTTGATGTTTGTTACCACCTTCAAATTAGCCTTGCCCATCTTGCAAACTTGAATATTTAAATGTCCAAACCTAGCAAAGCCATTTTACAGTAACTGTATTGGCTGAACTCTTTTCTAGATTACCAAAACCCAGCATTAAATGTTTTAGATAAAATTAGTAATACAGGAGTTAATAGATTAAAGATTTCACAGGCATATTTTCAGAGAGTAACAATAACATTTTATAACGGTTATTTACTGGTCTTTTTTGAGTAATTCTGCCCTTGCCTCCAAGGCAGCATAGGGCCCTACTTTTGTATTGTACAAAGAGTAGCAGGTTGGGAAATGTTTCTAGGATTTCCATATATATTGAGCTGTGTGCTTGGATTTAGCTATTTAAGTATATTAGCATAACACAAAAGCCACACACTGCTCTTTTTTGTGTAGCTTTTTAAATGGAGGTCTTTATTTTGATAATTTAAAAAATGGATTCTTTATGTATTCTTGCCAATACAATCTACATTTCATTATTTTAACTTTTTTTTTTAAATGGCTGTATTTTTTAAGTGTAGGCTGTAAAAGAATGAAGTATGATTATGTATGAAAACCATTTAAGAAGTATTACTATCAATGCCCATCATTTAAGAACAGACAAAGAATATTTCATAGATCCTGTAAATGAATATTCTGTGTGTGTCAAAGCCAAGTGTTAATATTGTCATATTTCTTTTTCAGGCATAGTCATTCTGAAAACCTCATTAGAAGACCTGGATCACAAAATAGCATACCAAGCAGTGCAGTCTCGATGCAATACTACAACTGAGGTGGAAAAGTGTTAATTATAATGCTTACAAAAATACAAAACAGGGATGTATCAGCTGCTACAGAGTTCTAGGGACAAGACCTTCACAGATTAAAAATGAATCAATAAGATCACATAGTATCTGGTACAATATTGATGAAGATGTCAGAATGAAGCTTCAGTTTTTCAAGGGAGAAAAGTCAATGATCACTTTTTTTCAAATTGTTCCTATTTATTTGTTTAATGTTGTAAAATGTATTGAGATCCAATTTACCTGGCAGATGCAGTGCAAAATGTGACTCAGTAATCATTCCCAGCATGCCCCAAGCTACCATTAACAGGACATGTATTTAGGAATTTGGGAACATCTTAGTGTAAGTAAAGAGGAACTTTTATATTATTATTGAACAGGCCCTCTCAGAGGTCAAGAAAGGCCCGGGACACTTCCATTTTTTGAGGCTCCCGGTCTATTAAAAAAATATTAATTCATAGTGCACCACAGGCGGTGTGGCCTGGTAATGGGACACAAGTTTAAAGTTGTATGATGAACGTCGTCTTCTTTCAATCCCGTCAGTGTATCTCTATGTCTGTATGTATAACCTCATTTGGAGATAACGTCAAAAGTCTAAATCTGAGGCCCTCTGTGAATGAGAGGCCCGGGCCAAATGGCCCTCCTGGCCTCCCCTGTGATAGGCCCTGTAATTGAATTGCTATCAATGTATATATTTGTATGTATTATGTAGATGTGTATGTACATGGGGTATGTATACAGGTGTGTGTGTGTGGGGGGGGAAAACACTTCATATGATCCTAAAAAAAACCCTTAAAATATGCAGTATTTCACATTCTTACTCTTGTAAAAATGACAATTCTGATAGTGCATGAGTGCTTTGGGAATATTAATTCCATACAGTTAAACAGTTTACTGATTTTTTTGATGCACTTTTTACCTTGTTTAGTTATTTAGCAGTTTGCATTGTCAAAACGACATTCAATTTAATTAAAATGAGAAAATAGGAGATAAAACCAATCACCAAAGTTCAACATTTGTTTTTTAATTCACACCCAGAGCTACTGAAAAGTACTTTACTGTGTAGCTTACCTTTTATTACAATTTTGTAATGTTTCATGACGACATCAGGCCAAATTTGACTATTAGTAATGCTTGGGAACGTGTGTTGATGTCATTGGAGTTGTATAGGTACAAGGAAAGCATGAAAAAAAATATAGGGTTTTTTTGTGAAAGTATTCTCCCAGAATAGAGGAATCCTTAGGTGGCCTAAATCTGTCAAGGTCACCTCTGTGCTATCTGCTCTGCCCCACACCATAAAGGGTGAATCAAGGGCACAGGGAAGAAAACCAGAAGCACAGCAAAGGAGGCACCACAAAAAATGGTGGTTTGGTTGTTCAAAGAACAAGATGGTGGGTCAACCATCTGATTGCTGGATGGTGCAGTGGCTCTTATGGGAAGCACTGCAGCTGAGGTAACTATTTTTCTAAGTAATGCCAGGGACTGTCCAAAAACAAACCCAAAGATCATCAATTGACAATCTAGATAGCTTTATCATCCCAAGTGGCAATATTTTGCAATATTTTGCAGATTCTTCCCTCCTTCTGTTGGTTCTTGGGAAGTGGGTGATGGTAGCACTGAAGTGAAGATCCTCGTTCCTCCCTCCACACACAGGTCAGGAGGCAAATTCTAGCTGGTTGTTTTGATGCACTGGGGTAGGAGAAAGCAATTCCTTTGTAAACCTGGGGAAGATTGAGCAGACATTACTTTGAAAACCACTGTCTAAAGCCAGGTGCTTGTATCCTACTCCTGCAGTTAAGTCAGTTACAACAACTTTCATTAGCTTTAAGAAAAACAGGGCTAGTCCTGTGGTAAATTGGATGAAAAAGCTGTAACATTAAAGAAGACAAAAATGAAAAGAGAGAACATCTGGCTGTACAGACCTCTTAGTTGTTTGGTTTTGACCTTCCAGCATAGGGCACCATATTGAACACAAATATGATATTAATGATTATTGATAGTATATCCAACATGCCTGGTTTTATTGCCGAAGTTCTTTACCATTCTAATGCAGACTGGTCACTTGGAGTGATTCATCATGAATCATTTTCAATATATCCCAACTTAATCAGGAGAATGAAGTCACCAGACTCCTTTTTTGGACTTTCGTCTAAAAAATTGTATATTTAGACTAGGAAAAACTACATATCTGTATCTGCTGCATATACATATCCCCCATATCTATTTGGAATCTAGGAACTGGTGCTTTGGATCAGATGAGAGGTCCATCCAGCCCAGGGTCTTCTCTCTCAGAGCAGCAAGAGCTACCTCTGAAGAAAGAACAAAACCACACAATAGCTGACAATTATGAATATATATATTCAGCCCAGCATAACCACACATGCAGGAGCCTAATGAAGCAGTCAGGTGCCCAGGGCAGTGGGACACATGAAGACACCAGTGGGCGTGTGTAGACAAAACAGGGGCCCTAAACTGAAGCGGTGGGTTTTTAAAAACACCACTTCAATTTAGGGCCCTTTAAACCCCATCTTGTGCACACACCCAAACTTACTTGCCTCTCCGGCGGTGGGCAGAGGAGGGCAAGCTGCTGGCAGGCAGAGCGATCATTGGTCTGTGGGGTGAGGCTGGTGCTTCCCTCTGCAGCAGTGGCGGTCCCCCCCCCCCCAGGTGTCACCTGCTCTCAGGCACCCGACTCAGGCGGTCCCAGGGGGCACCACAGCCGCAGAGGGAAGAACCGGGCTTCTGTGCAGCTCAGGCAGGAAGGCAGGCTCCAGGGAAAAAAAAAAGGATCAGGCTCACTGCTTTTTTTTCCCTTGGGCGTGGCCCATGAATGCCACGTGTCCCTGGCAGCTAGGGGGGATGGCAAGCTCCGGCAGGTGGCGGCAGCAGGAATGTGGCGAAGGTAAGTGTGGAGCTCCTGCAGGCAGGAGCCACTATCGGTGGCAGGTAGGCAGGGTGGCAAATGCTGACCAGTGGTTGGTGACCACCTGCAGACGCCACCAGCAGCGTTGGCAGTGGCCAGTGGAGATCGCGGACCTCCCACAGATGCCACCAGTGATGTCGGCAGCGAGGGGGGGAGGCGAACGGCAATCACCCACAGGTGCCACTGACATTGTCACTGTCAGCATTGCTGACACTTTTCATATGGGTTGCGCCACCACATGCACCCCGGGTTGCTGGCAGGCTGTCTGTACAGGCTTCCTGCAGAGCCCCTGTGCTGCACAGAGCCTGGTGCTTTGCTCTGAGGCTGTGGGGCAGCAAACTAAAACTCCTTGGACGAGTTTTGGTTTGCTGTGCCTCAAGTCATTTAAGGTGCATTATGCCGCTGATTTTGCTACAGCGACTAGGATTACTGTGCAATACACTGCCAATGCATGCAAACTTCAACACCATTAAAACGGTGCAAAAGCATTTAACTCACTTTAAAGTGTTGCATACACCTGCCCCTCATTTCATCTACACATGGACTCCTGGCTGCTGATGTGCTGCTGGCTTGAGTGGGTAGCTGCAATGGCAGCTGATATTTTCTTGCCCACTCCCCCACCCACTCAGCAGCAGGGGAATCTGCCTCAGTTGCCCTGCTGTACTTATGCTTCTGCATAAGCTTGCGTACCCCAGTGTGCATGGACACATAGGTATAGTAGACACATTGGCAGAGTGACTGGCCATGGCTCTAAAATTTGAACCTCCCTTGTGGACTTGCTTTGGGGGGTCAAACTTATAGATCAAGCTTTCAGTGCTGGCTGTATCACTCACTTGCGTGCTATGGGAGCCAGAGTACTTTAATCATGCTTGCCCTCTGGGCCTAGGTGGGCTTTCCAGTACTGTGGTTCTCAATCAGCATGCCATAAGATCCTTTAAGGAGGTGCGAGACAATGCTAGTCCTGTTAGCACTGATTCAAAAGACAAACCCAGGGATTTCAAACAGGCCTTTTGATGTGCTGTTCCACAACATGGGCCAAAGCCCACCAGCTGGAGCCCCCTTGATGGGGGGGCGGGGGGGGCACAATGTGCACATCACTGCTTGCTTGGGACAACAGAAAGACAAGATAGGGATGGGAGTCAGAGATTCAAAGCAAGTGCTCCAAGGGAGTACATGGAACAGAGTATACTGGCCAATGCCTCCCGGCCCTTGAATGTGTCCAATGAGCCAGTGGACACTACCCAGTGAAACTCGGGGGGGGCTTTCATAAAGAAGCCATGGCAGCGATCTTTAAGTTCTTCCCAACAGAAAATCTGCTCCACTATTTTTCTGTGGACACAAAAAATCATAGAATCATAGAAAATCCAGGTTGGAAGGAACCTCAGGAGGGCAGGTAGTCCAACCTCCTGCTCAAAGCAGGGCCATCCCCAACTAGATCATCCCAGCCAAGGCTTTGTCTAGGTCCTCAAAACCTCTAAGGATGGAGAGTTCACAACCTCTCTGGGTAACTTGTTCCAGTGCTTTACCATCTTCCTTGTAAGAACATTTATCCCAATATCTAACCTGAACTTTCCTTGCTGAATCTTGAGACCGTTGCTCCTTGTTCTGTCATCTGCCACCACTGAGAACAGCCCAGCTCCATCCTCTTTGTAACCATGCTTCAGATAGTTGAAGACTGCTCGTAAATCAAAACGTCAGCTCTGACTTTCCTCACTTTTGTATTTTCTTTTTTCCCATTTTCAATTACCTGAAAGATGGAATGGATTGCACTCTCAGCAAGTCTGCAGGTGACACCAACCTGGGGGAAGTAGCGGATACGCTGGAGGGTAGGGCTAGGATTCAGAAAGACCTAGACAAATAGGAGGATTCGGCCAAAAGAAATCTCATGAGGTTCAATAAGAAGTGGTGCAAAGTCCTGCATTTAGGATGGAATAATCCCATACACCAGTACAGACTGGGGACCAACTGGCTAAGCAGCAGCTTTGCAGAAAAGGACCTGGGAATTACAGTGGACAATAAGCTGAATATAAACCAACAGTGTGCCCTTGTTGTGTACAAAGCTAATGGCATACTGGGCTACACTGGTACATGTGTTGCCAGCAGGCAAAGGGAAGTGATCCTTTTCCTCTCTTCAGCACTGGTGAGACCACATCTGCAGTATTATGTTCAGTTTTGGGTCCCCCACTACAGAAAGGATGTGGACAAATTGAAGAGAGTCCAGTGGAGGGCAATGAAAATGTTTTGGGACCTGGGGCACATGACTTGTGAGGAGAGCCTGAAGGAACTGGGTTTATTTAGTCTGGAGCAGAAAAGACTGAGTGGGGATTTAATTGCAGCCTTCAGCTACCTGCAGGGGGGTTACAAAGAGGATGGAGTGAGGCTGTTCTCAGTGGTGACCATTGGCAATGCATAGGGGGTGCATGCGGGTGTGTATGTACCCCCTGAGCATGGTGGTGCACACCCTGCAAAAAAGTGCTGGTGACACCTGCAGGAGGTCGTGGGTGGCAATCGCTGCTGGCTGATGCTGATGCTAATGCTGCCAGTGGCATCTGCGGGTGGTTGGCGACTGCTGGTCAGTGCTTGCCCTCCCCCCTGACAGCGCTGTGGCCACCTGCGGAAGCTCCCCACTTGCCACCACCACACTCCCACTGCCAACAGTGCCACTGCCACCTGCGGGAGTTTGCTGTGCCCCGCAGCCTCCCAGGGCATGTGGCGTTCATGGTGGTGACAGATGACAGAACGGTCTCAAGATGCAGGAAGGAAAGTTTAGGTTAGGTATTAGAAGAAACTTTCTCACGACAAAGGTGGAAGCACTGGGGCAGGTTACCAGAGAGGTGGTGAACTCTCCATCCTTGGAAGTTTTGAAGACCGGGTGGACAGAGCGTGGGCTGGGATGATGTAGTCGGAGCAGAGGGTTGGGCTAGGTGCCCGCCAGAGGTCCCTTCCAGCCCGCACGGAAGATATTAGGTGTTTAGCTCTTCCCAGGGATCTGCAGGAGGCTCTTGAAAGCGCAGCCGGCTGCCGGGGGCCCGCATTTTCTATGATTTCCCAAGCGGGGCTGGAGCCTGAGGGGGCTGAGTGACTCCGCCGCGGCGGGGACACGGCGGGCTTCTGCCCCGGAGCCTTTGCGGAGGGGCAGCAGCAGTTGGCCACCCCCGCGGGCTGATCTCGTCCTGCGGGGCAGCGAGCTCGTGAGCACGGCCGGGGCCGGCGGGGCGGGACTAGCCCCCGGGGGCCGGCGGGGCGGGGCGGCCGCGGCTCGGAGCAGCATGGAGTGGGAGCTGAACTTGCTGCTCTACCTGGCGCTCTTCTTCCTGCTGCTGCTGCTCCTCGTCCTGCTGCTCTGCCTCGTCCTCAAGCAGCTGAAGAACTCGGTGGGCAGCAGCGGGGCGCTGCAGCCGGGCCGCCTGTCCCTGCGCGAGCCCTGGGGCTTGTGCCGCGAGCAGGCGCTGTGAGCGGGGCTCGGCCCGGCGCCAGGTGGGTGCGCGTCGGAGCGGGGCCCGCGGGCCCTGGGCAGGGCGCCGCCGCACGGCGCTCGCCCTCTCCAGAGCCTCCCGGCCTCGGGACCTCCCTGGGGCTTCCCGCCGCTCTTTGGCAGCGGGAGGGCACCTCTGGCATTTTTGGAGCGAGTCAAAAAACCCAGTGGGCGCTCCCCGAGGGCTGGCTCGGAGGCTAAGAAAAAGGGGTTGCGAGCCACTGGAGCGGCTTTGTCGGCCGGCTGGAGGATCCAGGGGGCTGCGGGCCTCGGAGAAGATGGTTTGCTAAGGGGCTGGGTGGGGGGCGCACAGAAAGGGATTGGCATAGAGGTGCAGGCAGGCCAGGTCGCGGGTTGAACACTAGTTTGGGAAAGGAATGGCACGCCTGGCTAAGCATTGCGCTCGCAGCCGCTCCAGGCCCTTTTAATCCTTGAGGTCGATGAAGAGGCTAGTCCCCTGCAAGTGGAAAGAGCTGTCTGCCCATGGGCGGTGCTGGCGCGTTCTGCCTGCCTCTGGTCTTAGGGGCAGCAGTGGAGAGGAGGCTTCCGCATGGCCAGACCCCGCGGACGGTTCAGCAGGACAACTTCCATCATAGACCCGTTCGACTCCCCCTGGAAAAGGACCGGCTGGACTGGGTGCTCCCTTGCTACCAAGGTATGAATTTTCTCACCTCATCTCATTCCGCTGCTGCCCCTTGACCTGCCTGGCTTTCCATCTAAGCTTCTTCATCATCTGTTGTTTGCAATGCTTGCTACAGGGAGAATCTGAAGGCAAACTCGACATGAAAAAACTTTGGTGAAAAAATGGGTCCGATTCATCGGGGAAGTTATTGGGATTCACATCAGTGTTACTGCATTTTCCTATGAAAGAGGGGGCATGCACATGTTCTGCCAGAATGGTATTGTACCAACCACATCTTTGACTACACTGAGTAGAGTTGTACCATGTGTTCCTTGGGTCCAGCTGAAATATCAAGCTGCACCCCATGAAGGACCTACAGTTGGAGCAAAGATCTCTGTTCGCTCCTTAGATTCCAGATTTTGGCTACAGCACAAGTCACAGCAGCTTAAGCTTATGGGATCATGGAGTGGTCCTCAAGGGCTTATTGTGCTGGCTGGAAATCACTGGAGCACAGGTGAAGAGCCTTTGTTTATCCACACTTCCAGCTCCTCTCATGGGGTTGTGTGCTTAGGGGGTGTTATAGAGTGAACTACTGGTTTTATGATTTCCCTGTGAGATGGTAATATTCAGCTCCCCATTTACAGGTGCTTTCTTTATGGGTCTTTTGCAGGATTGGTATCAGGAGTGAGGATCTGACCAACCAAGTTCCACGAGAATAAGCATTCAAATGAGTTGCCTGAGAATAGGGTCCAGTGCTTTCCCTCTTGGTTTGAAAGGCTATACTGTGCTTCTGCCTGTTACCATACAAAATTTAGTGAAAACAAGGTTTGCGAAACAACTTTTGGCTTGATGAGCAGCATCTAGACCCCTACTGTGGTCTGGGAGGCAAAGAGAAATGGCTGAATAATGCAGTACATTAGGTTTGAGTTTACTGAGCCATCATCATGACAATTAGCAGAGAGATTGTACTTCAGTATTTTTCAGTACTTAGGGACAGCTGTTGGGCAAGTAGTTAAAACATTTCAGTGATTCTGTGTCTTGTCAAGTGACCATAGTTTTGTCCTTACAAAAAGGACAAGAGAAAATGAAATTATCATTGCAGATAGTAAGAACCATTTTCTAAACAAGTGTAATGAATGTGTTTTATCAAAACATTGTAAAGTCAATGTTCTTTTTTTACACGTTTTGTTCTTACAGGTTACCCTAGATTACATATACTTGCATGAGCCTTTAGGGTCATGTAATAAAGGTTAGTACAGTGCTTTGCTTTGTAGGTGTATTCATTGACTGTCACTTTGTAAGTTACCCAGGATTTTTTTTACTCCACAGTAAATTCTGCCTGTTGTGGGCACAGTTAAAGTTCTTAGCCACTATACGGCAGGGGAGCAAGTTTGTACCAAGCAAAGGGTTAAGCCTGAGGATGAAAATGAAGGCAAGTGGACACAACATGGTCTATGTGGTAACTTTCCTATGTAGTAAAATACATTTTTCACTGTCTTAACATCCCATTATACAAAGGAGAACCTTACCTGGATTCCAGTGATTTACTAAGCAGTAGGGCTGCATGTCATTTGTCTACTCTGTTTTTACTGCATGGCTGTTAATTTATGTAGCGAATGTGCTAGACTAATGGTGGGACATGTGGGTTGCGTTCCCATGGAGTTCTTGTAGGACTTGAAAAGAGCTGACCCTCTGCAAGGTACTTTCTGCACCTGAGGAGTTTGATAATACATAAACCCTTTTTTCCATGACCCTTCCTGGGCTGCGGCTGTTCCTGCAGGCCTCAGGCGGTTCAAGTTCCAACCCCCTTTACTCTTGCCTGTGTATGGAGCCCACTGTATCTTCAATTTGCCATGCACAGTTAACTGTGAAATGAATCTTTAATGATGTGGTAGCTGGCAGTTAATTACAAGATAATGTAGTTAATGCATGCCCTGCACATTACACAGTAGCTGGGAGCAGAGTTACTACAGCACTCTCCACAGCATTGCTGTGGACCATATCATCTTGTACAGATATTATCGTGTTATGGACTCTTAACTGTTTGCCCATGGAATCATGAAGTTTTCTTTAGGTTACTCCCTAGAGAGGTTTGGTTTAACAGTCCTTCATCATGTACTTCAGGTAACAGGGGATTTGCCCCCTCTCCCTTAATCAGCTCAGGAGAGATGAAGAGGTCAGGGCCCTACATTTCCACACTGCCTATTTCTTTCCAACCTGTGGCACCCAAATGACGAAGTGTTTGCACATGCTTGGGAAAGTGATGAATGAACAATATGACAGCAGTATCAGTTTTTGCTTCTATGACTGCTTAGCCACATATCTGCCAGGGTTTCTTGCTTTTTGACTGTAAAGATGGAGGGGTTGATTTTTGACTCTGTGTTACTGTACCGACTTAAAATACAGCTGATGCTTGTGTTTCCTCCCTATAAACATCAGTGCAATTAGCATTGTGTATTTTGCAGTATGTGAAAGAGATCACTTTTATGCCTCATTAATTAGGCAAGAATGATTATTGAAGTATTTAAAATAGTGGAAATGGTTGACTCTGTTATATATTTTAATAATAACTCTTTGCAGCATTACTGTGTAGATATTATTTTTTATGAATCGAGGCATGAGTATCTGATATTGTTGACTCTTCAGCAGTGCTCTTGAGACAGAACTGCATTTCATAGAAAACTGGGAATGAGGTACTTGTTCTTTTGCTAATATAAGTCTTGCAACAGTTTAATTCTGTTGCGTTCATGTAGCTATTCCTGACATGGAGAGAAGATTCAGGCCTATATTTTGTTTTACTACTATTTTTTCATCTCAGATGTCCTGATTTTGCAAACCACTGCAGCATAGTGCCATGTCTCCCTAAATTTCACCTAAAGTAACCTAAACTGTATTGGACAACTATCTCTATGGCTCAGAGCAATCATTTACAATATAACTTGGAAGGACCATTAGTGAAGATGTCTGATGTCATGCAGATAAGTGACATCAGACATCTGCACAATCCAAACTAATTTCTATTTTTAGGTACAAATGTCAGGATACGGTTGTGGAGGCAGCACTGTGGCCATCTGGTGCAGTGCCACAGGACAAGAAGGCAGGCAAAGACCAAGTGTCTCTCTGTTAATGTCATGTCTGATTTCTTGGAATTAAAAATAATATCACTGGTTGTTCCTGATACATTTATGTAACGAAGAAAATGGACTGATAGCTTTGCATGGCATGTGCAGATTCTCGAGTTCGGAGTTTTTAGAGGTTTCTTAGTTCATTTAGAATGATTGATTGTTGCTTTCAAAATTAGGGTGGGTATTGTGTTTTTTTTAAATAGGTTCATAGAAAGAATAATCCCAAGACGAAGTGATTATGAACATGTGTTGAATATAGCAATGTAATTCATCTTGGAAAAAATGAAAATGAATATACTGTTGGGGAAATAATGAGAGAAGTTTACAGATGATAGTAGGTAGCAAATTAATTATATATTATGAAACAAAATATTAAGCATCCAGTATGCTGTTGGAGTACATGTGAGTATAATATCACTGGACAAGTGGGTAAAAAGTCTTTTTATATTTAGCTTTGTAATGGTTGTCCTGAGACTATGCTGTGTTCCATTTATACACCTAACTAGTAGAACAATATTGGCAACTGGAGGGTGTTAAAAAAATCAACAATAATAAAGGGACTTGCAAGGAAAGACTAAAACAGTTTATAATGTATATTTATTCCTAACTGGCAGCTAAGAGGAACTGAACATGGACTACAAACACTTGTAGAACATAAGCACCTAGGAATGGGAGGAATTATTAAGCATGAGGAGGGACATTTGTGAATGAGAAGAGGCATAATGAGATAGGCAATATTAAGATGGATGGTAGAAAAACTTCTTGACAGTGAGATGTATTATTTGTGGAATAATCTTCAAAGGAAAATGTTGGAAGCTCAGTATTTGGTTTATTGAAAACTACACAATGTACATTACAGGAAATAATCACGTGGTGGTAGGAAGATACATTATCCAAACCAGTTTTTTTTCTTTCTCTAGGTACAGGGGCCACATTTCTTTTAAATTGATTGCATTCACTCTGATTTGTGGAGTCATGTGAGTGCGTGAGATGCTCAGCTTTCATTTAAAAAAGATGTTTAGATTTTACTACAGAGAGGAAAAGCTTGAAAATGTGACACTGAAAGTTCCACAGCTGGACGGTGTCTTAAAACATTTAGTGTATTTGTATGTATGTATTAACTTGCATGGTTTTAACTCTGTTTTGGGTCTGACTTTTTTTTTTTAAATGCTTAAGATTTTCAGTGCCACTCATAAGGGGATGAAGCTGAAACTAGATTTTCACATTTCCCTCCCCTGAAATGATCAGTTGTTCCAAGATTGCTGAAAGTTTCCTGAACTTGATCTGGGTTTATACAGGTCTGTCTATAACACTTGATGGTATAAACCTTCAGGTTTTTTTTTCTGTTTTAGAAGAGGGAGGGAGACAAGAATCCACTCAGCTTCGGTGTACTGTAGTTATACTCATCAGAGGAATAGTGAGCTTCTTTAATACCTGGGGCTGGTGTGGGGGACTGGGGTATACCAACCACTGGAGAGAGAAAGAGAGTGGGGGGTAGGGGGAGAAGGGGGTAGAATGGACACAGCCCTTTTTAGATGACTGGGAATGGCTGTGAATATATGAAGCGGTCTTTGACTGGGGGCGTTAATTGACACTCGGTTGGGGGGGGGGGCGGAGAGGGGAGGGAGTACCTTTTCAGATGGGCGTTCTAGGCCAGTGGAGATGAGGGCAGACTTCCCTTTCTGTCGTCACGGAGGGTTTTAGAAAATGGGTCTGTGCCATTTGGAATGATAACTCTGCTACGGGACTGGGCAAGGACCAGAGGAACTAACAAAGGCCACAAAGATCCATATGTCATTGCAACTGCCAAGTTCATTAGTGTCAGGGCTGATCAAAGCAGGAGGCAGAAAGAGGACAGAAATCTGTTGACCTGCAGAATTATTTTGGAGCCCTCAGGCTCCCACCCAATCACTACTCTCCCCATTGCTCTGGTTGCAGCTGGGGTCTCTGGGTTCCCCCTCCTTCCCCACCTTCCATTTTCTGCTTCTGCTCCAGGGGACAGCATGGCATGATGTGGTACAGTTCACAGGGCCGGTGGAGTCAGCACCCTGAGGCTCCCATGCATTGCAGTGCAGTGGGGTAACCCATAGCCAAGGAGCTACAGATGGGAGCCAGAGGGTCTGTGGCTTATGCTAACACAGCCCGTGTGGCCTGGGGTCCTGCCATCTCCTTAAAAGTTGCGCAGCATAGCCCTGATTTATATGATGAACTAAGTGAAGAAAAGTTAGCTCTTTCAGAAAAGCCATATATGTTTTCTGACTGAAAATCTAGCCCCCTAGGTGAGAAACGTATACAAAAAGGTGGTATTCAAATGGGTACATGTTCCTCTGGTTTACTGGATTGCCCCCTGCCCCCCACTCAAGAATAAAAAAAACTTCACCACCAACAATCTGCCTAATTTTTTTTATGTCATCACATTTTATTAAAACAAATTCTGTACTTGGTGGCTAATAGGGACTTGTCTTATTGGAAACTGAAGCAGTTCCTGTTAGAAGGTTGTGCCACTTCACTTAAGATAATGAAGAAAACTTTCAGTCTGCAAACAGAAGGATCCACTTAATCAGCACCTTAATAAATAGCACACCCACTCATCTGAGGTGATTCAGTATAATGTATTTCAATATCTTTAAACATGGAATTAATTGCAAGCCTTGTATGATCTCTAAGCCTATTCACAGTATTTAACAATTGTGAATTGGTGTTTGCTAGCATGAATTCCCTGCTTTTCAGCTCTTTATGATGAACACTACTGCTGTTTCCCTGCTCTGCTATTGCTGGTAAATCAGTTAATGTTATCTCAGTATATAATTCAAATGTTTGATGGCTTATCTGGTGCTTTATTTTTCTACAGCAATTCATGAAATATCTCCCAGGACAATGTTTGTCCATTAACTTCTCTAATTGGGTGATCAGTTATCTGATATGTTTCTGTTTCCATTAGGTTCTATATGCAATAAATGAATATAAAATTAAAAAGAGAAATCAGTCCCCTGCCTTTTGATTTCATTTTCAGTAGAACAGTGGGAAGATAATGACTATGGTGCCAGGGCTGTTGAATAGATCTTCAGTGGGGATGTGGACTTCTGGGTGTGTAACATATTATGCCATGCTGCTTGGATGGTGTCTTGCTCATAGAATCATAGGGGTGGAAGGGACCTGTAAGATCATCAGGTCTGGTCCCCTGCTTCCAGCTTTCTTTCTTCTGAGGGCACTGTAACTTTTGAAGGAACCTAAATAATGTCAGCTTGTCTGAAATGGTACACAACCCACAACTCTGTTCACTGCATGTAAAGAAGTGGCTGCATTTAGAGAGATGTTGCACATGAATAGGGACCTACCAAATTCACAGTGGAAGTAGAGTGTGCAGCAGCTTCTTTGATCTTGCATATTCTCCAATGCGTACCTTGCTCCCGCACCCGCTCCCCTACCTGCTTGTAAATTAGTCATGATTCTCACCACTCCATCCTGATCATCAGGGAAGCTAAAACTGGAGTTTTAAACATAGCGTCATTTTTGCTTCCTTGCTAGTCAGCAGCAAATGGCGGGGCTGTCTGGGGCCCTCCTCAGGCAATCAATGGCAGGAGGCAAAAACAGTGCCATATTTACAACGGCAGTTTTTGCCTCCCTGCTGATCAGGAGTGAGCCACAAGCGGGGCCCATCAACCAATTAGTTGTGGGGGGAGGAGGCACAGGGGAACCTGCAAAATGAAAGGAGCCACAGTGCACCCCACTTCCACCATGAATTCAGTAGGTCTCTACACATGAATCAAAGTAATTACTGAGGGGGCATATTTTTGGGGGGATAGTAGTGAACATAGAGAATCATAGTTTATATTTAATGATGTTCCAAAGTTGCTAACAGTACTTCAGGTTGCAGTGACTAAAATTAGTGGGCCCAGTTCTGTTGCCCTTTACCAAGCTAAACTGGAATTGCACTGGTGTGGACAAACTAAGGATGTGAACAGTTAAATGTTTAACAATTCACATATTAATAACTGGTAATATGTTACCAGTTATTGTTTAGCACGTGGCAGGGAGCAATCCGGTGTGGAAGGGAGAAAGGGAAGTGGTGTGATGTCCCTGAAGGCAGCAGGGCAGGCAGGAGGGAGGGAGGAGCGAAGATGAAGTGGGAGAGGGGACTAGTACCTAGCAAGGCAGGGAAGCAGTGGAGGAGCCACGATGGCCCTGCTCTTTCAAGTGGCAGCGCAGCCCTGGCCCCTTACCTGCCATCCACCCGTTGCACCCGTGTGCACCCGCTGCCAGCAACAAGCTGGGCAGGGAGCTGCACACCAGTGACAGCAGCAGGCAAGGGGCTTTCTCAGCTCAGTGCTGCTGACCAGAGAATGAATGAGTACAGGCAGCGAGTGGTCCCCAGTAGATGCATGTTACCAGTTAACCGTTTAACTGATAACATTGGGGCAACTTAAACAGGTACTTAATTAATTGGTATTTACATCTGTAAAACAAATGTGTTAAAATTCATTAATTCCAAGTCAGTGCCTTACTTGGCTAGGACATGCCTATAAAGCACAGAATCACTTGGGAAGGCTTCCTGCTTCTGAGCTCCTTTGGAGAAATGTACCAATCGCTCCTGGGAGCATAATATATCTTAGCGTGTGGCCTGACAAAAGTCTAGTCCTTCTTCAATAATGCTTTGGGTACACAGCCAGTTAGTAGTTCAGGGGAACAGACTGTTTCTTTAAGTGATTTATGTGGGTGATTATGAGAGAGTGCTGTTTAGGGGTGTGGTAAAAGTAGACTTAAGAAATGTACAGAGCTTTGGGACAGGTGCTAGACATGTACAGAGCACATACGATTGGCAGGAGAGATGTTTCAGACATACTGAAACTGTTTGGGAAGGTACCACAGAAACACGTTCCACTACAGTATAACAGAGCTACCTCTACCATAGCTAATTATATATGCAGGCTTTATTAAAATCAACACTAAAGTAAGATGCTAAAGGGTATCTCTATGCAGGCTCCAGTAGTGTTTTATTTGTTCTTTGTTTCAAGATCATTCCCCATTGCCAGACCAGATTGTGTTTCTTCCTTGAGTGGTTTTACTGTTTTTGGTAGCTGAAATGCATAGGTGGGATGCCTGGATTTTTCCCCTGTTATTTTTTCTTCTCTTGGGCATTTGGACTGAACCAGCCCTGTTCACACAGGGTTAGATTGTCTTGTGATTTCATCCACGTGATGAAATCTAATTTCCCCACTTCCGGTCCTAAAAAAAATGTATCCCTCAAAGCAGAGAGAATCTCTCTGCCAAAATCATGGATGTGCCACTTTTAGGCCCATGATAGACATTACACTTTACAACCCGATAATGTGTTACAACCCTTAAAGTCCTTCTCTCTAGTAGCAAAAGAGGTGCTTCCTGACTGAACCAAATTAGGAGTGTGGGGTGTCATATCAGTCTGCAGGAGCCCCTAGAAGGAGATATTTTGATGGTTGTCAGAGATCTTTGATTGGGGTAGTTAGCAAGAATCAGACGAGTGAGCTGTAGGTATTCCTTGGAAAAACCTGAAGCTAGAAAGAAGGGCAAAAGGTGCAGCTTGTTGACTCCCCAGGCTGGAGAAATAGGGCAGAAGAGCAGCAGAACTGTTTGTCTGCTGGCTTCTCCTGGGCTGGAGCAGGAGGGCCAAAGGCGGTTGGATGCCAAAGGATCTGTTAAAGAATATACCCGCTGGCATCTCTGAAGGTCATTCATAACAGAGGAGAGTGGTCTGGCCAGTAGGCCGTTTAAAAGGGGGTGCCCCCTCCTCAGGACCTTACTTAACAAGGAAGTGACTCATTTTGTGATGAGCCTGTCGTTGTTAGTCTATATTAAATATGCTGTGACAAAGTCTACTGGATGAAGGTATGAACTCCACATGCCCCCAGTGGCTGGGGGGGGGGCATAGTGAGCTCCCGCAGGCAGCGGCAGTGCTGTCGGGGGGGGGAGGGTGTTGCGGGAAGCAGTGTTGAGTGCTGACTGGTGGTTGGCGACCACCCGCAAACGCCACTGGTAGCATTGGCAGTGGCCAGCAGTGATTGCAGACCACCCGCAGATGCTACCGGTGGTGTTGACGACTGGGGTTGGTCAATGGATAAAGGCACACGAATGCCTAATATCTGAATCTTGACTGTGCTTGGCTGGAAGATGAGCCTAAAACCATCAGAACTGGAACATGTGCAGACACTCCAGTCCGTGGCTGCTGAGGGAATTTTTAAGTCTTAACAGGAGGCAAATATGGAGTTCCAGTGGCAGCCGAGTAAGGGTTTTAAGGGTTACACTTTTAGACTAAGGCAAAATTGTGGTGCCTGATCCCATGCCTCAACCACAAACTTCCTATGCTCCACAGTGGCATCCTCAACTGTGGTGCATAGCTCTGTGCAGGCTTCCTCCTGAACTGGAAGCAGTGTAGCTGCATCCCTGTGGGGCTGCAAGTGGGTTAGTCAGCTCTGTTGCATGGTGGTGCCAGTTACCCTGGTCCTACGTGAAATATAGTCCCTAGTCAGAGACAGCCACACAGCTACCAGTTCAGGAGGTACCTAGAAAGCAATGCGCGTGAGAGCACTGCAGCCTGATACAGTAAGTTTGTTGTATAGATATAGCCTACGTCCCTTTTTATTGATCTGACTATGTGTTTGCCAGGCAGCTAGCATCATGCAGACCACAGCTGAGCCACCTTTGAATTTTACTGCTGTACAAATAATGAACATTTGTTCACGACATTGCTGTGTCTCTAATTGATGCTGGCCATATGTCTCCATAGTCACTACGGTGCCGGCATCTAACCCATTGTAGCAAAGTACTTACGCTGTTAGACTTTCACTGTAAAACCAAGCTCTGTTGTTAGCCCTCGCTCCAAAGAGCTCAACCAGCTAATGTGCATGTACTTAGCATGACAGGGCCCTGACCCACAGAGCTATGCTCTGGGGAAAGATGGCAATGTTTTATTTATAAGGGATACCTTATTGAAATGGACTTTTGATGCTGCTTGGCAGCTTCTTTTGAAAGTAGCATGTCATATTTTGAGACCTGTGTTATAACTTATAAGCCTGATCCAAAGCCTCCTGAAGTAAAGAAGAACTTTTCACTCACTCACGTGACCTGAAAAAAATTTTTTGGAACTGTAGAGAATCATAGAGAAGGTGGGCTATCAGGGACCTCCAAAGGTCATCTATTCCAACCTCGTCCCTGAGTAAGGGTCATCCCTATCCAAGCCATCCTATACAAATCTATTGTCTTGTGCTAACCTATTAGCAAGATTACATAGTGAAACCTGACACGGCCACAAGACCTAACACCCTAATCTGCCACAGATAAAGCAGGGGACCTTGGTGGCCAGCATTCTAATGCTGCAAAGATTGGAAGATGCAAGGAAGAAAGCTATCCCCTTTTTACAGAGGTGGAACAATTACATTGTCCAGAGAGTGTTTTTCTTACTTTACAGTAGCTTTTTTCAGTAGAACAAGCACTATGAATGGTATAAAGTGTATCTTCTAACTGGTTAAAAGAAAGATGTTTGAATTTCAGAACATGGCCTCTAAAGTTTGCTCAGCTGTTTAACTGAACTATCTGATTGATGTACATTAATTTAAATACATACAAAGTTTTGGACACTGTTCAGCACAGATAGTGCATATTTTGGAGGGAATTAGAGTGCTGCAATATCACATAGTGCAAACAAAGAATATGTATGGAGAAAAGATGATAGTATTCAAGGGCTTAATTTACTATCACTTTGCAGCAGGGAAGCTTGATTAAACTTGGGTTGAAGGCAGGGCAGAGGTGCATCCTACATTACCTGATGAAGTGAAATGTTGCTTATGAAAGCTTATGCATCTCTGATTCAGTTAAGGTGCACTTCTATCCTACCTTCTGTCTGACTTCAGACTAACTCTCTCTTTCTGATTGAATATAGTGGAGTTACACCAGGCTAAAACTGGAGTGCTGAATCAAGACCTCTTTTTCTTAGCGTTTATTCAGTGCTGCTCATCCACAGGTCTCAATCCATCACAAAAAGTGGGGTAAGCATTTTGATCCTCACTCTGTAGATGGGGAAGTAAAGGATTGGGAGTCAAAGTTATGTGGAAAGCTAGCATTAGAGTAAGGAATGTAGCACAGACTTTCAGTCTGGGGCTGTATCTAGACCTCTCCGTAAGTGATGTGGAATGAAGACAAGGCTGAGCAATACATGTATATTTTTATTTCAAATGCCAAACACACGCCACACCACACCACACTATATGGGCTCTTCAGCAGCTTCTGTTTAGAGTGTCTTAACCTTATCTTTCTAAAAATATGCTCGGGTCTATGCATGCACGCACTATTCATTTTGATGCTTGGCTTGTAATTCAATGTGAGCCTGCAGGGCTGTTGAGGAAGGCACAACAATATGGAGCAAATGTATGATTGATATATATATATATATATATTTTTTTTTTACCAACTGACCTTCAGTCTGATATAAAGGAACACTTAGACCAACAGTTTTTTTTCCTGCTGCTGCATGAAAGACCTACACAAGCAGGTAAAACTGACTTGTTTTGGGTAAAGTCTCATATTTACCCAAATCCAAGGTGACTTTAAATTTTAAGATAATTCCCACCCCCCAATTAGATTTTATACATAGAAAATTTGAAATATGTTATAATTTTCCATATATAGACTATTAGTGGAGGTTCATCTTAAATTCATATCCCCACTGCTATGGCAAGGCAAGCAGTGGTAGGGGGGCAGGCAGCCTAACCCTGGCCTCTTGTCTCTCTTCCACTTGCCCCCCCATGCCTGCCCTCGCTTTACCCCCCCAGCATGCCTTCTTCCTGGTGTCTGCTCCCCAGGCCACTTGCCTCTCCTGCTGCCTGCCACCCCTGCCTCTTGCCCCTCTCCCTGGTGGCGTGTGACCTCTTTCTGCACTGCTGTATGCCTTTGTTGGGTCCCTTGCTGCTCCCTGGCTCAGCGGTGATTTCTTCACTGCTCCCTGGTTCTGTGATTCCCTCACCACTCCCTAGCCCTGTGCTGGGTCCTGCACTGCTCCCTGGCTCCACGCTGATTTCCTTGCCACTGCCTGGCTCAGTATAGAGCCAGAGAGCAGCACAGGACCCAGCAAGGAGCCTGAGAGCAGGGAGGGAATCAGTACCAAGCCAGGGATCCAGTGCTGCCTGCAGGTACTGCATTTTTACTTGATACTTGATTCTAAGATGAGATTTTGTGTTCCCCACATTGAGGCAGTGGGGGCGTGGATCTTGTCTTGGAATTAAGAAAAACATGATATGCATTTTTTGGCAAGGGATATATTTTTTGCAATGTGGACACTTATTAGGAGCTATGCTAAGCACAGCAAAGTTGTTTCTTACGGCCACATAATAGCCAGAAATGGAAAAATCCTGATACCTCTCAAAGTTTGCCAGGTTTGAACCATTAGAGGAGACGTGGAAGTCTCTCAGCCCATTATTTATGCTCTGAA
Source organism: Crocodylus porosus (assembly GCF_001723895.1). Lineage (NCBI taxonomy): Eukaryota > Metazoa > Chordata > Crocodylia > Crocodylidae > Crocodylus > Crocodylus porosus. The sequence goes on along the minus strand of NW_017728912.1, from coordinate 6,469,236 downwards.
CAATCTAGACCCCTAACCTTCCTTGGATTAAGATCCCAGGTTGAGGGTTCTGCAGGAACGGCCTGTACTGTGAAAGCCTGAGATGAACTCATCTTAGAATCTAAAAGGCCTTGAGTTCAAGATCTGAGGTGAAGAAGTATTAGATGTGATCAGCCTAATCTGCTTACTTATCTTGGCATAAAGATTTGATTAAATATAGTATTAACTGTGTGAGAATACATACTCCAATTTTTAACTGTAAAAAATGTGTCATTGCAATTGTGCCAGGTTAATCTAAGGAAAATATTTTAATTTTGTCTGCTGTATTCAGTTTCTTGAAATTCAAGTGTAGTCTCAGTGAATAACTTATTCCATTAGCTATTTAAAACCTACCTTACTGTTAGATATGGCAAATACAAAAGGAATTATTCGAGGAGGGTTGACATGGGAAACTGGAATCTGTCACTTTGCACCCCAGAGTTGTGCCTTTTGGTAGTAGCTGGTTTGAGGCATGCTTGCCTGGGGAAGAAAGGGGAAAGAGGCAGAGCAGCTCTCCAGCCCAGCCAGCAAGTTGGCTACCTAGGACTTTGAAGAGCTGAGCAGTAGCCTCCGTGTTTCATGTGGTGGAGGAAGAGAGCCTTGGACTTGCATCATTCCTCCATCTGGGCACGTAACTTTGGCCCTGATTTAGCAAGGGCTAGCTTCTTTGATTGTGAAAGTGAGGTTCTTTATTTTCATTCTTTGAGGGAGTGGTGAAAAAATATAGAAACTACCAACCAGCATGGTGGCAGCCTCCCATGTTGGCCTTATGCTACAAGAGGGCTGAGGTCTTTGCGTCTGAAAGTGGGACTCCTCATCTTTATTCTTGGAAGGAGTGTGGCAGGGAAAAAGAAGAAAGAGGAGGCAACCACAGTGGGGTAGGAACCCAGCATTGCTTTCTCTTTGCAAAGGGTGGTTTAACCCAGAGCTTCAACCTTTAGGGTAGGGACAGACGTTCAAAAAACCTGAGCCTGAACTGATTCAGTCTTTGCAAATTAGTCTAACCTGCCTAGGTTTAACTGGTTTACAGCTGTACAGACATTCCCTCTGGACGGAAGAAATACAGGCACATGCCTGCAGTGGCTCAGGTTAGAAGCCAGGGAGTGCTAGCGCAGCCCTCCCTTCCCTTCTACGATGCTGAGCTGAAGCAGGGCTTGGCTAGGCCCTGACAAGATCTCTGATTAGGGAGGGATGTAAACCCCCACCCTGCCTGTACCAGCTCACGCTTTTCCCCACTTGCTGCTCAAGGGATGGTAGTGTTGCCAGCCCCCACCTAGCACTCTGAGAAAAAGTGGGGTGATGTGCAATGCATGCATCTGTTAACGATACTGAGCTTTTCAATCTCCCTTTCCCTGATTCTTCATACTGTCTGCAGCAAACCTGGCAGGTGAGGGAGCTGATAACACAGCATTTATCAACCCAGCAACAAAAAAAAGCCTTTCTCATTAGTTCAAGCTTTTCTTAAACAGCTTTTTCCAAGGAAGGAACGGGAGGGGACATTACCAGTGAACCGGTTGATTAGCTCCATAAAGGCCTAAATGGACACTGTCCTGTCTGCCTTTGTCCTGTCCCAGTGAAATTGGACACCCCCTCACACACACACACACATACCCTCTCAGCATTAGTTAGCATACCACTTGCCTAGGGTCTATGGAACTGGGGTCCATGCTGTGGGAGGTGGGAGGGAAAATCCCTGCTTGAGCAGCAAGTGGTGAGTGGGGGCCAGGGCAGGGGGAAGCTAGGCAGACTGCAGTCTCTGTTGGAGCACCAACAGCGCAGCCCAGGGTTGCAAAGCATCTGGGATGCTGGGGAACTCTGATTTAATTTAAACCAGGAAGGGTTTGGGACAGACATTGCATAAACCAGTTTGACCCAAATCTGTTAAGTCTGTTACTATAGTCAACCAGGTTTATCTTAAGCCAGTTTCAGTCATTTTGGTTTATGTGCACTGAATTTATGTTCTATTACAGGTTTAAACCAGTTTCTGATCACTTAACCGGTTTATGTGTTATGGCTGTCCCTAGCCTTATAGGCTGGCTACCTTCTACTGAACCTTCACCCAGATACCATTCACCTGCTGCCTCCTCCTCATAGGCTAGCAAAGTTCCAGGGATGTGGGCCAAATCTGGTCAAACTCATCCAGTGCCTTAGGCTGCAGGGCATCTTGTGGGCCACAAGGAAATGATGGGAGCGGTGGCAGCAGCTTTTCTTTTACCTGCAGTCTGCCCTGATGTAACCAGACTTTTTTTTGTTTTCCTTCTTTCTTTATCATCTTTTCCCTTGTTGCTGCAGGGTTTGCATACCTGATTTTTCTGACAGTAGGACTAGCTCTTCGGCCTGTCACACATAATTCAAGTTTATATGCAAAGGTCTGGATACATCCGTTTTATTAAAGACCAGAGCTCAGGAGAACTGAAATTATGGGGAGCCCTCAGTAAGCTTTGTATTAACCCTGTGCCCCACTCAAAAACTAGCTCACCTGTCATACTCATGGAGTTCTGGAACTCTTGGTAGTAATGTTCCAGAAAGAAAGAGAAAAGCACTGGCAAGATTTATTCATTTATTTATTAGTGCTGGTCCAGAAGTGCAGCTGAAGGGAAAAAGTGCTGACAATATGAAAGCTGTTGACAAGAAACTCCTACAAGACCTGCTTGATCAAGTTTCTCTGCTACTTCATGAGGGTAGCCATTGTTAGAAACAATTGTGGTCCTCAAAATTAATCTGCTGGTATCTATACCGTGGCTCTATTTTTATTTTATCTTTTATTATTTTATTTTAATATAATTATATCATATTATTTAATCTATATTATTCAAGTGTATCAGTATAAATGCCGGACAGTCTTGAGCTGTGTAATTTAAAGCTACGCTTTAAAAAGATGCTATTTTGTAAATGATGCTGCAGTTTTGCTACTCACTACTTGCCACTAGATGGCTCTTCTTCCATAAGGAAGCTTAAGTGTGTTACTTAGTAAAAATGCAAATATTATTTGCACTTGGACCAAACCGAGTGGTTTCAAAATGTTCCTGGTTAAATGTTACTTTTTTTCACTTCCCCTTTTCTCTCGGCGTTCTCTAAATATTTTATAAGTATAACTAGGCTGTTTAAATTTGTCATTTAGTGGTAGTTCAACAAGTCTTCGTTACAGCAGAATTATTTGCTGTAAGTTGCACTTTTTTTTAAAATTTGCATTATGGCAAAACGCCAAACTTTGGGGCTGCAACTAATTGAATGAGGAACATGAACCCAACAATGTAACTGTGCAGTTCTTCCCAGTCATGCTGATCTCTAGGAAAGCTGTGATGCCCCCTCACAAATGACTCTTTATTACAAGCTCACAAGCCAAGAGTAGAAGCTTTACCAGTGCCAGAGAACACCTAAAAAGCTCCCAGTGCTGCAGCTACAGAGAGCAGCAACACCACTCAAACACTAGCTCTATATTTAGGTACTTTTTGAATAGATGGATATAGTAAGACAAACTTAGCTGTAGTCTATGCAGGGAGTTCTTGAGAAACTTGGACACAGATTTATCATCCCCTTGTATTAATGTATTGGAAACTGGAGCAGAAACCCCTTTATGATTCAGGGAGATTGCTGAAGACCTCTATGCAGCAGGTCAATGCACATAGAGGACTAATAGGGGCTCTACGGCTATGAACAGACGTCATTTTGTCCCAGCAGAAACCATTTTCTCCCAAGATGAAGTGCAGTTGTTCAGATGTCTGTGTGTATTGTCCCAGCACAAACCCTAAAGAGGTTCAGAGGGTAAGAGGTGCTAACACATTATGAAGCATGTCTGAATGGTTGTCCTGCATCATTGGATTAATGGCAGAAAAATGACAGTTCATTCAGCCACTCACTAAACTCTGAATGGAAGAGCAATGTGTGTACATGGCAATCCCATGACTCTTCTGTTCCAGGACAAACACAGGCACAACTGGTCCCAGGACAAATGTGACATCTGTTCCTAGCCTAAGTGATCTTCCAGGAGTCTTGAGATACTATCTGAGGGGAGGAAAGGCATTTCTGGCTCTACTGGCTGGACTGACTGGCTGATGCAGAGAATGACACCGTAAGTTCTCTCTGAGTTTGTCTTAGCTGACTTCCTCTTGTGGTCAGATGCTGCCACGCTGCAGGAACCACTCCCAGTAATGCTGGCTCTCATGAAAAACTCACGAGACTCCTGATTTCCAAGTCAAATTAACTTGGGTGGCTGTGTGTGTGTGTGTGTGTGTGTGTGTGTGTGTGTGTGTGTGTGTGTGTGTGTGTGTGTGTGTGTGTGTGTGTGTGTGTGTGTGTGTGCGCGCCCCAATCCTAAACCATAGCCCCCCTCAGGCCTGCTGCTGCCCCTCACTCTGGACCCACAGTAGCCCAAGGTGTAGAGGGACCCCACCTCCCCGGGTTCCAACTCCCCCCCCCCAGGCCGCCAACCCCTCACACCTTCACAAATAACCCCCCTCCACACACGCACACACTTAAAAATAGTATCTCATAATTTACATTCAAAATCTCTTGATTTTTTTAAGGGTTTGTCTCATGATTTTTGACACAGTGGGTTTGGCAACACTGTATTTGCTTTCCTAGTCAACTTCCAAATGCTCATCCAGTTTTTTCTTTGAATGCAGTAGGTCAGTGGTGTGTATGTCCACTTATGGTAGACTTTTTTTTAATACTAAGCTTTGAAAACTTACATTTTCAGGGAAAAAGGAACTTGTATTTGTATCAAGAAGTTGGCAAACTAGGCTTTTTCTAGAAATGGAATGAATTTACAGTTGTATCCCAACCACAAAGGAACAAAATTCAAATTTGTTGATTCACCCAGTCCCATCAAATAGAGTTGAACACACTGTTTTTTCAACAGCCTGCAGCATAACTTTTTTTTCTAAATCTAGGTACTGTAATGTCTCACTGGATACAATATATGATGCTACCACTTAATTTTTTCTAATTGCTGCAATCATTTTTAATGATGATAATATCTGCAATACATTTTGTGCTGGGCTGGGCTCTTTATGGGATCTAGGTGTATGTGCTGGACCATACGCCAGGACAAAAAGCAGTGACACGAATTTGTGCCACTGCTTTTTCCCCATAGCAGCTGCATGCTCCTGCTCTTGGGGACATGGGCATTGGGGAGAAGGAAAATTTTTATGGAATAAACTATTGTTCAAGGCAAAACGAGCAGAATATATCTCTATATTTTGATCATCTCAGCCATACCTGGAAGTGTGTTAGATACTTTACAGAACAGAGCGCTGACTTTTTTAGAGTTGAATTGGCTGACTCTCTGTTTGTAATCATCACATTTGCTAAGTACAGTCAGTCAAAAAGTCTGAGGCTGAATCAATTCAATCTTTGCAGGTTAGTCTAAGATGCATAGATTAAATTGAAACGGAAGTAAATGATTCAGGAAATGCAGCCACATGCCTGCAGTGGCTCAGGCCAGCAGCTCGGGGGTGCTAGAGCACAACTGTTTGGTTGCGTGTTCACTTCTTTCTGCTGCCCCTGAGGTCTCTGATATTTGCAGTCCAGAATTACAGCAGCAGGACTCAGCAGGGCTGCTCATTACTTCCTCTTCCTGCTTCCAGGTGCCTTTGGGATTTGTAGTCCACAGTTGCAGTCAGCAATAAGTTTGAAGGAAACAGAGGGGTGGGGCCAGCTCTGCTCTCTGGAGCAGACAGCACAGCCCATCCCAGGGCTGGAAAGCATGCTGGGAATGCTAGGGGACTCTGATTTAACTTAAACAAGGAAGGGGTCTGGGACAGAAGTTTCATAAACCAGTTTGATCTAAATCAGTTAAGTCTGATACTACATTCAACCAGGTTTATTTTAAACTAGTTTCAGCCATTTTGAAACTGGCTTGTATGCATTGAGCCTCTGTTCTGTTGCAGGTTTAATTTCATATTTCATAGATTTCATAGACATTAGGGCTGGAAGGGACCTCGGGAGATCGAGTCCAGCCCCCTGCCCAAAGGGCAGGAAGTCAGCTGGGGCATATGATCCCAGCAAGATAAGTATCCAATTTACTCTTGAAGGTGTTCAATGTAGCTGCTTGAACCACCTCCGCTGGCAGACTGTTCCAG
>NW_017728912.1:6457608-6463124 GCF_001723895.1 Crocodylus porosus | reverse complement strand
AGGGAGCAGACCCCGCAAGGGGAGGTGGCCATGCTCCCGGGCCCCAGAGCCTGAAGAAGGGACAGGCAGCCCCCGCAGCCAAGAGCCAGGGGCTCCGTCTGCGTGGAGCCCGGAACCATGGGCTCCGTCTGGGCAGCCGTCTCTGAGGTAAAGCAGTTTCTGATCACTTAAGCTGGTTTATGTGTAACTTCTGTCCCTAGCCAAAGTGTACAAAGGTAGCAACAGCTCTCTGAAAGACTCAGGGACCCTAGCAGACTGCCCAGCCTGGGATAATACCCTAGGCAACTATACCTGCCTTGACTCTCTGGCTGACAAACTCTACCCAGCTGATTAACTGGCTGACCTCTTGGTTGACTCTGGTCTATTTTGGAATTGGTTCCTGACTCCAGTTTGGCTCTGTCCTTGGATTTTTTGCTTGTCCCTTATGGATTGTCCCTTGGACCTGGTAACTTGGCATCTGATTCCTGGGCCCTGGACAGATTGTTTTGGGCTCTGTCACTAGATTTCCCTCTGGACCTGGTAATTTGCCTCCCCGTGCCTTCTCTCAGTGGCCTAACCATTAGATTAGACTGCCTACAGCCTGATCCCTTACAAAGACCTGCAGTGAATTTGAAAGGGCAGTAGGGTTTAAGTGCCATCCCACTAGGCGTGGCATAAATGTAGGAAAGAGAGAATCCTTGCATAAGGCCTGAAAAGCACAAGTAAAGGGACACCCTCAAGGGGTGAGGAATGAGTTTGCTATTAAGAGTAAAAGAGAAAGGAGAGGGGCACTCAGCTGGGATTAATCTGCAAATATGAAGAACCATGGAGGGATCTTTTTTTAGTTGCTTGCTTAAACTAATTCTTTCTTTCACTTAAGGATGATGATGATGAATTTAGGTAATTTTATCATGGATTAGTGATAATTTGGACGGGGGGGTGGGTAAATGTGTGTGTGTTTCCCCCCTCCTAAAGCTGTCGCTCCTGGAGTCATGTTGTGTTTTGGTTCATTTGCTCCGTAACGACAAGAGTCATTTTTAAAAACACTTGCCTTTTAGTGCACCTTAAAGGCTCAAATCAGAAGATGAACAATGTACATTCATACCGGATTATTTTAAAATTAATAAGATTTTGAAATGTATCGCATGATTTCCACCCCCTCCAGCCTCCTGGTCAATTCATGGTTTTTGGAATGCTTAGAGCCAATGATCCACAGAGAAGACTCCAAGAAGAATACAAGTCTACCAGATAATAACAGAAGCATGATTAATACTGTGATGAATCAGTAAGACACGTTAGTTCTTGCTGTTTTGATTTTTGGGGTATAGCTTATGGTATGTTCCAGGAATGGTGTTTAATGAGGTAGGTGCAAGGTGCCCTCTATTGTATCTTATGGCTGAAGCTGTGGAGGAAGCCATGAAACGATTTTCTGAAAACGTCTACATGTACTATTACTGTCCATGAATAAACTCTGAAACTTATTGCTTTGGAGTTTATTGCTCCTGGGTGCACTGTTTGAAGTGTGCCTGGGAGCAATTAACTCTGGAGTTGATTCATGTGCAGTGCACGGAGCTGGGTCAAAGCATCCCCAGCTGGCAGGGAGTCCTGGAGGTCAGCCTGCCAGCCCAAGTTGGCTCCCCTCAGCTCAATGTCTTGCAGAGGGACTGGTTGGAGTATGAGGCAGCATCAGCATAGGGCTAGCCAGCGGGCAGTCCCTTAACTGAAGCACCCTTGTTTCCCAGCTAGCCCCTTCAGCGCTACTGCTCTTTTTTGCAGCAGCAGCAGCAGCAGCAGGATAGTACTTGTTTTTACAAGTACTATTTTTGTTGTGGAGTAAATTGGTTTACTACAGCCCAGTAAGGTGCAAGTGTAGACGCTGAGATGTTTACTGTGCAGCTAATTGGTCAACTGTGCAGTAAATGTGTCATGTTGATGCACCCAGTTTGTAATTCTGGGGCTTGTTCAAGGTAAGATGTCAACAAAATAACTCATTTTAATTCAAGCAAATCCATTCGTATGTGGAGTAGATGTCCACCTGCAGGCTTGCACTGATGTAAAGAATCAAAATCATATGGTTGAAAGGAACTCCCAGGTCACTTAGTCAAGCGCCTTACATGGATGACTAAACTGTCTCATTGACAGCTCATGGGCAGACCAGCAGCCCCTTGATCACTGTCCCAGTAAATGGGAGTAAACGGGAGTACCTACTAAAGAGCATGTGTGGGAAAAGAGAGTAGGAGCAACACGATTTAGACTCAAGATATATTGATAGAGTTCTCTAGAAAGCATTAGAGCCTGCTGGTAACATTGTTGGCTGTAAAATTGGTGCTATTATCTACATACACAGTCTTAGGTCTAAGCAGTCAGTAATATATGAGTCATAAGAAAAATATAATAGTAGATGCTGTTCCTGGAGAGTATCTTGAATGAATATTCAAGCAGAAATAAGGTTAGGGTGAAGTAAACATTTGACAGCAAATCAACAGGAGTTTGTGCGTGTGTGTGGGGGGTTTCTTTCAAACTTGCAGCTTTTATAAAGCATTAAGTTTGTTTGTATTTTTATTGGATGTTTTTTCTCTCCTTTACAATGGAGTAAATTGGGAGTCCAGGTACACACAGTACAAATGAGACATGCAGTCCAGTGACACTGAGTCTGCAAAGGGATAATAGACTATTCCATACTACTGGGGTGAATTAATGGACCCACAGGGCCTGGGTCCCATGGGCCCCTACCAACTGGGGGGGCCCCTGAGAAAAATCTTTAACACTATGGGAGGTGAGCAGGACCCTTGTCCTGGGAGCTGATGCTGGGTGGGTACAGTGGAGTGGAACCAGCTTTTGCTGGATGGGCAGCCCCTATGTTGCTCCGGAGGGTCCTTTCAGCCAGTCGGAGCACACAGGAGTTTCTTCTAGGCTGCGAGAAAGTGCCTTTCCCCGTTGGTGCTCTTCTTCTGGGGCACTGCCACGAGGCCTGTTTGAGGCAGAGCCAGGCCCCTGCAGCCCTAGTACAAGCCTCAGCTGAACCCTCTCCATGGCTCTGATCCCAGGACCTGGCTCTCCAGGGAAGATGGAGCCTGGCCTCACCACAGCGAGCCCTTCCCCTAGGTCAGAGCTGCCCAAGCAGCTGGGAAGGTGAAGGGAGCTGCTGGCAGGTTCTGCCTGGCACCTCCACTGGGGCCCAAATCAGAGCTGTCCACACAGCTGTGGGGCCAGGACAAGCTGGAGACGGTCTCCAGAATCACAGCCCAGGGCCCTCCTCACAGGGATCACAAGCTCAATCATTTAGAAGGTAAAATACATTCTCGTGAGATTTTATGTTTGTATTTTTTCACATTTTGGAGAGATTTATAGTATATGAAGTTTAGCACATGTTTAATGTTTCAGCAATGATACAATATTGAGTTGTATTGTGTAGGCCTACTGCTCTATTTTAATTGCAAGAATCACTAATAGTATTCTTGCTTGTACTCCAGGCTATCCGAACGGCCTGTATTTTTCTTGTGGTAGTTTACTGTAGTGTAGGTACAATGTAAAATGTGCATTTAAAAAAAAACAACAGTCAAACAGAAGTCTACATGACCACTAAACTAAAACATCATTCCTTTCGTGTTGTTATAGATTTATGGCAATCCCATGTATGAGTCATTGTCCAAAGGCAGTTTATTTAGTTTTGTGTGTGGCAAAATTGAGTAGCTAATTTAAATGTTGCATGCTGTGCTTTATTTATTAATGCACCATGTAAACATTGATGTGAGGATTACTATTTAAAAATACTGAGGTACTCCATTACTCTCTCAGCATTGGGAGACTTTGATAAAAAAAAATAATAATTCCCGCTGCTTTTAAAAGGACAGTGCTTGAGGAATTCTAATATAATAAAAGCCCTACCACTTCTGTCTGTTTGGCCTGAAGTGTTACAGACAACTTCATATGTGTGGCCTGGAGCCTTACGACAGACAGACAGGAGGAGGTGGGGGCCAGGGTGGAAAGGGGCCAGACTGTGTCCCCCTGCTGCTAGGCATGGGGACTGGCCATGTGGGGGCATGGCTTTGACCATAGGGGGTCCATAGGCAGGTGACAAGTGCGGGGGTGGGGTGTGGCGTGCCACTGCAGGGTGCTGTGAGGGCAGCAGGCAGTGGGGCGTGGGTAGCGCCTGCCAAATGCAGCTTACAGCCGCAAAGTGAGGTGCTTCCCCCATGCACACTCTCCATATGGCACCCAGCAGCCACACGCTACACCCTTCCATTCTCCAGGAGCACCCACCAGCTGTGGCCAGTGGGGCATGCAGGTGGCACCAGGGCACGCGGCTGGCTGGGTGGGTGGATGTGTGGCTGAGTGAATGGGTGATGTGCGTGAGTGGTTGATGTGTGTGTGTGTGTGTGTGGCATGTGGGTGGGCGGGTGTGGTATGTGGCTGGGCATGTGTGGTGTGTGGCTGAGTGGTTGTGTGTGTGATGTGTGGCACATGGCTGAGTGTGTGTAGCGTGTGGCATCTGGTTGAGTGGGTGTATGGTATGTGGCTGGCTGGGTGAGTGTGGTGTGTGGGTGGGTGTGTGTCTGAGGTTTGGTGGGGTGCATGGGGCCAGACACAGAGCAGGTGGGGAGACGGGTTTTGTGCAGCTGGATGTGGAGCGCAAGCAGTGTGGGGCAGTGGGTGGTAGTGCTTCATCCCTATCGCTCGCCCATCATTCTTGACAGGCACTTTGCTAGTAATATATATTAAGGCCTGGTCCTTATTTGGTATACATAAGCAGAATTTCTCCAAGTCCAGATTTATTTTCCTTTTCCTGTAGTATGCATTCATTTTTTCTTTGGTCATGCTTTTACTGACATAAACCTACAACAAACAGAACTGATTTCCCATTCTTCTGCTCTTTTATTCATTAGTAGCATGAAGAGACTTGTTGATAATGAGAAATCTCTTTGAACTTGCATTTGATACTTATTTATTCAGCACCTCTCCAGATTGGTTCCAGCTTGACTGGGATTGCTTTTAAATAGTTTTGACCAGTGCTCTAAACACCTAATTGGTGGATGGAATACTGTGAAAATGATGATTTATCACTATTTATTATTGTGGTGTCACCTTACACACTTTTACTGACTGCTCTCTGGATGTTTGCCCGCTCTCTTTGAGATGTTAGCTGCCAGTGGAGAAATTCTGGGTTCATTATTTCTTATGCCACTGTTGTCTCTGAGTGGAAACAAAGAATATTGCGCACTTTGTAATGTATAGTTAGTATGTAAATTTACACTCCCTGTCACTTTAGGAACCAATCAGTGTTTAGAGACCACCTGACTGGTCTGGCTTTGATCCCCTAGGTGGAAAATTTCAGAAAGAATATAAATAGCTGATTTAACTACCTGATGTAGCCACAAGATGAACAGAATCCAAAGCCAAGCAAAAATGTGATCTGAATTGCACTGTGCGCCTTACTTCCTGCATGCTATTGTAACGCACTTAGAAAGGCAAATACTGTATTTGCTCATATAGAACATTTCATAGATTTCATAGACATCAGGGCTGGAAGGGACGTC
>NW_017728912.1:6420294-6457098 GCF_001723895.1 Crocodylus porosus | reverse complement strand
GTTTTGGTCGCTTTACTAGCCGCAGCATCGCATTGGAGGCTCATGTTCATCTTGTGGTCAATGATGACCCCCAAGTCTTTCTTCTGTAGTGCTATCCAATGTAGCACAGCCTCATTTTAATACAGTCCTTGACTGTGGGGTCTGAGTGTCTGTTTATGAGCAGGTTCCTGGTTTTCCACAGTGCATACCTGAAGCAGGACATGAACTGATCAAAGCAATCTGCCGGGGCCCCTTGCTGTTTGGCCAAGTGCCCGTAGAGAACCGCTTCCTTGGTCACTGCTCTGAACCTGTCACCACCAGGAAGAGCCCATGGATTTTCTTCCACACTTCTCTGTCCTATGGACAGTCCCATAAAAGGTGCTCAGTCACTTCTGTCTGCCAATGGCAGGTCTGTCTCAGCCAGCTTGATGGACCTCTCTGTCCTGCACTGTTCTTTTTTGCATGGCATTGTCTAGAGCCAAAGGCTTGCGATTTAACACGTAATTCACTGGTCTGGGCCCCAGCAGAATCAACAGCATTTCAAGCCATGGTAACCTCACATTTCACACTGGTGTGTGTGTGTGTGTGTGTGTGTGTGTGTGTGTGTGTGTGTGTGTACTCCAGGTACCCTCCCCCCATCCCCAGAATGATCCATATGCTAATTAGCTCCCACTCATGACTGCAACTGGATGTTCTTGTCATGAATACTCCAAAAATTTATATGCAAATGAGGCATGGGCAACCTGGTCTGGCTCTACCTCATGTAGGGCAGGTCCATGCTAGTCATATGTGACAAGCTGAGAGAGGAAGTGACAGAGGGATGCTGGGTACACTGTATGCAGTGTCATGGCTTACCATGACATCAAAAAGAGTTGGTAGTGAGTGGGACTGTGCTTAATGGGTACTACTATATATCTTATTCAGATGGGCTATCCTAACCTATTTTCCCATCAGCATACTTACCTGCCAGGGGAAACACCATGTATCTGGGTCCATGACGGCAGTTTTCCTTAAGCGTTCCCAGGGATAACTGTTTTCTGGCATGGTTGACTACCTGCTGAGGTGTTGGGGCTTAAAGCCCACTTTATGGAAACAGGAGGCTCCTCCCTAGCTTGCTTTGAGGTCAGGTGAAACTTGGAGGCATCTGAACCCTAAGCCTCCTGGCTTGGGCCTGCACATAGGATGCCTGTCAAAAGACTTGGGAAATATTTGAAGCCCCTGGTGGGAGTGGAGGATATTTGCCAGTTGTAGGGCCACTTATGGTTCTGCACTGACTCACAGATTTGGACTTGATTTGGCTTGAAACATGAAAAATTTCTTTTAAAAAAAATCATCGTGTTGGTTCACTGCATCATGAGTTTTATAGTCATGCTTAGTGTTGGCTGCATTTAATTAACTTTACAGTTTGTTTCGATTGCTGAGCATTTAATGACAGAGATTGTATTTAGTGAGATTTCCTAGTATGTGATTATAAGATGAGGGGTTCTTTTCTCCATGCCAGCTGGGGGGGTGTTTATCTTGCATTTGAGCAAACTTGGGATTGATAGGTGTTCTCTGAAAACTCTTAAACTTCTTTAGCTGATTGGAGAAGTTGCTTTTCAATTAAAGAAATCTCTAATTCTTCCAGTCTGGCCTGGGCATGGTGACCTGCTTCCATAATACTGTAACAGAAAACTTCTCAAAGCACTTCTACAAAGGTGTCATTTATCCTCATGCATACAGGTGAGGAAACTGAAGCAAACCACCTATCTGATTTGTCCAAGGGCAGAAAGTCCAGACCACCTCCAACAATAGGACCCAGTTTCCTGACTCCTCACCCCTGTTCCCTGGACTGTGGTACTTCAGTAGCCTCTAGAGAGTGACCTAATTCCCTGAAGGAAATAGTGTTATGTCCAGAAATCAAGCCTGGCTTCCAGTATGGTAGTGTTGCTAACAGCCTAGATTCAAGATTACTATACAAGGCCTGGAGAAAGGACTGGAATCTGACCCAAATTCTGTAACTGCTTTGGTACTGCAGGCAGAATATAATGGTCATGACCTAATGTAATATTTCACTCTGTGGAAAGGCTCATGATAAAGTATAGCCCTGTGAAAAGAATCCATGCATCTCCTCTGGTGAAAAACGTGATTTTGGATTTAATCCTACTGGAAAAAAATATTCAAGTACTGTATCTGTTACAAATTATGAGCTCTTTCCACCAACAATCTATAATTTTGGTGTCTTGGGAGAGAATCAAGTATCTGCCAGTAACACCCGTCTATAATGTACTGTAGCTTGAAAGTAATGAATCACTTATAGGAAGACATCTGTGCTGAAACTCAGATCAATATTTCTAGTTTCCAAAGTAAGTCTCAGACTAAAATAATCCCCTTCCATTACTTGACCTGCTTAGCCTGGCTGCCATAGACTCCTAAACTTTTTTTGTGTACATGCCTGAATACTGAATCATCTCTGTCTAATATTATAAATTAAACTATTCTAAAATATTCTAAATTAAAACTTTTTGAGCCTGCCAGTAACCATGTGTGTGTTTCCCTTAAGATTTTCTGAATACTGGTGAGGTTACTACTTTGCATTTGTGAAGTATCTTCCATATGAGGATCTTGAAGCACTTTGCAAACCTCTGTTAGCAACTGGCTGGTAAACTAAATATTGTTGTTCTCATTTTACAGAATTGGAAAAGGAGAGGTTGAAACACTGAGGCCGTGTAGGAAGTGTTTGGGAGGCCATGAAATTGCTTCCCCTTCCCATTCTTTCCACTTATATAAACTGCAGCAGTATAGTTATATAGTCCCTGCTGTAGATTCTTTACAGGGGGCAGGTCCTTAGCAGCTGTAAATTATGTAAGGTTGGGTATTTGACCAATCAAATAAAGTTCATCACTTGACCAGTCAAATATTGGTCAAAATTGTAAAAAAAAATTGTCATAGAGCCAAATAATACACAGAAAAGTATAAATTTTCCATTAAGAAATGTCAAAAAATAACAAAATCACATTTCTTTCAATAAAACTATAAAAAATGTTGGGTTGGTTTGTTGGTTTTTTTGTAATATTCCAACCCAGTTTTCCAACCCTAACATGATTCCTAATGAACTGAAGATCTACTTCATGACATTTCCTAGGATAGCTATCCAGAGAAATTTTCCAACTATTTCACTTTTGCTGTCTGTGCACCAGGACTTCCAACATGATTCAGTAATGACTGGTTGCCACATTATGCATGGGGAAGACATATTAAACAGTGCTGAACAGTTAGAGTTCAGACTCTGAAAAAGAAAAAAGCTCTGACAATTTTCTTGGCTCTGCCTGATTTCCACACAGCACTGAAGTGTTTTCAAGTCCCAAAAGACTAATGGACAGATACTGAATTACTGCTTGAATAATACATTATGGAGTATAATATTCAGACTTGCCGAGAAGCCTAGGATCAAACATAGAGATACAACACATACCGAATGTACAGCAATAGGGTATGTTTTGTTTTATTTTTTAAAGTATCTTTAGCAAATGTTACATGTATGAACACAATCTGAAATTTCTAAAGCCTAAAAGCAAATTAGAGTTTAAGCTAAAATTGATACTGAGGAAACAAAATCAAATCAATCATAGGTGACGTGGGGGGTCACAACTCAGTGCTGCTGCTGCCGCCATTGGGTCCAGCAAGGCTGCAGCCCCACCATTGGTGCAGAAATCGCACCACTGCTGCCGAGCCCTGGCTCCGGCCAGGCTACAGACCCGTGTCCTACTGTCAGCATAGAAATCTGGGAGTGGGGCTTGGGCCCACCCATGTCCCTCCTAACACATTGGTGATGCAACCAATTATTTTCCCTCTCAGTTTATAAGTAGAAATTTTCTTGCTGCCCAAACTGATTCAAATTGCTAGATAGGTTAATTCACACTTAGAAATTTCATCACTTAGTGAAAATTTTCTGTCTTTCAAAAGTAAAGGAGATTCTAATTATTTTCAAATGGCTTCCTCTTTGGTTGTAGATTTCCATGAAACATACACAGATTAATATTAAAGAGAACTACAAAGGTCTGAGATTTAAGTTCCCACATCTAAACATCTCTAAAGTTTGTAAACTTCGATTTGAGCCCAACTTTGCCACTTCAGTCCATTTTCCAATATAACAGTGAACAGAGTAGGTAATAGGAGGTTCCCAAAGCTTATTTAGAGATGCCAAAATTGTCTTCCAACCTTGGAGCCTACGTACCTGGAAACCTCTGCAAGGAAGGAGGTAGCGAATGTATGGTTTCATAGTTTCATAGCTGATAGGGTCAGAAGGGACCGAGCAGATCATCAAGTCCAACCCCCTGTCATGGGCAGGAAAAAATGCTGGGATCAAATGACCCTGGCTAGGTGATTATATAACCTCCTTTTGAAGACCCCCAAGGTAGGAACGAGCACGACTTCCCTTAGAAGTTGGTTCCAGATCCTAGCCACCCTGACTGTGAAGTAGTGCCTCCCGATATCTAGCCTGAACCTACTCTTGATCAACTTGTGGCCGTTATTCCTAGTTACTCTGAGTAGTGCTCAGGGGAACAGGGTCTCTCCCATTCAGGTTACAGAGTATTCACTGTCTGAGCCTAATAGATAAGAGATGCTTTTTCTTTCTAGCTCTGGTTGCCCTACCCTTCACAACAGTATGTAGTTGATTCCTACAATGCCATACTTCACGTTAGGCACGAGTTCTCAAAATCCTGGCATCTTCTTGAACAGTGGAATTGTGCTGGTGATGGTACAACTGGGCTGTGAAGATTTGCCATAATGTTCTGTATTATGATTTTACTCCAGAGGGTGTGAAATCATCTGACAAAACAGGCTGTAGCATATGGAAGCTTATGCCTCTCTGAACAAATTAATCTACAAGGAACCACCCTGCCCCGCCTTCTGCCTAACTTCAGACTAACCCAAACAACTACCTCTCTCTAAAAGTTATGACGGAAGCAGTGATCTTTGACATAGCAGTAATAGCCTATAAGCCTTCACAGATGTTGCTAACAGACTTTGAATCAAAGCCATCAAACTTCAGACTGATGCAATCTTGTCTTCGGATGTAATCTGCATTTCTGATATGAACTTGGCTACCCAGCTGCCAAATGCTTCTTTACCATTTTGCCCAATAAAAGGAATATTTGCACCTTGAAATTCTACTTGATATTTTAACACATTAAAGAATTACTTTAAGACTGTTCCCAGATTTTTTACTTCATCCAGTCCAGGACCATACCATCCAGTGTATCTGAAGACTAGCACACCTTGTTGTCAATCCTGAAGGAAGCCCCTGGGTATACTGTAATTATAAGATGTCAGTTCAGTGTGGTATGCTTACAACCCTCTGCAGGAGGAGTTGCAGAACCATAGCAACAACATCTCCGGAGGCACAATACCTCTCGGATTTTCTGATGCACAGGCAGGGAGTTGCTTTTATCTCTCGGGACTTTGTTAGAAAATAAGACCATGTTACAAAATGATTTTGGTGAGTTACATTTAACACAACTTATCTGTCTTTATAGTAGTAAATAAGCAATAGTATTTACTAAGTTGGGGGAAACAGGCAAGGTACCAGAAGAGTGGATAAGGCCCAACATTGCCCGCCCCCCCTTTTTTAAAGACAAAAGGAGGGCGCAGGGAATTATAGACTGGTTAGCCTGACCTCAGTATCTGAGAAGTTACTGGAGCATATCAGAAACAAATCAATTTGCAAGCACTGGAAGAAAAAAGGCTAATCCTGAGGAGCAGCATAGATGTGCTAAGAACAAATCATGCCAAGCAAACTTTCTTTAACAAAATAACTAGCTGACTGGATGAAATGTATAGTAAAGCTTTTGACAAAGTCCTACATGACTTTCAGAAACAAGCTGGAGAAATATGGGCTAGACAAAACTACTTCAAGATTGATAGCCAACTGTCTCAGTAGAGGAAAGCAGATCGTAATTATAAATGGGTCCATGTCTGAATGGCAGCAGGTTTTGATGGACTGTCACAGGGGTCTGTCTTGGTCCTGGTGCTGTTCAACATATTTAGTAACAATTTGGATGTTGGAATAGAGAGCTTCTTGAACAGATCTGCAGATGATGCAAAACTGGGAACACACTGGAGGACAGGAGTGAAATTCAGAAGGATCTTGACAGATTGGAAAGCTAGGCAAGAGCCAACAAGTTAAAATTCAGTACTGACAAATGCAAGGTGCTACACCTCGGGAAGAATAAAACACAAACAAAAATAGGTGACAGCTGGCTGGATGGCAGCACAGTGGAGAAGGATCTAGGGTCTTGGTGGATCACAGACTCAATATGAGTCTGCAGTGTGATGCAACTAAGGATCCAAAAAAGGAGAATGACATTTTGGGTTGCATCAGTAAGACCATTAGGTGCAAAATACAGGGGGTGATAGCATCTCTACTCAACATTAGTTAGGTCCATTCTAAAGTAGTGCACACAGTTTTGGGCCCCATGTTTTTAAAATGATGTGGGGAAGTCAGAGAGGGTCCAGAGGCAGGCAACAAGAATTGTAAAGGGCTTGAAGGCCCTATAAGGAGAGATTGAAAGAAATAGGCGCATTCAGCTTGTGGACAAAGCAATTAAAAAGGAATATGATAACAGTTTTCAAATAGGTGAAGGGCTGCCATAAGGAAGAAGGAGAACACCCTTTTTTATAGCTGCAGAAAGCAGGATGCATACCAATGCTTGAAGTTACAGCAAAGTAGGCTTAGATTAGATATCTGGAAAAACTTCTCCATTGTTAGAACAGTGAAGTAGTAGGATAAACTTTCTAGGAAAGTTTCCATCATTGGAGGAATGGGGTTTCCATAACTAGAGGTTTTCAGAAGGTTGGATAAGCATTGGTCAGAGATGATCTAAGAGTAGCTGTGTATTAAGTGCTCTATAAAGATTAATAGTTGAAAGCCCAGGAGGTGCTTTTCCCCCTTACCCCTCCAAGATTACTGGGAGATCATAAGTAGGGATCTACTGCAATCATGGTTTTGTGATTTTTCACAGAACCCATGAAAATCCCAGTTTCTGTGATCACGGCAGAATGCAAAAATTAAATTTCCTGTGATTGTGTGTGGCACTGTCCCGCCTCCTTCCCCCCCAGGAAATAAAAGCTAACCAGGATACAAAGAAAGTGTAGCAATCCTTGCAGCCATAGAGTTCATGGTTTGAGAGAGCTAGTGACACGGACTCAGTGAAGATGCCAATCAGGAAAGCAAAAGGGTTTTGACACCATCTTTTAAGAAGCTAGATGTAATGCTACAGTCTGAAGATGAGTGACTGGCCCCTTGGCCAATCAGCAGCAAGGTGGGGCTCATTGTGAAAAGACTGTAAAATTGGCTCATAGTTTCATAGTTAGTAGGGCTGGAAAGGACCTGAGCAGATCATCAAGACCCCCTGCCATGGCAGGAAAGAGTACTGGGATCAAACAACCCCAGCAAGGTCTAGCCTCCTCCCAGGGTAGGAGCCAGCACCACTTTGCTTGGAAGTTGGTTCCAGATCCTAGCCACCCTGACCGTGAAGTAGCGCCTCCTGATGTCTAGTCTGAATCTACCCCCTGCCAGCTTGTGACTATTATTTCTTGTCACTCCTGGCAGTGCTCGGGTGAGCAGGGATTCTCACAATGCCTGCTGGTCCCCCCTGACTAGTTTGTAAATGGCCACTAGATCCCCCCTCAGCCTTCTCTTATGGAGGCTGAATAGGTTCAGGTCCCATAGCCTTTCCTTGTAGGGCCTGCCCTGCTGCCTCCTGATCATACGAGTGGTCCTCCTCTGGACCCTCTCCATGTTGTCCACATCCCTCCTGAAGTGCGTCACCCAGAACTGGATGCAGTACTCCAACTGCGGCCTGAGCAGTGTCACATAGAGGGGGAGTATCATCTCCTTGGACCTGCTTGAGATGCATCTCTGGATGCATGAAGAGGTACAGTTGGCCTTCCTGACTGCATCCCCACACTGTCGGCCCATGTTCATTTTGACATCAAAAATGACTCTAAGATCTTTTTTTTGTGCCTCTCACTCATGGCTCCACATGCCATGAGTGACCTGCAAAAATCCCTTCATCTTGCCACAATTTAGATAAGTCCCTAATCATAAGAGCTGTGCAGCCCAGGGCAGTGGATTCTTGAGAAGATCATCCTCCAAAGCAGGGGAATGAAGCACTGCTCCACTTTAGTTATGAAAGAAAATTAAAGCAGCTGGGATACATGTATGGGGGGATGCAGGAAAGGGGAGTTTTGGCTCTCCAGTTAGAAAGTGGAATATGTGAAGTTATGTCCCCAGGTTGCAGAGCAGAATGGAGGGTGTTTGATATTTCCCATGTGCCTGGGCTTTGTCAGTTGCCACACAGCACCTGACAAAGCCAGAAAGGAAATTCCTACAAGGCCCGGAGGGATGTTTTTCCCTCCCTGTTGCTACATGTGTATGGTTGGGTTTTTTTTCCTTACTTAGAAGTACTGGGTGTTGGCTGCAGTCAGGGCTGAGGATTTTGACTGGGGTGTGACAGTTCTCCTGCTGAGACTAAAACCTGGTAGTTAGAGGGTCTTGCCTATCCATTCAAGGTCACACTGATTATTTGGGACTAGGGAGGATTTTTACCCCATGGTCAGACTAGTATGGATGGGTTTTTGCTTTTCTCTCTAATGAGGAGCATGGCCCTCTTCCTTGGATTGCATTTTAAGAATGCCTGAAGCAGTGGGACACTGACAGCCCTCTTCCCCCTAATTTCCCTGTGGCAGGTTAGGGTGCTCTTGATGTTATGGGGCATTATGCCTCAAAATTTTGTGACAGGGTTCACTGTGTAGTTTTAAGAATAGGTTGGACAAGGTTTTATTTGGGATGGTGGCTAGGAATGATTCTACCTCTGGCAGGGGGTTGGATTAGATAACCTTTTGAGATCCCCTCCATCCCCACTTTTTTCATGATTCCATGATGTCACCTGTCATGGACAAGCAAACAGCACTGAAATAATAGGGTTAACTACAGCAGGCTGCCATGATGCTAAATGTGACAGAGCCAGTCTATGATACCTGCTGAGTTATATTGGATGCTGTGTTCTAACATTACTTAATTCTTTTAGGAAAGATGGTCTCCAAAGGTCCTTGTACCCGTGATGAAAATTGCCCATTTTTGTAGTTTAATTGTCACACTTTACACTTCTAGGTATTTTTGCGATTTAAATGAGTTTGTTACATTTTTAAAGTAAACCACGTCCCCATGTAGTTTTGTTTGCAAATACTTGTGTAGCCCAGGTGTACTCGGGTATATACAATTCCCTTCCCAGTTGAAGGGAATTGTTAGCAGTGTGCTGTGGAGGAACTGCAAATTGTTCCGTTTCCCTCTGTCCCTATAGAACCAGGGCAAGACAGTCAGGGGACTTAACTGTATACAAATGTATTTACATTAACTTATCACACGGAAAAGAAACATGGATATAAATGTATGTACTATATATATATGTGATATCTAAACAAATAACATATACAATGCCCTCTGGGTAAATGCTATAAAACCTTATACCAGTGCTCTAGATACAGGTAAATCACAGGTAAGTATCTGATCTGAAACAGAGAAGCCCCAAAATAAACATAGATATCCAACAGATAAGTATGGGTGAACAATAAACAAGCCACAAATAAATACAAATAAACAACAGGTGAAATAATAGCAAAAGGGGGTCCCAGCAGAGCCCTAGGACCCTACTCATTTACAAACACGAGAGTTCACAAAATATAAGGCATGACATCACACTACCTATGGCGCAAGAACCTCAAAGATAAATTTAATCCCAAGGGGAAACCCCAATGCCCTTGGGCTTTTTCCCAAGCCCTTCAAGGAAGCTGGTAACTTCAGGGGGTCTTCCCAGTGGGATCTCCACTTTCAGGAGCCCTTAACTAAGCAGGGGGACTCCCCCTCCCCTTTGGGAATCCTTTTTCTTTGCAATTCACAGCTCTCAGGCCTGGAGGGTAGCCCTTGTCCGTTGTGCCAAGCTGCTCTCTCGCCTGCGGTGGGCTTCGGAGGGTTGCTGTCCCCTGGAACAGGGCTCCGCTATGCAGGGCTTCTGGCTTGGCCCTGTCTGCTGGCTCAGTAGCCTGAGCACTGTCTGGCTCCCTGGACTCAACTTTTTGCTATGGGTTGGAGGCCCAGGCTGCCTTGTGCAGCACTGGGGCTCGATCCACTCCTAGACCCTCCATGCAGCGCTTCCTCCGCTGAGCTCCCAGTGTCGTGCCAGGGATTGGGGACCTGAGCCACCCAAGCACTCCAAAGATCCTGCTCCGTGCACCAGTCTGTGTACCGTGTCTCTGGCTGCACACCAGAGGTTGCGGACCCAAGCCACCTCATACAGCTCCCAGGGGCTGGAAGCCATGCACTGTGCTGTGCACCAAGAGTCTAGCTGCTGGAGCCGTCCCCACCGATGAAAGTCTTCAGGGGCACTTCCGGGCTACTGCTTTGCCCTGCTTCACAGGTCTCCTCAGCTTTTCTAAGCCCCACTCTTCTCTCTTCTCCTTCCCAGATGCGTCTCCCCTGTGCTGGGCACACAGCTCCTTTTATACTCTCCAGGGCTCCGCCCCTGAAGTCTTCCAGACCTGACAGTTTTGCAGTCTACAATCAGGTCCGGGGGTTGTGGGGAGCTTCTCTCCCCCTCCCCTCAGGACAGGGGTGTGACTTAACTCCCCATGCTGCTCCACCAATCAAAACAGCAAAATCTCAAAGACTGCTACACCTGTAACATCGTAGCCTTTAATCTGACAGTTTACCTCCCAGCCATGGGAGAGGTGTGCGGAAGGCAGAAGTGGTGACGGGCCTGATCCTTTTTCCCCCCGCAGAGGTTACCCACCTCTCCCACAGCTGGAGGGCAAGCTGCTGGTGGGCCAAGTTGCCCCCGAGCAGAGGGGGGCCCTGGTTCTTCCTTCTGCAGAAGCAGCGCCCCCTGAAGTTGCCCAGGCAGGCTGCTAGCAGGCTGGGAACCAGCTCAGGCGAGAGGACCAGTTGAATCTGGCAGGTGCTGCCTCCAAGCTGGGGCAGCGCAGCCCCAACCCACTAACAGCCTGCCTGGTTGGCCACAAGGGGTGCCACTACCATGGAGGGAAGGACCGGGGCCCCCCACAGCATGGGATAACCCCTGTCACATGTACAAGCACCCCAAGAGGCTGCCATATGTGTTCCCTCCTATGATTCTGGGCTCCCCATGTTCTAAGCCGTCTTGAATTTGTTAGGACAGCTAGACTTAAACTTCTCTTATGCTTAGGTCAGGACAAGAAATGAAACTGTGTGAGAGCTCAAATGAGAGAGCAGCTAATGCTTCTGCTCTTACTAAATAAATGAGCTGCTCTGTTACACAAATGTATTCCAAACATCCTGAGCTATTTGGCAGATCTCCATCCCCCACAGTGCTGTGCAAATATTTGTTTGCTTAAATAAACATTAATGATATTTTAGCCAGTATAAAAAGATAGCTTTCACTCACTGCTCCATCTTTGTTTGGCAAGATATTACTTCATATTGCCTTGAGAAAATGCTGGAAAAAATCATTAAGGATCACATTTGTGGGAGCCCAGCAGGGGAAATATTGCTGAAAGGAAATCAGCATGAATTCACTGCAGGTAGATCCTGCCTGCCTAACCTTGTTTCTTTTTATGACCAGATCACAAAATGCTTAGACACAGGAGTCGAGGTAGGTGCCATCTACCTAGACTTTAAGAAGGCTTCTGATATGGTATCTCATTCTGTTCTCGTCAATAAACTGACAGACTGTGATGTAGATGATTACACAGTCAGGTGGGTGGCAAATTGGCTTAGGGGTCACACCCAGAGAGTGGTGGTACATGGATCAATACTGACCCATGGATATTGTGGGCAGTGGAGTCCCACAAGGCTCGGTCCTTGGACCGGTGCTATTCGATGTCTTCATCAGTGACTTGGACAAGGCGTGGAGAGCATCCTGTCCAAGTTTGCAGATTATACCAAATTATGGGTCAAAGGTAATGCACCAGAGTGTAGGGAACAGATCCAGGGGCATTTGGACAGGTTGGAAAAATGGGCAGAACGAAATAGTATGCAGTTCAACAAAGACAAGTGTAAAGTGCTGCACCTGGGAAAACCCCCCCACCAACACACCTACAGGCTGGGGGATGACCTCAGTAGCAGAAAGGGATCTTGGAGTCATAGTTGACTCCAAGATGAACATGAGTTATCAATGTGATGAAGTGATCAACAAGGCTAACCACACTTTATCATGCATTAGCAGATGCATAATGAACAGGTCCAGAGAGCTGATGCTTTCTCTCTATGTGGCACTGGTCAGGCCGCAGTTGAAGTACTGAGTCCAGTTTTGGGTGCCGCACTTCAAGAGGAATGCAGAGAATCTTGAGAAGGTCCAGAGGAGGGCCACTCGTATGGTGAGATTCCTGCTGGCATGGACCTACGAGGGTACACTGAGGGATCTGGATCTCTTCAGCCTTTGCAAAAGAAGGCTGAGAGGTCATCTTGTGGCTGTCTATAAATTCATCAGGGGAGGGCAGCAGGGAATAGGAAATGCTCTATTTACTAGGGCACCCCCTGGAGTAGCTAGGAACAATGGCTACAAACTGATAGAGAACAGATTTATGTTGGACATTAGGAAGCACTTCTTCACAGTCTGTTACCAGAATCTGGAATGGGCTTCCAAGGGAGGTGGTCTCCCCTGCCTTGGGGGTCTTCAACAGAAGACTGGACAAGCACCTGGCTGGGGGTGCCTGACTCCAGTGCTCTTTCCTGCCCAGGGCAGGGGGTCAGACTCGATGACCTACTGAGGTCCCTTCTGACCCTAACATCTATGAATCTAGGAAACTGAAGATCATAGTTGTTAAAAGCTAAATTATATCATCTTACAGTATTTAGAATGTAATATACTTTTATATTCAGACTAGAGCATGATATAAATCCTTTGATGGAGAATGTTTTTAATTCTTTCACGGCATGAAGCAGTTTTTTAAGTTCAGCATTTCTTGGTATCTTTTCTATTCTCATAGCAGCTTTAGCAACTGTTGCCAGAGTTTTGGTAACTTCAGGAATTTCTTGTGTTTATGTAAGTTACCATATTCAAGTCTGAAGTTAAATCAGTTTTTCTTACTGTGCTGCTTCTCAACTTCTGAAGTAGATGCATATAAACAGTCTTATATATTAAATATAATGCAGGAAACATTAGGTTTATGGAGCAAAAACTCTCCATCATCCATGATATTCCAATATGATCAGAAGGCATAAACCCATGAATATGATTTCACAAGCTGTAGAAATAGAAGAGAGCCAGAGAGGAGACTAATGTGATGTGAAAGAACTCTCCTTAATGTACTGGTATCAAAGATACAACTATAAACAGGTCTTTTGTGTCCCCTACCCCTTCCACACACACACATATTCTGCACCTTAAATTATTCAGTTCAAATGACATGTGTAGTAAACATAAAGCCATCTTGGTCAAAGCCTGCAACGTGGTTCTGAGGAGCAGAACAAGGCCACCTGGGGTGAGATGGGGTATGGGAGAGCATTTGTTCCTGGTTGGTTGGTCACTGGGTTTCTGTCTTTCCAAAGAAGTGTAATTGCTGTGGAGGTGGTCAAACAACAGTCACTGAATAATGTATTAGACAATTTTTTTTTTCAGATAAGTTATTCAAGGAGTATTTTGTCCATTTTTTGCTCAGCTTTATGGAATAGTTTATATCAGTAGAGATGGTTGTACTAATTTTTGTTTGCCTATTATAGCAGAAATGCATATTAAAAGGCAGTGTAGGATTATGGCTTTACCTAGTGTTTTTCTATACATTTTGCTAGCTGTCAGTTTAATGCTACTATTGAAATCTGTTTCAACTTGTTCACTGCTCAGTTATTTCTCCTCCTCCTCTATAGAGATTTTGCTGTGCAGACTGAGTAAGTTCAACTTGGCCAAAGCTGCTGAAGCATTAACTGCTGGCTGCTGCCTTTTGTATGTAGTCATATGTGTTTACAAGGCTCATTCTGAGATAACCATGCAGACAGAACCTCTGAGAAATTTGGGGGCCCAGTATATCTTGGTGTTGGGGCCCTCAGCTTCTCATTTTAGAAATAGGAGATAGTAATCTGACTGTTTTTTCTTCTCCCCTCCCACCTCTGATAATATCAAGCCATAGCCAAGCATTTTGGCTCCTGGTGCAGGTCTTATAGCATTACTTCCATTTCATTTGGTGCCTCCCATGCAAAAGTGCCAGGTCCAGTGCACTATTAGTCCTGCCCTTGCCACAGTACTAACAACTATAGTCTCATTTGCTTCTCAGGCTCTGGCCATCAAAAGGGGCTGCTTCTCAACAGGTACTTTGTAAGAGGAAAACAAATCTTCACCTTTTGCAGTGAGATACTTGAAGTCTTCAACTAGGTTGTTTTGAGTCTGAAAGCAACTCACTTGAACTCCTGGAACTGTAAATGTTATAACTGTAAACGTTCTGGACTCTTGGATTTGGAATTAGTTTTGGCTAATTTGGCCTTGGAAGAGGGCCAAGCCTCCTGCTACAGAGGAAGGACCCCCCTGTCCACACCAATGTGACTATGAGGTAAAATTCCTTCCTGACCCAAATATGGCAATCAGTCCGACCTGGAGCAGAGGGGCAAGACCCTCTAGCCAGGAACCTCCAGGTTTCAGTCCCAGCAGGAGCACTGGCACAGCCCAGACACAGTCCCCAAGGCCTGTCTCTGAACCACTGTGTTACCTTCCAGCCCATGGCCACATAGACCAGATTTGGGGCAGCCCCTCCTCCTCCTCCTCCTCCTCCTGTGCTGCTACCGCTGCTCAAGGATCTGCTCAAGCTTATGTTCTTAGGAGGTGTCAGGAGCCAGGCAGCTGGGGGCGGCTGGAGCAAGGTCACTTCTGTGCTGTATGGAGCAGCCTAGTCATGTGTTTGGGTGGATGTGAGTCATTCAAGAACCATGTGTCCCTACTACTGGCAAACACCGCTCCCTCTGCCTGGGGCTTCAGATGCTTCCAAAATCTTTGGTGGGCATCCAACGTGCAGGTCCAAGCCTGGATGCTTAAGGTTTAGGTGCCCTTGAGTTTTGTTTGCCCTCAGCTATGTGCCTGCAGGAGCAAGGTAGGGAGGATTTGGAACTGATTTAGCTGATTTGATTTGGGACATGAAAAGTTTTCCTTTTAAAAAAAAATGTGTTTGGGTAGATGGTTTTTGTTTTTGTTTTTAATTTGTATCCAAGGCCAAATTAGCCAAAACTAATTCCAAATCCAAGAGTCCAGAACCAGAAATGGCCCCGCTACCAGCAAATATTGCCCACCCGCACCTGGGGCTTCAGATGTTTCCAAAAACTTTGGCGGGCATCCTACTTGCAAGCCCAAGCCCAGAGGCTTGGGGTTCAGATGCCTCCGAGTTTTGCTGGCCTCAGTCATAAGGCCACAGGAGCAAGCAAGGGTGGAGACTCCCATTTCCATAAACTGGGTTTAAAGCAGCTGCACCTCGGCAGGTACTGAACCATGCCAGAAGAGCAGTTCTCCTAGGGTGCGGTTCAAGAAAACTGCCTTCTTGCACACAGATGCATGGTATTTCCCCTGCCAGGCTAAGAAGCCACCGCACTTGGTCTGAGCCTTCAGGAGTGTTTGGGTAGATTTTTTTTTTGGTAAAAATATACATCTCTTTCTATATATACATGGTTATAGATGTATCTACGCTCTGAGTATCATCCCACAAAGAACAATCAGGACTCCACTAGTGATGATCTCTTTTATTAGACCAAGATTTTTGCAAAAAAAAGTCTTTAATCGCAAGCTTTCGGGCACAAACAGCCACATCAGGCATTGGAGAAAGGAGTGTAAAAGTTCTCCTGGGTAGAAATGGAAGTTCATATTTCACAGGATTTCAACTCTACTATGAGTCCTGATTGCCTTTTCCTCTAGACCAGCAGTTCTGAACCTTTTTCAATTGATGTACCCCTGGGTCTCAGAGACTTCACCTACCCCATTTCAATGGGAAATTATTTTTTTAGGCCCTTTGACCTGTGTTAGACAATGTATAAAATGTATCTCACATACCCCCGATGAGGCTTCACGTGCCCCTTGGGGATACATGTACCCCCATTCAGAACCGCTGCTCTGGACCAATACGGCTACAACCTGGAGAACCTGACCGGCAAGGAAAACCTTAACCTTAAAACTGCACCCACACACCCCGCCTGTTCGGGTAGATGCTAACTTTGATTAGGCCAACTCAACTGTTGGAAAAATTGTGGGGGGGGGGGGGGGGTTGCAAGCTTTTGGGCACAAACAACACCCTTCTTCAGGCGCAGCGAGAGCCTCCTGGTGTTGTGTGTGCTCGGCTGGGCGGAGCAGACACCATATCGCCGCGTTTAGCCTGACACGCGGCTGCAACCAACAGCCCAGTCACGCGCTTCCAATTTCTGGGAGTCCCTCCATTGGAGACAGGCCGGGACTGCCTTGGTTTCCATCGAGGAAGGAAACCGCGGCCTGGAGGGCAGGGCTTTGGCTGGGGCTTGTGCTCCCTCAGGCCAGGCGGGAGTGGCGGCGCTGCTCGCTCCTCCCCTGCACGGGGCGGCCCCGGTCTCCTTGCAGCTCCAGCCCGGCCCGTACTACCTGTCTCGCTCGCCCTCTCCCGCAGGCGCAGCCGTCTCGTCCGTCCCGCCCGGAGCCATGGCCAAGGTGAGACCCCGCCGCGGCCGCCCTGCGCTCAGCCCGCGCACCTTGCCTTTCCCCGCGGGCCCCGGCTGTCCTCGCCTCCCCTCTGCCGCTCCCCGTAGGTGGTCCAGCCTTTTCTGCTGGCTTCTTGCCTTATGCTGTGTGGTCAGAAGAGTCCTCGAAAAATAAAGCTGGCAGGGACCCCCTGAGGGCATGTAGTCCAATCCTGCCACCAGGGGCAGGACCAGCCCTCTCCAGACTGTCTCATACACACCCGCTGTCTCCTGGAAGAGCAGGCCTGGCAGGGACCCCCGAGGGCATCTCGTCCAGTCCCTCGCCTGAGGCAGGACCGGCCCTGTCCGCACCATCCCATGTAAACTGCCATCTAAACTCAGCATAAGACTTGCCTCTGTCCCGTCCCCGCCCCCCCCCCAGCTGCTTTATCCATTTTGTTTCACCTCGGAGGCTAAATGGCAAATGGCAGCTTGGAAAAACAAGTCAAACGCTCTTGTCTCCCCTGCCTGTGAAAGCAGTCACGTGACGTCAAAATGCTGTGCTGCTCTCGCCCTCCGAATTGCTCTTTCAAAGTTTTTGCAGTCTTGTAAGAGTTATCAAACCTATTACAAGTGCCCTTTGCCTCCTGCTTCTTGTTTTTGTTAGGTGCGTGTTTAACTGCCCAGGTTTTGTTTTATTGTTGCCTTAAAAGCTAAATATTTTGGTCATAACTGTTTATGCATAGGCGGGGCAGGGTAGCACCTTTTGAGACTGTTTCAAAGGCATAAGTCTTTGTAGGTGCCTTTGTCATCACATGCTACAAATGGTTCGCGAGATGGAAGTTAGCCCTTCCTACAAAAGCTTACGCCTCTGAAGCAGTTGCTGTCTAATGCAGTGGTTCTCGATCTTTTTCAACTAGAGGCACTGCTGGATAAACTTGAGCCACACCTTAGAAAAAGCCAGCTCTTTGTTTGCAGTCTTTTGACTAGAGAGAAATAATAGAGCAGTTTTTCTTTTGCAGAGAACTCAAAGACCACAGCTGTGGATTTCTATTTAAAATCTCTGGGTTTATCTTGTGAATCATGTTTGCAGACCTAACAGTGCTAACATTGCGTGGCACCCTTACAAGGCTCCCAAGGCACCCCAGGGGGCTGTGGCACCCTGGCTGAGAATCCCTGCTCTAAGGTGCCACCCTGCTCCGCTCTCTGTCTGCCTCCAGGCTAACGCAGCCTACAATCTCTGTGTTGAACAGGTCTTCAGTATTTACACCAGTTGTCCTTGAATTCAGTGAAAATCTTTATTGATCAAAAATCATTCCACAGTTTTTTTAAACCTAGATTTCTTGGGATTCATTTCACTGCTAAAAAGGGTCGTAGACCTTTCTCACTTAAGCAGATCCTCTGGACCTATAGAGATGTCTGCTACTGCTGAATGGTATAGAGCTGTCAGTTGGAATAGGCCATATTTTTTCCCTGTTCATAGTTTCATAGTTTCTAGGGTCAGAAGGGACCTGAGCAGATCATCTAGTCCGACCCCCTGCTATGGCAGGAAAGAGTACTGGGGTCATCTAACCTCCTCTTAAAAACCCCCAGGGTAGGAGCCTGTACCACCTCTCTTGGAAGTTGGTTCCAGACCCTAGCCGCCCTGACCGTGAAGTAGCGCCTCCTGATATCTAACCTAAACCTACCCTCTGTCAGCTTGTGACCGTTATTCCTGGTCATTCCTGGCGGTGCTCGGGGGAACAGGGACTCCCCGGTGCCTGCTGATCCCCCCTGACTAGTTTATAACAGGCCACAAGATCCCTCCTCAGCCTTCTCTTGTGGAGGCTGAACAGGTTCAGGTCCCGTAGCCTCTCCTCATAGGGCCTGCCCTGCTGTCCCCTGATCATGCGAGTGGCCCTCCTCTGGACCCTCTCCATGTTGTCGGCATCCGTCTTGAAGTGTGGTGCCCAGAACTGGACGCAGTACTCCAACTGTGGCCTGACCAGTGCCACATAGAGGGGGAGGATCACCTCTTTGGACCCGCTTTAAAAAGGCACAAGGAGCAAACCCGTTACTTCAGTTTACTTCTAACAGAAGTCAAGTTTTATTTGTCGTGCTTTAATAAACCGTGAACTTATGACATTATTTTTTCTACTCTTCCCTCGTGTAGGCCATTTATTCTCATGATTGACACCCTGGGGCTGATGCATGTTACTTCCTAAACACTGAGATAAAACTTGAGGGGAGAGGTATAGAAAGAAGGGTGCATAAAGGGATAGATTCGCAGTTGGTGTAAATCATCATAGCCCTTCTGAATTCACAGGAGCTATGCTACTTTTGGCCAGTTGAGCATTGGCCCCTAGTTCCCTAAGGAAGTGGTTCTCAAACCTTTTTAGACCCCTCCCCTCCCCGCAGCCCCATGACCTGTGGCACCCCATTTAAAAATGGGTATATTTGTTACAATGATTTCTTCCTTGCACTTTGAGGCATCCTTAAAAGGATTCACATGGTAACCCTGGGGGTGGTGTGTGATGCTTCATGCTGTCAGGGGCTGCTTGACAGGGCACATTAGGGAGTCTGGGGTTGGGTCATTAGATCTCTGAAGGAGGCAGCTGTCCCTTCAGGAGGTGGATGGTGGTGACAGTAGCCCCTGAAAGTGCAGAGGCTGGTGCCAGGTGAGGGTGATGGAGCAGGACTCTGTTCCTCCCACCCCTCTTTCCACTGTCTGCCCCTGCCCTGCCTCCCAGTTTGTGTGGGATGAGAGCAGGTCCCACTGCTGTGGCTGTTCCTCGGGACTCATCACCCAGAGGCCACACCCACAAGCTGTAGGAGCATGGAGGGAAGGCAAGAAAGAGCTAGGCTGAAAAACGTGGCTTTGTGGCCCCCTGTTTGCCTGCCTGCCTACAGCAGAGCACACCACTAGGAGTGTAGGGACAGACAGCGAAGGGCCTAGTAAGGGGCAGAAGGCAGGGGTAAGAGCTCTTAGGAGTAGCCAGGGGTTGCCATTTGTCTGCAAGATGTTGGGGTAGTTATAGGGTGCCCCTCCTTGCACGAGGGTTGGGAGCCATGGCACCATTAAAGGAATCTTGCAGCACCAGTGGAGAATCACTGCCATGAGGTATGGTCCAGCTCTCATTAAAGTCAAAGGGCATCTGTCCATTGAGTCCAGCCTCTAGTTGTGCCTGTTATTTCACCTTTTTAATCTATAACCAATTCTAGAAATAGTATGAGTGAACCATTTAAAAAGGATCTTTCTGTGCTTCTTTCTGCCTCTATTCAGTTGTATGCATACAAATGTACACAGCTTGAACTATCTGGTCTTGTTAACTTGATAGCACTTTTGAAATAGTGCTATGAAATAAAAATGCAAATTAAACTAAATATGAAATGAACATACTTCAGTTGCCATCTAATGGTAAGTGTATTCAATTGAAGATTCAGTTTGAAATAGTTATTTCATGAGGCATAGCATGCCAACTGCTTATCTGAGCATAGATATGCTTAATCATAAATAAATCATTGAAGAAAACTTATTAATGACAATTTTTAGGGTCTCAATCATTTAAATATTTGGTTCTACTCAGGAATGGTAGAGAACCATTTTTATAAAAGTTAAGGCTCTTTATTATACTACTGTTACACCAAAAAGTTCCGCTAGTTTCTTGGAATAGCTATAATGATATTACTGCACTATAATACCCAGACTAACTTCTCTGTGTTGGTATTTACTCACTTTCTTTGTAATTAGAGGAAAACTGTTGATCTAAAGAATTACTTCCTCAGACAGCTATTTCTGTAGTAGCACTTGCTGAAGTGCAAGTGTGCACCATAATTCTTTTTCTAGTTTTCAGTTTCACTAGATAAACTGGCATACCTGTCTTCTGATGTGTATTCATTAAAAAAAATTAAACTACAAGAAGAATTGTTTACAGTATAAGAGGTGGATCCTGTGACCCCAGTTAATTTGGGTCCCGGTTCTTCAGTCTTGTACATGTATAATTTCAAGCTCATGAATAGTCTCAATAACTCTAGTACCCTTCAAGCAGAATATTATTTATGTTCCTAAATTTAAACGTGTGTGTTTTCAGAATTGGGGAATTAAGTAGTTTTTCATCAACTTCAGTGACACTTTGTGAGTAAAAACCCTGGTAGGAGTATGAAATATCACATGCTTAGCCCTTCATCACTGCAAGGTTGGGGGGGGCGGGGGGGTTTGTGTGTTTGTTTAAATCTATCTTCAGGCTACCACTATGAGGAACACACTGCACATCTGGTGTGCTGACTTAAAGGAATTGACTCACTTCACTCCCACACATTTTGTGCAATTCTTTCTGTGGTCAGGAGTTTAATAGAGCAGATGCCAATGGAGTCTCCAAATCGCAGCTTATTTTTTCTTCTTTCAGTCTCTGTGTATAGAGGGCCAATATGAAAAATTTAACACACTTTTGAGTTGGCAACAGTTACTCTGTAGTTGTAACACAACAAACCTTCATGGTGCAGAGCCTTTTTTAAATGGGCAATTGCATGAAAATTTAACCCTTGTCTGATGTAGTATCAGATGGGTGCTCCACAGTAGAGGGTTAATTTTGGGCAATTCTGCCCCCATCCCATGCGGCTTTGTGGGGCAAGCACCTACCCAGCCCCACTCCTGCGGCTGTCACAGGGAAGATGCATGGCTGAGGGAGGGGAGGGAGCTCTTCCAACCATGTGTGCCCTCCCCTACAGCTACCCCTGGGGTCCTGGGGGGACCTGGGCCAGGCCCACATGGCAAGGAGACTCCTTTCCTCTGGCCTCCCATACAAGTGTTTTGACAGTGTCAGGGGCAGCTATACCTGGAGCTAAGGACGGGGTGGGGAGTGGAGCCTCCCTCCAAGACCCCAGCTGGACCAGTGAGGTGGGAGGGCTGTGTCCCCCCTCCTCCTGCCTGAAATCTGAGCGCAGGAGCCTCTGCCACTGTCAAGGCACTCATACAGGGTATGGTGGGGAAAGGAGCTTCCTCCTGCCATGCAGGCATCATTCCCCACAATACCCCAGTGGGTGTGATGGGGGGAGGTTGTGGAGAGGAGTGGTCTAGAGTGCCACTGCTTGCTGGTCTGCACCCATGCATGCAGGCTCCCAGCCTCCCTTCCCACCTCCCAATAGACAAACACCTGTTGGGTTCAGTGGCGCTCTAATCCATGGTGATTTGGATAAAGCGTCATAGAGCGCCTCCTGAAAAAGCTGCCTGCACTTCTGTACATGCCCATAGAAATCTTTGGAATTTGATGACACGGATTCTTTGTTTGTCTGTTTCTTTACATAAATTAAAAATCTAGTTCAGTGGCCCTATTGTTAACTTTCTGTATTTGTTGCCAGGATATGTGGTCACATGATAGCAAATGACTAGGCAGTTGGGCCTGTTGGGGAAAGTTTAATACTAGAAACGTCTAAAGCTACAAAATTCTTGTTCACAGACATGGTTTCTTCTTTCTGTACCTCTCACAATGAAATCTTTTCCAGTTTTGACTTACAAATTTGCCAATGTAGAAGGAACAAAAGGAGTTTGCAGAAAATATGTTTTTATTTTGGGTTGTGTCTGTACAATTTAAACATAAATAATCCACATATGCTGAAATGACTTTGTTCCACTTTTCCTTTTTGATGGTTTTGTCTGTCTCTGTAGAGTAAATGGAATTTGCTGTCTATTAACAGCAAACCATTCCTGGAGCATATGCACTATTTGTGATTATATGTTTACACACTGATTCACAAAAGAGTCAGTGAATTGATGATGTATATGGCAGGAAAGAGGAGGAGAATAGTCTTATTTAGTGTTACTCTCATGTAATATTGTTCCTAGTCAAGCTGTGGGAGTGTTTTCATACTTTGTGAAGTGAGTGATTATCATTCAGGAAGCAGCCACTCTGGATTTATAAATATACTTGTCTAGGACAGATGGCATTTGTGATTTCATTGATATCTGTGGACTTTGGGCTTTACTCATAATGAGAGATCAAGTGATCAAAATGAAAGCTTTGTGTGATATATCAGCACATCACATTTTGTTTACATTTGTAACAGGACATGTTGCCATGGTAATCAAAGACCTCTGAGATCATGTCATTTATGAGCTACAGAAAAAAAAACCCAACCGCCCCTCCCCCCAACACCAGGAATTCCCCCTGTCCCCTTCCCACCTGGGTCTCTACCACCAGAATAAGTAAAGAAATGAAGGTTTTCATGTTAAATATTTACCTTTTCTTTAATTCATTACTTCAATTCTAATTCTGGAAGTATGATTCATGAACCAGGTACATAAAAAGAGGCTGTTTGCTTGCTTGTTAGAAACTTCCAGCTCTGCTGATATGAAAACTTTGATTTAATCATCTCCTGATAGTGTCAGAACTTGATTTGTTTGGCACTTGTACAGAACTGTAGTGTTTACTTTGAGAAAATCCAGTCCATATCTGTTCAGAGTTTTGAGAATTCCTAATTTACCTCCCTCTATACACTTAAAGACAGATCATGTCATTTATGAGCTACAGAAAAAAAAATCAACAACCCTCCCAACACCAGGAATTCCTTAAGAACAGTTCCTCAGTGACTGTAAAGTTACCTCAGTGCAGTCAGTCTTTGAAGTTTTGTGTCAGTGGCTATCACCTCTCCAATTGAGGAGGACTGAATGTATTTCCATTTAGAGCCTCTCAGTAGTGAAAATAGTCACTTCTGGGTGTGTTTACATGAGAGACCCACCATGCAGTTGTTACTGCACAGTCATTTAGTACTTGCATAACCAAGTATTAATGACTACACAGTAACTGGTGTTTCTGTGCCCTAGCATCCCAGCATGGCTGCTAGTAACAAGCAGCTGCTCAGTAAACATCTTGTTTAGACTTACACTCTGAGAAATAAAAGGCACTTATTCTCAGTCTGGATGTTTGGCCTATTTTGCTTCAGCTTGCACCATTGCTAGAAAATGTGTTAGGTACAGCAAATACCTATATGCCTACACAGCAGTCTCCAGTTGTGAACTCAGCAGGTGTAGATGTAGCTGAAGTAGCTCTAAACTAGTTGTCTTAGGTGCCTGCAGTAGTCAGTCTGTAGCAGCTAGAGGTGCACCAATACATCAGTCTGATATTGGATCGGCACCGATATACTGTAAAGAAAATTGACTATATTGGAATTTGTCTTTTTTTGCCTGATGCAGCCAATAAGGTGGCTGAGAAATGCCCCGTGCATGCTCACAACCACAGCATGCACAGGGTCAGGAGCGCAGCTGGCAGCTTGGAGAGCTGCATCCAGCTGATAAGTCTGTTGTGGTAGAAGGAGAGGGAGAAGGAAAGAGCTGTGGTGGGGAAGTTCAAGGCCCCTGCAGTGAGGGAGGGAGTAGGGCTGGGGTAGGGCATGGGACAGGGCTGTGGCTTGTTTGGGGGGCACATGGAAGGGTGGTGGCTCCCACTGCTGTGTATACCCCAGGAGAGCATGGGGAGCTATGTGCCCCCGGATCTGCATGTGGCGGGGTGGCTGCCACTGTGGCTGGAGCCGGGGCTCTTCCCAGTGGGGGCTAGGCCAGGCTGTGCTCAGAGCTCGGAGGGGGCTATGTGGTGGGCTGCAGCCACCTTAAAATTCACTGTAGTCATGCC
The DNA here is from genome assembly GCF_001723895.1 of Crocodylus porosus. Lineage (NCBI taxonomy): Eukaryota > Metazoa > Chordata > Crocodylia > Crocodylidae > Crocodylus > Crocodylus porosus. The sequence continues at coordinate 6,432,882 of NW_017728912.1, read as the reverse complement.
TACCCTCCTTCCCAGCACCACTGCTGCCCACCCCGAGCACAGCCCGTCCTAGCCCCCACTGGGAAGAGCCTGGTGCAGCCCCTGGCCCCAGACTGCCCTGCCCAACCCCACATGCAGATCCGGGGGGCACCGTCCCCATGCACTCCTGGGGTATGTGCAGTGGCAGGAGCCATGCCCCCTGGACAAACTGGCTCTGTCCCATGCCCCACCCTGGCTGGGTAGCGCCTGCCCCAAGCCTTGCCCCTGCTCCACTCCCTCACTGCAGGGACCTCGATCTGTGCCCCCCATGCCGCTTCCTTTTCCCTTCCCCTTCCACCACAACAGACTTACCAGCTGGACACTGCTTGCTGGGCTGCGTATTGGAAATCAGATCAGTATTGGCTGATATGCCTCCTTAAAAATCAGCTATCAGTATCGGTCCAGAAAATCTCTATTGATGTGCCCCTAGTAGCAGCCCAGGTGGCATAAACCAGCCTAGGTTCCTGGGTGGCTGAGGCCTACACTTGTAATGCTACTGGTACCAAAACTACCTTGAATATGAACACATGAATTGTAATCACACGTCTGGCTTGCAGTATGTAAACATCCCCTTAGACCAGTACTTGAGTGTAGCGTTGCCAACCCAAGAAAATGTTTTTTACTGACATAAATTTTATATAACATAAATGCATAGGTGGTGGAAAGCTGGGACTAACTGGGCTTAGCCCACCCAAACTGGGCCAGCGACACTAGCTCCAGTTCCGTTGCTGCCGTAGCACTGTACTCAGCACTCCCGCCACGCGTTCCTCTCTGCTGCTGCACCCACAGCACCAGCACGTGCTGGCCCCAGAACGGCCTTTTGGGAGGGAAGGGTGGTGTCAGGCAGGCACTCTCCACACCACCCAGCCCCCCTCCCCCTCTAAATAATATTTTCTAGTGATGCTTATGTGTAAATGTGACACTTCTGCCAGGTCTTGGCTGGCAGTAATGATAATTGGGTTCAGATTTAGGGCTTTAACACTGACCCTCTAAATCTGGCTCAAGTTCCTACCCAGAAACCTGAGAAAATACATTTTAACTGGGTGTTCCAACATGAACAAACTCCTCCACTCACCAGTCACATTCAACTGAAGGAGGCTTTATTACAGCAGAAGGGGGCGAGGGGAGGGCTATAAACACACAACATTAGAGAAAACCTATTAAGTGAAACCCAAACAGCTAATAGTTTCAATCACTTGCAAAGCAGCTCAGGGGAGCATCTCCTAGCCCAGTCCATTGACTTTGGTAGGGGGGAGTCAGGCTGCTTCTTCTGTGTTGGGTAGGCAGTGCAGTGCAGTGCAGTGCAGTACAGGGAGGAGTGTGTCTACTTGCTTGGTCAGTGTGCAGCCTCTGGGTGCCTTGAAGTTGCACAATCCTGATGTAAGTTACCTGAAACTAAACTAGACTATTCTCTTGAATGACCATAAATTAGCAAAGAGGAGGCGGGCCTGATAGAAGTGTTTTCTTTTACCCAGATCGAATTCTGTTTGCAGTATCATCAGGCAGGACTCTGCTTCAACAGCCCCTAACAGTTGTTGGGAGAAAGACCGTGAATGCATGTTGTAATGCTTAAGCATTGTCCTAAAAGATTTCTTGTTATGGAAAAATAAAATGCTTCCAGAGGATTATCTCATTCTTCAAGTATGCCCTGATTTGAAGAAATCTACTAGAAATGTCCTGTCTTATTCCGGCTTTTAGGCGGGATGATCCTGATCATGCAGAATGTGCTGATATACTACTGGTAACATTTGTTTCTTGTACCTCCACACTTCTCAAAGGGGTATGGACAAACTGAAGGATAGGACAACTTCCCAAGGGGTAGGGAAGCTGCCTCTAAGACACTGTAGCTGCTACTGTATGTGATCTTATAGCAGGGACGTCAGACAGATTTAGTTTGTGGAGCTGCGGTATCTGGCCTACCAGGCTACCTACTGGCTGGCCACTGAAAGCTGGGGGCATGGTGGGAGGCGGTGGGGACAGTGACCTGCTGCAGAATTAGTGCCCAAGCCCCTGGGAACATGGCAGTTAATGGCAGGAGGGCAAGTGAGGGCTGACATGGCCACTTTGCACTTTGCCACTGCTGTGGCACCAACTCCTTAGTCCTGCTTCTCTGCCCTGAGCTCTGTTCTGGAGCCAGAGCTGGTGCCAGAGCTGCTGTATACTCCATGCTGAACTGAACTGCTGCCCCAGCATGCAGTGTGTGTTAGCAGCAACAGCTTTAGCTCTGACATGGGGCTCTGCTGCCACTACTGCCATGTGCCCAGTGTCATCACTGTGTGCACCAAGAGGAAGCTGGAGCTACTGCTGCCACTGGAGGCATCCCATGCCCTGGTCTGTAACCAGCCTGCAAGGAGCCCCACAGTCTAAGTTCACCTGATGTGGGACTCGAGTTTGACACCCTCAGCTATAGCTATATTAGTGCAGAACAGTTTTAACTTTGACCCCCGATGAAGCGGTTTGAAGTTGTTCTGTTACATTGATATTGCTACAGGTTCCTGCAGAGTAACAGTTACAGTAAACAGTTGCTGCTTGGTCCAGAGTAACAGCAGCAGCTCCCTTTCTCCTTTGTCAGGTATTCCGCTTGTCTATGTCCATGCCCAGGGTGTAAGGTGATATCGATTAGTGAGACATGGCTGCGCTCCCTTGGGGCAAAAGCCACATGTGACTTGAGAGAGATCACTGTTATGTAGTAGAGTGACTCTGGCTACTACTCATATGTCAGTTCTGTTTTCTCCTTTTGCTTCTGCCTGACTTGCTCTGTGTGCGCAATTGCTACCCTCGACTTGTAACAAATAGCATTGAGCAATTCAGAATTGTAGACCTAAAGACAGAACTTTGCCACAGAAGCTCCAGGGCTACATTGTTTGCAGAGTAATCCAATGTCATTCTCAATAAATGTCTTTACAGTTTCTTTAATGTTGTGCCTTACAAACCAATTTATTGTGCTGATTGTTGCCCCTCTGCTGTGGTGACTACAAAAAAATTGGCAAGAAACGATAGCTAAACTTGGGTAATGGGAAGGTAGAAAATTTAATTTTATGTAAAAAATACTCTATCCTAAATCCTTCTCCCATCCCTTGTAAACTCCTGGAGGTAGCAATTTTGTCTGTTTGCTTGTGTTTCAGTACTTAGTACAATAGGGCTCTAGTCTGCAATGTTTAAAAGGCCTTGTTGGTTATAAGCAACTCCTAACTTTTCCCAAAGGGTGACTAATACAGTTATCTATTCAATTCTAAAAGAAGTTTTGCAATAAAAAAAAGATGGAAATGTGCATGTGTGCATATGCACACACTGACTTTCTTATTATGTTGTGACTTATAGTTGATTGTGAATCACCTCTGAGGAAACTCACTTGAGTCACTAGTAAAAAGGTGTTAATGCCAAAGAAGGAAAGAAGTAAAGTTGGAAGCCATTGTAGAGTTTACTGTATTGCATTTCTGAAAGGAAACTGTAGCGTGGAGCAACCAGAATGTCTTTATTCTTCCAAAGCTTCACAAGTCTGGCTTGGGACTTTCTGTGTAACTTTTTGCTAGGGCATGTTATATATGTGAAATCTCAAAGGGGCAAACTATCTTTTATGTAAAGGAAGTGAGTGGCACCTATTGAAAAAAGTAATTAATTTATTGCAGGACTTATGTCCTCACAGAAGGGACAGGTAGCGGGGTTGGGGGAGCAGCTAGGCAGGGAAAACCTGACCTGTCCTTATCTGCTTATCCTGTCATACCGGAATCTGCCTTTTTCTGCTTATCTCTTCACACCATACTCACCTCCTCATATTTCTTACATCACCCTCAAAGGCTCTTTTGGCACCTCAGGGTATCCCTGTACCCTGGTTGAGAGTCAGTTTATGATCTGAGATCAAGGTCTAACTTGGACCCTGATATGCGGTCATATGTAATTAACTAATAAAATATACTGATGTCTGCTATTCTGTGGCTTTTTCCCTTTTAGTACTCAAGAGGCACAGTGAAGGACTTCTCTGGTTTTGATGCCAGAGCTGATGCAGAAGCTCTTCGTAAGGCAATGAAAGGAATGGGTAAGAGTAACTTATTAAGGCTGAGGCTGAGCTATCTATCTGTTCTATATAGCTAGGCTCATAGGTGCCCTTTCTTGACATAGTGCAATGTCTGTGGATTGATGATTTGCATGAGCAAATGAAGATAAGATTTTTGTTTTCTCATGCTATGGAATTACAATACTGTGACCCTGAGATTCTATGTTTGCTCTAGTTCAGTTCTGGCTCTGATACTTCCAAGGCAGTTTATTCTTGACCCAGCACAAAGAGAACAAAAGAAGCTTTCACCTTCTCATGTGCAATAGGGTAGACTAGTGTAATTTTTTACAGCATGCACGCTTTTTCTCTCTAGCTCCTCATGTGGTCACTCTTAGTGCACTGTAAGTATAAAGTAGCTCACTCCATTTTGAAAGCCTGCGCTGAAAATTCACACCCTTGCTTACTTTTTTCAGTATATTCCCCATATAGGCAGATGCTTGCATCCACTGCAGCTGCTATTATATTTCTGTGAAGCTGGCAGCAGGAGTAAGCCTGCTGCTTGTCATATTGTGGTGTCCTGATTGAGGACAGCATGTTATATCCATCCCTTTTATTCTTGCAGTGGAGATGCTGGCTTCAGTGGGATGGCTCAAGCCATAATATGGGAGGCAAGGATATTTTTTTGGACAGGCTGTGTAGTTGGGAGAGATTTTAAACAAGCTTTCCGGTACAACAGGCCATTTGTCAGGTCAGAGTGTTTTGTCACCCTTCTGTGACAGCTAGTCAGAGAGCTGAAGAATGATACAGTGAGTACATCTACATGTGTGCTTTACTGTGAAGCTGACTAATTAGCTCAGTAAAGCATCACTGTCTACATGTGTGCCAGTATTATGGTGCGGTAATTAAATCCACCGTAGGATAATACTGTTTGGGACAGAACTATCTTATGGCAGAGTTATTTACTCTGCCAAAATGCATGTGTAGATGGTGACAGGGCCTGCCTGGGGCACGAGGCTGCTAAAATGTGGGGTCTGTCTGCCTTCTAGCCCCACACTGTAGCACTCTCATGCCCTAGCCAGCCCTTCTGCCACCTGGGGCTGAATTTCTGGGCCCTGTGCCAGCCCAGGGGTACTCTGCTCTGGCTCAGTGCTATGATTCCAGGTGCACATGTAAATGCTGCCCACTCCCCTCTCCAGCAGCTGACTTCAGCGTGAACTGCACTGAAGTTTATTTCTTCGTGTTTATAGCACGTGTTAATGCACCCCTTGTGTCTGAAATCTTGCCTAAAATCTCTCCCAACTGTACAGTTTATCCAATAAAAGATATCACCCTGAAAAATCCTTGCCTCTGTCACAAGTTTCCTTAACCATCACAGCTACAGCATCACTCCAACATTACCACCTCAATAATGACATTTTCAGGAATGTACAATTTAAACTCCTTTCTGCTTTTTACCTTTGACTTAATTGCTCTTTTTAAATGTTTGCTCCTTTCAAAGTTTATGCTGTTATTGTTTTGTTAAAACAGTTATAAAAACTGTCGTATAATTACTTCAAATAACTTCAGGTACTGATGAAGAGACTATCCTGAAGATCCTTACAAGCAGAAGCAATGCCCAACGCCAAGAAATAGCAGCTGCTTTTAAAACCTTATTTGGCAGGGTAAGAGGAAGAAGAATATACCTTAAGTCAACTGAATGCAATGTTATACCATTACCTGTGATAATAACTTTAAATTACAAAGCATATTTGCATATTCTGTGATTACTCTTTTATAAAATATTCATTTGATGGGACTTTTCTATTCTGCTGTCTTCTTTCTTTTTAGAACAACCTTTCATCGTTAATAAGTGTAGAATATTCTATTTAGGTCATCGTACAGATATTACATTCTCCTTTCCTATATACTGCTCCAGGAAAATCCCCTGATCGAGTTCAATGACTTCTTCAAGTTCTTATCACACTTTGTGTGCTTCAAGGACTGACCCCATTCCTGCCACCCTGCCCTGGGCCCCACTGACACTGGCCCCAGGACACTGATGTGGGCCCCATGCTCCTGCTGCCCCACAGTGCTCAGCTCCGACCCCCGTGCTTGCCAGCAGGGGAGCTGGTGCTGAGCTGGGGAAAAGTGGCCCCTTGTCTGCCCCATGGCTGCAGCTGCTTGCAGCCCAGGTGGGGCTGTCTGGAGCAGGTACAGACAGCCTCATGCAGGCTGTAGGTGACTGCAGCATGGGGCGCTGGCCATGGGGAGGGCGAGGGGCCACTTTTCCCCATGCTCAACACCAGCTTGTAAACCCCTCCCCCCCACTGCCAGCCTGGCAGCGGGGCTGGGTTATAAGGTGGTGCTGAGTGCGGGGGGGGGAGAAACCAGTCCCTCCCCACCCCATTCCCAGCACCCTGCGCTGCAGCTGCTTGCAGCCAGCCTGGGGCTGCCTGTGCCTACTCCAGACAGCCCCACACAGGCTGCAAGTGCCTGCAGTACAGGGCGCTGGCCATGGGGCAGGTGAGGAGCTGTTTTTCTCCATGCCGGGTAGGAGCCCAGGGAAAAGCTGAGCATGGGGGCCTGTCCAGAGTGGGCACAGGCAGCCCCACGTGGACTGCAAGCAGTTGTGGCATGGGCGGGGAGGGGCTGCTTCCCCCCTGGGCTCTTTCCTTGCCAGGGGTCCCCCCCACCCCCACTTACCTAAGCTTCCCATGTCATGGCAGCCACATGTTCCCAGCTCAGAAACTGCGGCTGGGGCTTCTGGCTGGGGGGCTGGCCCCGCTGTTGTGGGTGCCTGCCAGCTTCCCCTGGGTCCTACTGCCCTTGGTTCCTGTCATTTTTGACAAGAGCCAAGGGCAGAGAAATATTAATTTTCTACATTTTTTTAGGGGCCCCGCGGGCCGGATAGAATGGCCTTGCAGGCCTGACTTGGCCTGCAGGCCGTATTTTGCCCACCCTTGTGGTATATGGATCAGAAGTGTGTTTAAGACCAACACAATTCCTCCTTATTCTTGGACTGCTGGATCCTTTTAAAAGTTTGCCTGACTGAACTCTTTCAAATAACAAGTAGAGTCAGTAAATAAAGGATAAGGTGTTCTCTTTTTTTTTTCTCTCTCATTCCCCTTAAAAATAAAAAAATTCTCCTGTCTTCCTCCCTTCAACTTGAGTTGCTAAACAATTTAAAAAATGCTAAAGTTGCTAGCCATTGTGCTAATCTACTAGTACTACTTAAAGTATTGTAATAGCATGCGTAAACTTTTATTCTGTTAGTATCCTGATTTCCTTTCAAATAATCATTTTACTCCTCAAAGTCCACCAAAATGTGTATTTTTAATCTATAGGCTATATTATGTGTATATATAAGCTACATTAAAAATACTTAACAGGAACATTTTTAACAGTGTCTTATCGTTGTGATAGTATGCATGCTTAAACAACCTTTGCTGGAATTACCTTCCTCGTTCATTGTAGTACAATTTCTTTTGCTGGTTAGGACCTTGTTGATGACCTGAAATCAGAGCTGACTGGCAAGTTTGAAAAGCTGATGGTGTCTTTGATGAAACCGGCACAGCTTTTTGATCCCTATGAACTGAAACATGCTATTAAGGTAAACTGATCTGGGGGGAAAATGGAAATATTTGTTGTTACAATTTTATTACTTTAAGAAAGATCCTACTTTTCTATTTTTATATTGAAGATTTCATATTAATGTTGATAATGAACGTCATACTTATTTGCTCATGTCTGTAACTTTAATTTTATTACTTAATAGCTTAATGCTCGCTTAAATAATTCAGCTAGACTAGAAATCAAGACTCAGAAACGTGTCAGTATTTTCAAAGGAATTGGATGTGTGTACTCCGAATTGTCCTGTTCAGTAGTATTTAATTTCAGTGGTTTATTAAACTAGTGCTTGCTCTGGTGCTCAGTTCAATGCTTGACATGCATCCCCTTGTAATGCACGTATACTAGGAAATATGAGCTCCCCAGATGTGTGTGTGGATCTTGACATTGTTGTGGACAGTTGCTATCACTTAGTGCAGTGGTTCTCAAACTTAAATTGTTGATAGAAGCTGAGGCTATGCAGACTGTTGTGCACCAATAAGGAACCAGGAGCTGAGGGAGAAATTGATATTTAGTCTTATCCCACTGTTTGGTACTTGTTGCCCACTTCCTCTCTCTCGGTAGAGATCTAAACTGATCTCTTCAAGCCAGTCTACTGTTTGGCCTGATTTGGCTCCATAAGCTACTTCTCTAGCCCTATTTTTAATACTCCCATAAATCTGATTGTGGATGAATTTACAGGAGAGAGATGAAACAGTTACACAAAGCTGGAGATTATGTTGCCTCTTGAAATGTTTAAAAGAATGTTGACCTGGGGCATTAGTGAACAGCCTTGTCTCCTGAAGACAGCAGTGTTTTACTGTTGTGACAGAATTAGTTCTGCAGACCAGCCAGGGCTAGTGGACCAGTTCGGAAAGCGGTAGGTTCCTGGGTGGCCTGCACTTGTAAACTGGTGATACAGATAAAAATTAAAAGGAGGTCTGTCTTACTTGGTGTCTATGCCTAGAGGTATTTAATATCAGTATGTATGGAAGAATTAATTTCTCCCTTTTTAGGGAAAGCGAGTCTGATGAGAGGCATTAGCTTCCTAATTTACTCTTACAGTCGGTAAATTCAGGCATGTTTGACCAGATTTCTTTTTCTAATCACTATTTCCAGAGCTTCCTAACATCATTAGCTCTGAAGGTTGGATGGTTGAAAGTGGATGTCCCTGAATTGTTTGCAGAACCTGCTGATTAAACTAGAAAATGTTGAACTTGACATGGTAACATCTAGTGCCTGGCCAAGTGACATTTATGTGTAAACTCCAAAGACCTTTGGTGACACAGTCTCTAGTTAGTGATATAAACTGATGATCAGGAGTCTACCCCCCACCGAGCATAGTGACTTAGCCAAATACTGACTTTGGAGTCTGGTATTTTTTCTAACTTATCTAACAGAAACAAGTACAAGCCTGACTGATAAGAGGCTACCTCTTGCTGAGATGGAAAGCCCAGGAAAATTGCTAGAACTGAGGGTTGTAGGAGGGAGGGATTGATAGTGAAACCAAGAGGATTTTTTTTCTCTTTAGTGGAATTAAAGTTGAATAAATGCAAATATGTTACGGAGCAAGGTGAAACCAGTGGTTTTACTGACTAGTTCTTTTGCTGTGTAATTAGTATTCATTCTGTACCCCCTGTAGGCAAGGCAAAACCAGGTATGTAGAAATTATATGTTGGCTTGACTTATAAATTTTGCTTTTGTAGGGTGGAAAATGAGTATTGTTCATATTATAATTACAGTAGATTACTTCAGTGTCTGAGTTAGCAATTTCATTTTTAAAAATATGTGTTCATGGTGTGAATAAAAGGTTGGTTATAAATGCAGTACAGTTTAAATAGGGTAACTGTGCTCCTGGCTGACTGTGTACATGCATGTAGTATCTTCGTCAGCTTCTATAAGACAAGTAGCCCACCAAGGAATCAGTTCAGAAACTATTGATCCACTTTTCCAAATGCATTTACCAATTTTTGTTGCATATATAGTGAAATATAGGTGTGGTTTGCTTGAGCCCTGAGGGGCTTCCTTTAGAGTCGGTAGAAGTCATAACTATATTCCCGTTACCTTTATTGTACTTTGAATTGGGATCAGTAAGTGAAAATTTAACCCTTATTTCTGAATAGAGAAGTACAAAGCCAGTAAGAAGAAAGCTGTGCTACCCCTTCCCTTGTGAGTTTACAAGACATACTTGCAGTTAGAATTATTTCTTCAGTAATCACTTCTCTTGATTGCTTTATCAATTGCTCTCTATTTATGCTCTTACTGTAGGGAGCAGGAACTAATGAAAAGGTGTTGACTGAAATTCTTGCCTCCAGGACACCTGCAGAGCTACGGAGTATAAAACAAGTTTATCAAGAAGGTAAAGTTCAGTAAAGGTTACAGTCTGTGTCTTCCTTTAATCTCTCTTTAGATATGTTTAATGTCTATTTACTGTATAAGTGAGAGTTGAGGGAAGAAATAAGGATGGGTGTGCAAAAAAGGACATGTCTGGTAGTTAGCCTTGTTTTGTATTTTTCATTATTTTTGGAATCCACTTGGATATGTTGCTTTTTCCCCCTGCTTGGTTTCATTCAGAAGAATAAAAGGCTGGAGGGATTTCAACAATGAGGAATAAGGAAATTGGTACCACACAGTGTACGGTAACAGTTAATAATAAGCAGTTCAATTTTTAGATATTTTTTTCCTTTGCTGGAAAGGAGTTTCAGCAGGACAGGCTGGTCCTGACTGTGTTAAGTTCTTAGTCTGGCTCAGGGCACATTTCTTGGAAATGAAGGTGTGCAGGCAGGTTCATGGCTGTAGCAGAAGTGGTCCCCTTGAAGGTTTCTTGTAGCATCCTGGCAGTTAAGTTTCCTTAGCAGTACTCAGAAAATAATACTTCAAGCCCCCCCCGACTGCTGTGAATTTCCTTCTAATAGAAGGGCACCCAGGTGCATAAGCTTTTCCAAACTAGGCCCATGCATTTCAAGGTAGTAAATAATTTCATAGATTTATCTCCTAAGTGCTACTCTTTAGATGGCTCTAAGTGATGGGAAACATTCCTAATTGCTTTTTAGCAATTTGGTAAACAACAGCTTACTATAGCATGAGGAAGCATTCTTACAGCCTCTGACCCCATTAGCAGAAGCTTAATGGGGTTAATTAGATCCAAACATAATTCCTCAGTGGTGCAGATGCTGACTGGGTTTGTGTGAAAGGTTGTGTTATGAAAACACCTTCTGTGGAATGTCAGGATCAGTGGTCTTCAAGCAGTGTCACTGAATGCAGAAAAATTGTGAAGAAGGGTACTTTGAGTCTAAAAAAAAAAGATTGAGCATCTCCGTCTCATAACTTTTCTTGATAGAGAAGTTTCATGGTTCAGCTGCCATTAGCCACAAGACTGGTGCTGAACCCCACCTACCAGAGCTTCCCTTAATGTACACTTCCCAGCACTGTACCCCATTGGGATTCTGTGGCTGGCAGAAGAATGATGCGTCTTCAGACTCAATTCCCTCGCTCTTCTGAAGGATTCTTTGCAGGTTGCCTTTTGCCCTTTCAGGTCCCTTCCATGTTATGCAGCTTAGACTTCTCTTTGTCTTTGGTTAGTGTGGCAGTCAACTTTTTTTCCCAGTTGCTTGCACAGCATGCCTGTTTACCTTTGTCCTTGATCTTTGCAGCCTCTCTGTTTTTAAAGGCTTTAATTCATGCTTCTTTCTCTGTCTCTCTGGTATTTTCCACTCTCCTTTCTGCAGGAGGGATTTTTTTCTGTCTTGAAGCTATGCTATTGTTCTCTATGGTAATATTCCTTTATTTGTTGATGCAAAACTCTAGAACTCTTGGTTCAGAGATGATACCTTTTATGAGGCCAACTAAGAAATCACAAAGAATTATATTTTTCTGCAAGCTTTTGGGCACACACTCCCTTCATCAGGGTCAGGGAAAATTAAAGATGGTAAAAAGTCCCCATAGGTAGACTATAAACTTCATTTTTTGTACAAAGGAAGCGGAAGGTGGAAGTCTGTTCCTCCAGGTCCATGAAAGTGCCTTTGTTGATTAGTCTTTAACAATTGGTAGCAGGCACGCAGGTGCCACTTCTCTTTCTCCTTAGCACAGGAAATATAAATGCAAGAACACAGTGGAGATCACTGTAAGGGGTTATAGCTGTGGAGTTGACAACATCCAGCAGAATTAATAAGGTATATGTAGTCAGATTCCTGAAATCATTTCAGCCTGATGCTGGAAATGGAGATTGAGCCTGGGTCTGACTTGTGACTTTTAGTTGCACTTTTAAGTTGACTCAAGGCTGGAGATTCTATCTTCTGTCATCTTTGCAAATGCCATTGGGTTCTGCAGTTATAAGTAATGGGGAATAGGATGCAGGACCACCTTGAAAGGACCAGTGAAGGAGCTGTTTCTTTCCCTTACAAAGGCCTGAAAAGCTGTGTAATGTGATGGGCATATATTGATCTCTTACAGAATATGAGTCTGACTTAGAAGATAAGATCACAGGAGAAACATCTGGTTTTTATCAGAGGATGCTGGTAGTCCTCCTTCAGGTAAGTTTGTGTGTGTGCACATGTGGTCACTTGCATGTGTTTACAGGATCATGTGCATAATAGACAGTCACACTAGACTGCAGAAGTTGGGGTTAGCCTTAATCAATACTGAAGTAGGGGTTTCCCTTGCTTTATGCTATATATGCATTCTTGGAAAATGGCACATAGCTCAAAGTCACATAAGGGGAACCCACTTTACAATGTAACAGATAGGGATACATTCCAAGACCTTGACTATACTCACCCCCAGACACATTTCTATCACTTTCACAAGACAATTTTGGTACTGACCAACTGCAAACAGTACACACAAGCACAGGGTAGTGGTGAATGTTACCATAAAGGGAATGGCAACTACAGAAACGTGTTGCAGGCAAGGTCATTGCAAGTCCCCTGGCACGACTTTACGAGCACTCGTGGTGCTCTGGTGAGGTACCGGAGGACTGGAAGAGGGCCAAC
>NW_017728912.1:6401583-6419367 GCF_001723895.1 Crocodylus porosus | reverse complement strand
CACAAGCTGGCAGAGGGTAGGTTTAGGTTAGATATCAGGAGGCGCTACTTCACTGTCAGGGCGGCTAGGATCTGGAACCAACTTCCAGGAGAGGTGGTGCAGGCTCCTACCCTGGGGTTTTTTAAGAGGAGGTTAGATGCTCATCTTGCTGGGGTCATTTGACCCCAGTATTCTATCCTGCCATTGCAGGGGGTCGGACTAGATGATCTGCTCAGGTCCCTTCCGACCCTAGAAACTATGAAACTATGAGCGAGGAGCATAGATCCACACAGGAGCCTATATTTTGGTGCGTGTCACACCCACAGTGCACAAAGCAGCTGACTGTGGGCTTCTACCACATTGCATAAGAGTGAATTTACCTCACATATAATGAATTTTTGGTATAAAAAAGGCCATCGCATAAGAGCGAATTCACATGTACAGAACCCACATAAAGTAAGGGAAAGCTGTAATTCAGAATATAAATCTGTTTTTCAAAGATCCCATCTCAGTTATTTTTCAAGGTCCTTAGAGACTGATAAAGCACTTGTAACTTCCTCTTATCCATCCTGGGTATCAAAGTTGCTCACAGAGGTGTATCAAGGCTCAAGATTGACCCTCTGGGTATATTGGAAGTTATGGTTCCTCTGTCTCAACATTCAGTTCTTCCTTGTTATGCCCTATGAAAGGTCAGACTCTCCGTTTATAATGGGGTACTTGAAAAGCTGTTGAATAGTAGTATTCTTGATGCATACTTTGCTGGTATTTGGAAGACAGAATACTTAATTCATCATGTGATATGATGGTCTGTGTTCTTGCTGTGGAAAGAGAAATAAGGCTGATTGTTGATTGTCTCATCTCTGACTCTTATGTTAAATGTGTTGGATTGTTTTGTTTTGGGCTAAAGTGTCAATGTAAACCCTGAGGTGTCTTTTTTGTTCTTTTTGCCTTGGATTCTTTTTAGGCCAATAGAGATCCTGATGGCAGAATTGATGAAGGTCTAGTTGAGCAAGATGCTCAGGTAAGTGAACATATTTTCCTACCCTATTTTGGTGGGAAATCGTACTACGTAATATAAAAGAAAAACGGGGTTGCACAAGTGGGGCCCAGATGTGAAAACTGATTGTTGTGGAAATACATTTAGCTGCTCTTCTATGGCAAAAGATGTGCAAATAGAAGTGGTGAAAGCCAAATATTTAGATTTTAAGCATCCAAGTTTTCACATTTCTTACTCGTTTTTTTTTCTGACTAATCTAAATATATATTAATCTGCATAAGAGAATTAAAGTATATTTACCATGTTGCTAATTATAAAATGAGACGCCTAAAATAGAACAGTGAAGGGAGTATTACAAAGAATGGATGTTTAACCATGTGGATGCTCAGGTGACTACTTTGCAAAGTTTGGAGGCATTTCATTTCATTCACTAAAGTCCTGATTCAAGCCCATTTCTACATAGAAGACTGATGTGGCCCTTGTGAAGTAGTGGATGATGCAATATTTGCATTATTCACATAGAGCTGTCTCAAAGGTGGAGTTCTAAAAAGAGAAAGTGGCCAAATTATGCTGCTTTATTTTCACCATATGGCAGTCCCAGCACTACAGCTGCAGACGTGACTGTGCCAAGTGTTCCACAGAGCTGGCTACTGCTGCAGCTGAATGGTATTTTCCATGGCTGGGCTAGTACTTCAAACAGGAAAAGGAGGAGTAGAAGCAAAGTAACAATTTAAATAGTAACATCTGGTAGATCAGACTGTCTTTGTTATTATAGAACATGTTTGAATTTCAGCAGTTGGATTACAGAGCTCTTTAAAAGTGTGTTGCACTTTGGCTGTTTCAGTGCTGGGCTAAACATCTTCTTAAGCAGATTAATGTATATTTAGATTAGTCAGAAAAGAAAACAGGGAACGTGAAGTACAAGATGAGTAAAATATACTTCTGCCAGAGATTCAAGATTAGCAAAGGTACTGACAAAATGTTTGTCCATTTTCTGTTGCCACCTCCTAGGAGAACTTTGCAAATCCAGAAGACTTCACCCTCCTATTATATTTCAAAATCAGCTCTATAGAAACCAGACACTGAATGTTAATCAAGTACTTGTTTTCCTGTCTGCCAAAGCTGTTGCCAGGTTTTTATCTCTAAATGGATTTACATAGTCAAAGCAAGGAGCAAAGCACCAGGCCCAAGTACACAGATTTATCTGGGTCTCGAATTGAGGTGATGCCGGCATGTGAACTTTTGTTTGGCCTTATCTACATGAAGACACATGATGATTTTATCTAAATTAAAATGGGAACCTAAAATTAATATTCTCTGTTCGTACAGAGCCTAGCACAGTGGAGTCTAATTCATGATTATGTGTATGTGTACATGTATGTAATGATGTATGTGGGCATTACATCATTATAAATAACTATCATTTTACAGTCCAATGGGGTGAAATCAGTGTAACCTCCTTCAGCTCTTTGATTAGGTTAATTGCCTTAGTTTAGCATAGCACCATCCCTGCTATCATTAACTTTGAATTACAGTATTACTTAAAACTGACTTGTTACCCATAGCTTCTTTGGGAAGTAATATTGAAAGTGTAATTAATGATAAAGCTAGTTTCTTTAGATAAGCCCAGGTTAAATACCTGTGTGTTATACAGATTGTAGTGTGCATATATATAATATAACTAGTGAAGGTGGTTTCCTGCCCTCTTAGATTTCCCATGATGCAAGTGGCTGAAGGGATGGGCTGTGGCCTTTAGCTGTGTTGTCAGATCCAGGTGTTACAAGTTCAGAATCTACCTTGAGAAGAAATCTGAGAATAAATTCTGGGCACTTTTTGCTGTCAAGGGGAGTTTTATTTGGGGGGAATGAAGTCCAATTATGGTAGATAATTTAGAAATCACACAAATTCTTTTTAAAAGAAATTTCACATGGGAGAGGAGAGAGATTGAGAAGAGATGTGAGGTATGTAATAAGATTAAAGGAGTTCATTGCTTTGGTGAAGGGAGTGGGGTAAGTGGGAATAGAGTGAAGGGCTGAAGCCAGAAGGGAAAGTGGGACCCTACGGCAGTTGGAGGCTGTCTTTTGCGGGATTATGGATAATAAGGGTAGAGAAAGAAGAGGGAGGGGGCACAAGTCTTCTGTCAAGCGCTGCAGTTACTTTAACCTTCATACTAATCAAATTGATGAGACTTCTTCAAGCATAAACTGAGTATGTGTGTTTCCTCACTGGCACTGATGGACTTTGCCATGTATGAACATTGTCTCCATTTTACAATGTCAAGTTGGACAATGTGACAGGAGTACTGCTGTCAGAGCCTTTCTAGGAGTGACTCCACCCTCCTGTTATGGGCCAACTGCCTGCTTAATTGCCTACCATGCCGTGATCTTAATTGATTGATGTAATTAGTGGGAGGCTGCCCACTTTAAGTGCCCCAGTGCTAGGGGGCACTACCTGTGGCTCCTTTTCCTCCCCTACACCGCAGCCCAAGACTTCCAGATGGTACTGACATGGTTTGACCTGGGCTCTGTTATGTCTTGGGCCCCCCCTTTGCCCTGGGGCTTCTCACTGCCCCCCCTTTGCCCTGGGGCTGGGGTCAATGCACCCCAAATGCTGCGCCCTCTGTGGCGCCAGGGTCCCACGCTACCGTGAAGGTCCTATGAGGCCTCCTCCAACCCCTAATAGCCTCACTCAGACCTCCGGTCAAAACAGTAAACACAAGAACACAAAACCCCTGGGCTACAACATAAAAAGCTAGACCATCCGGTCAAACAACATTCAATCCCTACCAGAGAGGGCACTCCAGCCCCAGCAGCAACCAGGGGATGCTCCCACTGTCAGAGTTCTCCCCTTCATCTGTACTAGCCAAGCTCCTCCTCCCTCAATCGCCGGAGGGGAACTGCCCTCCTGACCTCCTGCCTGGGCTTAAGAAAGGCTAAGCTCTGCCCCTTCCTGTCAGCTGGTTTCACTGGTTGCCCTAGCAGTGCTGCTGCTACCAGTTTTCCCTGCTTCTTAGACAAAACAACCTGCTGTCAGTACAATGCTCTGAAATCCCTCAGGCTGGCTCTGTGGGCTGTAGGATGGTGACTCCTGTCCTACCTGACTATTGATGCTGCCTGTGGCAAGAAGACAACTGTTCACTTGGTGCCGAAATACATTCTGTGATTATAACACAAAATAAGTTTTGCATGGCAGTGCAGGCTAAACCATAAAATAATAGTTAAATCAATGGCACATCCCCATCTTCAAGCATTTCAAGATTTTAATGTCAAGTTTACAAGTACAACAGAGTTCCTTTGGAGTAATTAGTGATGAATTATTCATTTCACCTTACTAAGATTGGATTGCAATGAGATACTTAAGCCATTTCGACACTTACTAATGTTCATTCATACTGAAGTAAAGGTATCTGATGGCACTTGGCTTGACATATATTCTAGCTGTCATAAATCCATAAATACCTGTCACTGTTTGCAAGCTGCTTTACTCGGACAGATTTATCGGGTATTAAATCTTAGTTCAGGAAAGAGCAGGTGGTTACATTTTATGAAGGATCCTAACCCAAACCAAACTGATTTTGTCGTACCTGGAAAATTGATTTTTATAATGCCCATGACTGAGAAACGAAGTGGGATCTATTATACCCATAATAATAATTACATGTTCCCCCTCTGGTGTGGTGAATGGAGTTTATGGATGAGGTTTGCATACTTAGAGGGTTAATGTTTATACTGGTGGGTTTTAAAGTGGGCAGAATGTAACTAAGCATATGGAATTTGACCAGGGTGATTGGGTTAATGACCTGACTCTTGCATAAAATGGCATGGGACCTTTATTGATCACCGGGAGGAGCTCTGTTCTGTACTTTCAAAAGTTCTGGGTGCCATACTAGAGATTTTGACTCCGAGGGCAGTCGTATGGACTCAGAATACTTTGATACTTAGGAAGTTTTTTCTTCTCTAAACATTGTTTTTTGAGTGAAATTAATCCTCATCAAGAAGGAGACAGTGGCATGAGCCCCTTATATAGACAGATGCTTCTCACACAGCTGTGCTGGTGCACCTTTGGTGGGATCAGTATTCCAGATAGAAACTCCCTTTATACTAAATTGTGTAGTTGTTTTGGGGAGGGGTACAAATAATATTAGAAATTTCTCTTCTAGTGGTAGATTGTGCATCTCAGCCTTTGAATAGGCTCATGTCAGCCTCTATACTTCTGCCATACTCAGGTCTAAAGTGGCCAGTAGAAGGGGCTGCATCACAGACATATTGCAAAACTCTCTAGAAGAAAACACTTTTAATCAAATTAAGGCACATCAAATGAGAAGACTTCAAGAACTAGATCATTGTTGGTTGGTAGAGTTTGCTCAGGGTGTCATAAATAAGAGACATGATGCCAACGGCGTGGGAATATGAGAGGTTTACCTTATAGCTGAGCCCGTACTTGTGGAATGTGTGTGTTTTGGCTTGTGTTTATGTCAACCTCTTTTCAGGCCCTAGTGGAAAATATCTATTTCTCTGATATGAGTATTATGTAATCATTACCTTCTTAGCCAGTTCTGCAGCCTGGCCCTATACTTACTTTGCTCTTTACAACATCACCAATAAATTTTTTTGTAAAGTTTTCATAACAACAAGTTGCTCTTGGAGCTGGGAAAACTTCAGTGACATGACCTGGATTTGCAGCCATATGGGAGTCAAATCTGTTCAAAAGAAGACTCTGATTTCATAGGGTGGCAGCTTGAAAGTTGGTCTTGACTAAAAGTAATTGTAATGACTAGATGCAACTTTCTTATGTTCAAGTCTCTAAAATGTATTTGATGAAAGGCTTTGACTTCATGTTAATTTAATGTGCACCTTTTTACAATAGTAGTCCTGCTTCACATAAACAGGTGCAATGTATCTCAGGGCATGAAGGGATTCATGAAAGTGGAAGTAATGCTCACACAGCAAACCTTAAAATGGGACAAAAGTAAAAGAGGTATCTTTGGAGAATGGTGGAAGGAATCACCTGGGTAGCTTCAGTGGAGACCTGAGATGTGTTTCATGATGCCTCCTCAAATTTCTCCTTCTTTTCTGGACATGTCACTTAAGTTTTCCTAACCCCAACAGCTTTTTATTTTTTTCATGGAATCTCCAGATCTTCAAGTAAGCCTGTGTAGAAATAATTTTGTTCTGGTTTCTTGAATTCATAACAGGTCTTGTTTAGGGCTGGAGAGCTGAAATGGGGAACAGACGAAGAAAAGTTCATCACCATCTTGGGAACTCGAAGCGTCTCACATTTACGGAAGGGTGAGTAAAACGGCTCAACTAGAATGGGAGAACTTAACCTAGAACCTCATCTTTGATTATGTGCTGGGTGCTGGTGATATTTTGAGTGACTTGATCTTGTGGCTGTTTCATGTCCATTTCACCTCTACCTCATGGAAAATGGTAAGGGCATGCTATAGTTTGTGGGAAAATATGGTAGAGCTGAGAGACAACTGGATCGAGTCTTTAGGAACATATTCTTTGTTTCTATTGAGAGAAATCAAGGCAAAATAAGTGATGCTTGAATTCCCTGGTGACTAAGTCATAATGCTCTGGTGGAGATCCAGCTCTGAAGAAGATCAACCCTTTTAGGGGGAAAAAATGATTGTTTCATGTGTGCGCTCTCTCCACATCATACATTCCCCCAAATGTGTGAATCTGTTTTATCAAACTGTTTGGCAGAAAGATGTGCTAAATAAGATTGGGAAATTCTGACTGGAAGGTTTTGCTTGACCTTTCCTCTGCATTCACTGGATTTGCAAATCTGATTTGATTTTTGTAATTCATCCTCTGTAAATTAAGACTGGATTTTGTTTTTGTGACACCCCAGATAGTGCTAAATACTGTAGAAATATAAATTTTCAAGGAGGATGCTGAAATTCACAAATGTATCTATTGTTAATTGACTCCAATAGAACAACTCAAGTTTAAAGTTAAACATGGGTAAAAGATGATTGCAGAAGTGAATAGAAAAACATGTAATTGAAAGCCTTGCCTGCTTATACCTTGGCTTGCTTACTGCTTCTAATTCTGTACTATTTCTTATTTTTTCATTATTATCCTATTCTTACCTCCTCCTCATGGGGTAAATTAGATGTAACAAAACCTCCACACAACCCTTACATTTTCTATCTCGTAGAAGGCCGACACTAGCATTAGGCTTTTTAAGTAAAATAAATATAGTTAAATAGTAAAGCAAATAATTCACTTAATTAGAGATACAAGTTGGAGGAAAATCTGTCATTGATTTACACAGTTATTTGCCAGACAGTTATAAAATATTGGAGACCAGGGTCCTCTGACTTTTTGTTGACTTTGTGAAGGGATTTATGTGCATTTGGTGATCCTGTATATAATTAATGCACTCAGTTCAAAGGCAGTGAAGATGAAAATGGGTGTTTCCCTATTTCAGATGAGCGATTTAGTCTCTGAGATGCCTTTTATCCTTCTGGAAAGTTAGCCTGACTTCATGAATCTCCTGCATCTTTAATTAGTTTTCGAGATTGGGTCTAATATTGGAGCATGAAGCCTTGGCCAGTAATAAAAGCTGTGAAGTACACTGAATAGACAGCAGTCAGTAGAGAGAAGAGTGGACAACCTGACTTTTTAGATCTCTGAGATCACTGCACCTGCTCTGAGGCTAACAAGTATTTGTATGGAGAGGTGAATGTTTTGTATGGCAGCGAGGTGCCTGGTCTCTTTAAGATGATATCAATATTAATCATACCTGAGTGAATTTCCCACCCTGGCCAAGATGTTGACTGATACTATCAGAGAGAGACCTTTGGAGAATACTTGCCCTACCCTTTTTCAGGTGAAATTGTATAGTACTATTGCAGATTGCTGGGAAGTGGATAGTTATAATAAGGCAGGGTAAGAGCATCTGGAGAATAGAATTTGAACAGTTTATATATAATGATGAAATTGGCATAGGCTCTGAAGAATAAAAGGCAGAGAAATCATGTTCTCACACACATTTTGTATATCTGTATGCTTCCTGTTTTTCAGTGTTTGACAAATACATGACTATTTCTGGCTTTCAAATTGAAGAAACCATTGACCGGGAAACCTCTGGTGATTTGGAAAAGCTGCTTCTTGCTGTTGGTAATTAGCAATCCTACTACTGATACACTATTTAGAAGAGTTGCAAGGTGAGCTCTGAAAACATGACATGGCACTTGCTTTAAAGCAGGGGTGTCAAACATCTGGCCCATGGACCAGATATGGCCCACAGAGCTGTCATCTGGCCTGTGGGACTCCCAGAGGGGCTGGGAATTAAGTGTGGAGATTTGTGTTGGTGGCAGGGAGGTTAGCAACGGCTGTATTAACCTCTGTGACTGCCACCACTCTCTCCAGGTGCTGTTCACGTTGGCCCCATGGTCTGGATCTGGTTTAGGGGGCATGGTGAACTTGACACTCCTGTTTAAAGGGAAAAGCAGTGCTGGGAAATGTAATTAGCAGCCTTGATGAAGCTGGTACTTCTGTTTTCCAAGTCAGAGATGTAAATTCTAGAATCTCCTGATACTAGAAGGTATTAACTCACTGATTCTTGTTGCCATCCTCGTGCAGTCCAGAAGTATTCACAGTAACTTGAAAATGCTGTTTCAATTGTCTAAGACATAGGCACTGAAGATACAGACTCCTTCAGTGCACCCCAGAACAAAAAAATCTTAGCGTGATTGCTGATTTTAAAAGATGTAGTTGAGGTGAGAGAGGGGCTGCTCACCCACTTGCTGGCTACCAATTATGTTATTTACATCTTCTTTTTTTTTTTCAGAAAGTAAGTTTTTGGGCAACTATGTGGGAGTGAACTGGAGTTTGCACGGTCATGCATCCTCAGGAGCAGTTTACCAAAATCTAATTGTGGGATAATATTCTGCCTTTGTGTGCATCTTTGCTAGCTCGCTGAGCAGAATGTGCTGTTATCCTTGTAACAGAGTAAAATGTGGCTAGCATGATCTGTATCGCTAATGGAAAAAAATGCATTCTAACTTTTAGAAATAAAGACTAGCAGAAAGATATTTATTAGGTCTAAATTTTAGGTATTGAATCTAAAGTTATAGTTCTTGACTTGGAGTCAGTGAGCTAGAAACTTAAAGCCCACTAAATTCTCTTGCCATCTGTAAAGGATTGCCATCTATGTTTAAGGGAAACTGAATATTGATGTTTTGTTTTCTCAGTGAAATGTGTCCGAAACGTACCTGCCTATTTTGCTGAATGCCTCTTTTATTCCATGAAGGTAAGGAGTTATTTTCCAAATCATGTGCCACTTCCAAGGGACCCTTTCTCACTTGCTCTCTTTCACTAGAGTAAACCCTTCCCACAGGATTTTCACATGTAGACATGTGCATAGTATTCTATACCAAACTAATAAGATTCTGAAGAAATATTAAAGAAGGAAGACTGGTAGAATTTAATAGCAAGGCTTTTACATTGGGAACCATCTTCTCTTTCAGGAATGTAAGTCTTCAAAGCAATGAGCAGATTCAAAAACACTTCACTATTTGGAAAAAAATCCATAGGATCTTTAATTAGGATGTTCACTTCCTAATTTCCAACTTCAGCAACAGAATTTCCTAATACTGATCATAAATCTGGCATAATACAAAGACTGCAATTCTCTACTGGACTGTTGCTGCTTTTACAGCTGAGAAGGAGGGGCAAAGGTGGCTTTCCATCAGTGGCTTTCCATCCTTGGCTTCTGATCAGGACATAACTTGAGGACAACTGTATGGCATTCAGCTAAAACATTTAAATGAATACTGTGAGAATCCCTACTGGTCACAACTTAGAATGTCACAATTCAAGGGGCATAGAAAATGGGAGTGAAAGTTAAGGAGAGAGTATGCAGCCAGAATTTTGTGCTGTACCTGTGGGACAGCATGGTGTACCTTTGGTTGCCACTGCTCATGTTGAACATGGTTAATTGAGGAGAAAGTGGGTAAGATGTCAGGATGCTGTCTAGAATAATGTATCAGTACTGAAACTCACTGGGCACATCTAAACATGCTATGAATGCAGTTTATTGCTCCTGAGCTCCACTTTTGCACATGTGCCTGGGAACTCAGCACATTGAGCAGGAGTAGAGCACCCCCAGCTGGCAGGGGGCCCTGGGGATCAGCTTGCCAGCCCAGGGCTGCTCTGACCTGGCTTAATGTGTTGTGGAGGGGCTGGTTGGGGTACAAGGGTGCTACAGTGCAGGGCTCGCTGGCAGGCAGCCCCTGCACTGTAACACCCTTGTGCCCCAGCTAGCCCCATCAGCATCTACACATGCATTGCAGTGGAGTAAATAACTCCACCATGGATGCGTCTGACAGTACTATCCTATGGCAGAGTTCATTAGTTTACTGCTGGGTGATGTTTACTGCTGAGCTGACTAATTAGCTCTGCAGTAAAACATCTCGTGTAGGCGTATCTGCTGAGACCTTTTTTGAGCAGAAAGTCCAATTTGGAGAAGAGATTTCTTGCATAATGAAAATAAACTTATGAACTTTCCCTTCTTAATGAGCAGTTGGATCATTTGTAAATGTGCAGTTTTCAACGAGTGATTCAAGTCTGTGCAGCAATTGCATTCCTTAGTCATCATTGTATTGTGCATCTACTTCTATTTAAACAATAATTTCTTAAGGGTGATTGATGAAGCTGATCCTAGTGTGCAAATACCACAGGGCACTTATACACATACCTTTTTGTCCTGTGGCACACTGGAGATCCACTGCTTTGGAGCAGACTCAATTAATTGAGGCTGCTGCGCGTGTGAGCTGACGTGCATTGCGCTGCACCACATGCAGTAGTATAAGTGGTGAAATGCACATCTGCACGCTGAAAATGGCGGTGGTACTTTTTTGAACTAAAGCACCTCTGAGCTGTTTTAGTTCAAAAGCGTGCCACTGCCATTTTCTCGGTGCTGACATGCATTTCGCCACTTAAACAACTGCAAGTGTTGCAGCACTCGGTGATTTTCAAAGCACGCAGTGCTGCAGTGCTTACACATGTAAAAATGTCCATCGTCTTTCATTCAGCCCCTGAAATGAATCTGGGAAGTCATGATCTGAAGCTACAAAGTGGGGAGCATGCATTAGGAGGTGTTAAATATTGCCTACTTTGGAGAAGCTCAGTGCACACAGGATCAGCCCCTTCCTTTACACTACCATTTGAACACATGGTGGTACAATCTAAAAACATTCTGCACTAATAAAATAACCACTGCATTGTAGCATTTCTATTTCATAGATGTTAGGGGCTGGAAGGGACCTCTCAAGATCATTGGGGGTAGTCTGAATGTTTAGACGACACATTGAATATAAATGAATGTTTTAAAATAATATTAAACCTTTTTAAAATAGGGAGCTGGTACTGATGATGATACCTTGATCAGAATCATGGTTTCAAGAAGTGAAATTGATATGCTGGACATTAGACGTGAACTAAGAAAGAACTTTGCGAAATCCTTGTACCAGATGATTCAGGTAAAAAAACTTCAATTTAATTTCACTGGTAAAGAAGTAGTTAGTAGTTAAGTAGTTAAGTAGAGTAGTAGTTAAGTAGTTACAATATAAGAAAAATGTTGAATAGTTTCTCTTTATGCTCTTCCCAAGGGAAAAGTTCCATGGCAGTTATGAAAGCAAAGTCATAACTGGAGTTCATGTATTAGAAAGGGAGATAGTAAGACTTCCAGAGGATGAGTTATATCAACATTACCGTATATTTATTTTTCAAGTCAGAGTTGTGAAATAGAAGTCATAACCTCATTTCTGTTCTGCAACATTTGCAGGAATATTTTTCACGTAGATGATCCTCCCCATTTTCCTTCCTAAGTCAGATTTTCAGATTCATTGCACAGTCCTTGTCTGTAGGGTTTAGTTGCTTTTGACTTTGCTACAAGAAACCAGGCTTCTTTCCACTTGAGTCAGTGGCCAAACTTCTTGTTAATTTCCGTGGAAGTGGGATCAGGTCCTCGATGACTTATCTTTAATACATCCGGGAAAGATCTCAGAGGTTTAGGGGTAAAGTGGACTTGGTTGGTTGGTTTGTTTGCAAGTGGAAGAGCTGACATAGTTACTTGCAGTAGGAGGCCCAGTTCCAGTACTGCAACTATAAATCTTTCAGAAACTTTTGAATGAGAAGCCAGTATGTTAAAAACCCAGTATTGGGCAGATAAACTCCTTGTCATTCCTGAACTGATAGTCAGACGGACGGATTTCCTGTGGGTGGGAAAACACAGTTATTTCTTGGAGTGCTTCGTAGGACTCATTTTTTCCCCTTAAGTATATTTGTGATTCACCATCTGACTAATCATCCCGTTTGCAGAAAGATACATCTGGGGACTACAGGAAAGCACTCTTGCTTCTCTGTGGTGGAGAGGATGACTGATGCCATCAGTGACGTGAAGAATTCATCCTGCTTTCGCCTTGCAGCCCTGCAGTTACCCTGTCTTGCTCTGTTTTTGTATGTGATAATGCTTTATGGCTGCTTATATGTACACCACTATCATGATTGTCAAAAATGGGCATCTTGTTATGCGAGTGCTATAAAGTCTCTCTTCCTACTGCCATCCAAGTAGAAGTCTGTGTGTCCCAACCCCCGGGAATTTTTTAAGTGCCTTTTATGAATATGTGAGTGTTCTCCTCTTCATGGAAGGTGGGCACTAAACCAAGAATCTGGTTCTTTCAAGATGTTTTTCTGACTTCGGGGGAAAAAACCCCAACACATTCCAAGAAGAATTGAAATAGAATTGAACCTCATTTTTTTTACTTCACTTGCTCCACTCACTGCATTTCCATTAAAATATTAGGCAAGCTTTAAAATTGTGAATGAAGGAAAATTATTCTTTATATATCCTATCTGGTGCTATTAAAGTAACATTGCTAACTAACATTGTGAGCTGTCATTGGAGACATAATGGACCAATAAACTTTTTGCCCTTCTCAACACACATGTGTGTTTTGATGAACATTGAAGGGTTCTTTTTTTCCCCAACAGAGTGGAATTGTTCCTTTTGATATATCATTAAATATTTTCCCAGTGTCTACAGGGTTTTAAGTAGTAAGGCCCCTGGCAGATATTATACTTAAGACGTGATTAACATATAATTAATGGCATGATAAAATGAGGAATAAGCCACAAGTTTATTACACAAAGTGCTTATAATAACGTTGTGCCTGGTTTGCATCATGCCTTAAATTGAATTTGTGGCCATCACCAATCAGCTGACTGGCACTCCTGAGCCTAGGAGCTCTCATGAGCTGGCTGGTGCTCCAAGCCAGGGGGCACCCAGTTTGCTAATTGATCTCAGTTTTCCCCTGCATGGGCAGTAGGGTGCAATTTGGATCTGATCCCTGATCCCACAGTTCTGCCTTCTGCTGTGCACATGTAGCATGTCAGGAGGCATAACTATTGGGATCACAGATCAGATCCCATCATGACTTTAATTGAACATCTGTCAGGGACCTAATATTAGCAAGGAGCTCTGGACAACCTCTTAGATTTTGCTAAATTGTGTGTGTGGTTTTGTGGCTGGACTACAGAGTTAATATTGACTGAAGTGAGTACACTAAATAAAGTGCAGAGAACTGTATGTATATTTCCAAATGTGTTCCACGTATTGACATGATAGAGTTCCAGGTCTTTCCTTTTCCTTTTATTTTCTGTGGTGGTGTTTTTGATTTTCAAGAGGTGGGAGTTTTCAAAATCCTCTCATAATTTGCTTTAAATTCAATGCTATAAGTTAACATTCCTGAGCAACATTGCAAATCAAATCTCCGTTTGTGTGTAGGGGAGAGAGAGAGAAAATAAACAATTAGAGCAGATAAATAGGTTTTGTTTCAGGTATCCAACACCGCTGTTCAAAACTGAGCTTATCAGTTAAAACACCAACTGTGGAAAGTGCAGGTTTTCTAGAATTACTGTTGAGATTGACTTGCAGCAAATCCATTTAATATTAAAATATAACTTTTCAAAGATGGGTTGAAATGATTACCATGCCATACTTTTTTGGTAGTGTTAGAGTGTTGTTGTAGCCATGATGGTCCAAGAATTATGAAGGGCAAGGGTTTCTTAGTTATTCTTAGATCCAGTAAACAATATCACCCTAAGAAAGCCTCGCCTATTGCATGCTATTTTTGCTGATAAGTACCTGGTTTTCCATATAAAATGTGACCATTATTTTTACCCATAAATATATTAAATTGAATCTTCCTAGAAAGCTTTTTTGAGGTTTTTTCTCTCTTTAGTAGCTTTCTCCCTTTACTATTAGCTTGCCTCCTTACCCAAATTTAAGAAAATATTTAAATTTTTCAAGAAAAATCTTGACTTATTAACAGATACTTATTGCATGTTGCATGAAAGAAGTTTTGTTTATATTCCCTAGGTAGCTACTTGTTTGGACTGCTGCAATATGGTACCTGAGTGCCTCACAGATCTTAAAGAACCATTAATTTCTTTACTGAGTTCAATGCTCTTTTCCTTTAACAAAAGGCTGTTGTCCGTTCTGTAGCTTCTTGCATACAACATGCATCTTTTTCCGTAAAAATCAGCCCCACAAAATTGGGGTGCATTTATTAAGTAGGGAAGCTGATTTTCTGCACAGGAAAGAAGCACCCTGTTTTGATCCTCAGCAAGCAGCTGAGGGAGTCAGTTGACTTAGTGGCTCATTGTTTTCACTCAACACATTTTCTTGGGGCAACTGTGCTGTTTGCTAGCTTTTCTTAGTCTATTTCACAGCCTCTTGATCTCTGTTCTGGCTACCCGTACAAATTGACACTAGATAGAAACCAGCTATAGAGTTGTTACACATTTTCAAGTGCTAACTTTGTAGCTGGTTGGGTCTCTTTATAGGAGGATGGTCACTTTTATCATGTGATAATTACCCATGTTGCTGGTTTAAATTTATTGCACAATTAACCAGCTAAGTGCAAAGTATTTATAATGCAATTACGGTCAGTCTTACTTTGCATGTGTGGCCAATCTAAATTTGTTGCACAATTAATTGGTTAATTGAATAATATTATGTAATGTGTAGCAGGGGCCTCAGAGGTATAGATCCACCCATGGAGACCAGTTTTCAGTAGCAACTAGGGATTCATCTTTAGTTAAGCTGAGGTGAGTCAGCTGAAGATCAGGCTCTGTCCTTTCTCTATGCAGCCAAAATCCGGGGGGGGGCAGAAATTTTTTTTTCATGTCACCTTTCAAAAACAAGGCATGTATTATATGTGGGGACAAGATGTATGTGGGAAAATATGGTATTTTACATTAGAATGCTGAGGCCACTGGTGCCCAAACTTTTCGGACTGTGGGCTGGATGAATATTCTGGGGTTGGTCTATGGGCCTAATACAATGTGGGGTCAGTGTGCAGCCTCAGCCTGGCACATGGCCCCAGCCTCGTGCATGCTGGATCGGGCTTGCTGCCCTGACAGTGACTCTGCATGTTGGTCCTGGCACTGGTTCCACACTCTGGATTGGGCCTGTTGCACTAACCCTCCATATGCTGGATCAGACCTACCCTCCTGGCCTCAGCCCTGACTCTCTGCCCTAGATCGGGCCTCTTGCTCTGGCCCTGCATGCTGGCCTGATCTGCCACATGGGGCCATGTCATCTGGCCCATGGGACTTGGGAATTTGGTGGTGATGGAGCAGTGGCAGTGTGAGTTGCTACTGCTGCCAAATTCCTGGGCCTGTGGGGAGTCCTGTGGGCTGGATGACTGCTCTGCAGGCTGGAGGTTGAGCGTCATTGTTCAATGCATTTGTTAATGAGGATTGTTCTTAAACTGCAAATTCCTGCTCAGCCACTTGAGTGCTGTCTGTTTTTACAAAACATCACATGGACAGTTTGCAGTGGGGAAAGAAGGTGGGTTTTACTGGGTTGTTCTCCATCTACTAAATAATTTTGCTTAACCTAAAAATAGTAAGGTAAGGCATGGACTATTTTGGGAAAGTTGTATAGAACTCAGAATGGTGTTAGAAGGGAAATGCCCTGGCAATTTTTAATGTAGTGGTGGCACTGGTTTTACTATACCACATTTTAGCACATATACTTGCACCCTGCCCACCCCACCTGACCAAAACCAGCTGGAGAAACCTGGTGTGTGTTTTATATGTGAAGAAATGGGATCCCCATGGGGAAGGCAGAGGTGGCAATGTTAATTGTTGCAGCTCTGAAAGCCACAGCAATTAATACTGCTACCATTCCTCCTGCCACCAAATTTCTGGACCTGTGGGGAACACCTCTCTACATCTACACACCAGATCAGGATGGCATGTGGGGTCAGTCCATGGCTGGCTGGCCCCAGTGTCCCCACTCAGACGTGCAAATGGCCTTGGATTTGGTGGGCCAGGTCCAACCCTGCACATGGCTTTGGAGCCACATATCAGATCAGACCTGGCACAGAATCCAGCAGACACTCAGTCCTGGACTTGGCGTGTGCCCTGGAGCGAGTGTATGATGTCAGACCTGGCACAAGGATTCAGAGCCAGTGGGTGGTCCCAGATTCAGCTTGAGGAATCAGATCAGGTACGTAATCCTGGAGCCAACACATGGGAAGAGACCGGGCACACAGCTCCAAATCCAGCACGTAGTCCTGGATTCGGCATGCTGGGTTTGACTTATCGTGGCTCTGGAACTGGCAGGCAGCCCGAGACCCGGCGTGTTGTCCCAGACTAGACACTCTGGGTCCAACCTGACACGTGCCTCTGAATCCAGTATGTGTCCTGGAGCTGACATGTTGAGTCCAGTCAGGCATGTGGCTCTGGAGCCAGCATCCAGGATTGGGCCCAGTATACAGCCCCAGACTCAGTTTCCTGTCCTGCATGATAAGAATTATATTCCTTGAAGCTGTCTGTAAAAAATTAGGGTGTGTGTAATATTCAGGACCATGGTACATGTGAGACAATATGGTAATTTGTCCTGTAAAAACTCTCAGTTGGACTGGTGTTCTGTAATGGAGAACTTCCTGAGATGCCATGTAAACTGCCAGGATGATGTGCTTAAGTTCTCCTAGAGACAAATCAGTTGTTTTTCCTTTTTATCATGAAAATCCTTTGCATTGTGTGAGGGTGACACTTGGTGTTGCTAAGTAAGTAGTATGTTTCAGGCAATAGCTAATTCCTTGGTGGAGGACTTGCCTGATGGAAACTGCAGGATGCAGAATTGCAATTAAATTAAAGCCCAGATGTTATGCTAATAGCCTTTCAAGCTTACACAGTGAAACCTGGATACTTTGCAGGATTAGACTCTTCCTATCTCTATGCAGATGAGGCTTTGCAAACTGGTGAGAAGTGTATACAGCTGTATCTAACAACAGTACAGAACTGCTGAGGTGCTCCAGCTGTTCACTTCAGCCTTCATGTCATAGGACCTCATTTCTCTGATTAGCTGTGTAGAACTGCTGGTGATCCATAACTAAATAGGGAAGGAGGGACCTTTGAAGTAAGAGCCATAGCAAATATCTGAGCACCTTATCTTTAATTCAGGAATCTGCTATGAAAGTAGGTTGCAAACTGCCTAAATACAAATGAGCCAGGTTCTAGTGTGTATTCAGCTGCTGACCCACTTGCAGTTTATTACATTATTATATAAAGTGCTGAAAAGTGCTATCTATTATGTAAAAGAATCATAGAATCATAGAAGTAGGGTCGGAAGGGACCTTGTAGATCTTCAAGTCCGACCCCCTGCCTGGGCAGGAGAGAAAACTGGGCTCAAATGATCCCAGCTAGGCAGGCATCAAGCCTCCTCTTAAAGACCCCCAGGGTAGGAGCCAGCACCACTTCCCTTGGAAGTTGGTTCCA
>NW_017728912.1:6396199-6400763 GCF_001723895.1 Crocodylus porosus | reverse complement strand
AATGAGGATGAGGTAGGAGATGGTGTCAAAGGCCTTGCTGAAGTCCAGAAAGACTACATCCATGGCAACACCTGCATCCAATGCTTTTGTGACCTGAATATACCCCAGAGTCTGGAGCCCCAATTGTCTGTGAGGATTGCCCCCTCCTGTATAATACTTTACAGAGTGCCTTGCTGATGACCCATTTGTCTGTCCTGCCCTTCCTGGTTAGTACTAGACATATACACAGCAAAAGCTATACATGTGACAGCAGTATAGCTTCTTAGCCTTGATGCCTTCCACATTAGTGATATGTCTTATTTAAATAGAGAGTGGCAACCAACAAGTGTAGGAGTATGGTGGGGAAATGTTGCCTAGAATGCTCAAGACCCACATTGGGGAAGGGGAGGAGCATGGGACAAGGAGACCTGGGCTGGGGTAGGGAAACCCCCACCCACCCCGAGATGTGCAGCTCCACCCATGTGGGCAGACCCTGGCCCAGCCACAGGACCATTGGGGCTCCAGGCTCTGTTCCCCTGCCTCCCCGTCCATTGCCCCAGCATCCCCACCAGGCTGAAAGTACATGCAAGCTAGGGAGCAGAGGCTTTGCTTTGCTGCCTTGACTCTGACAGCCCGGCAGCAGAACCAGCCCTGCTGGGCTGCAGCAGACAGCAGCCAAGGTCAGCCCACTGGCCCAGGGGGCGGGGAGTTGGGGAGGTGCAAAGCACCCAGGGATGCTGGAGGACTATGATGTGGATATTGGAGCCAGAAGCGGACTGGCCAAGTTAGCTGATGACACCAAACTCTGGGGTAAAGCATCCACACCTGAGGACAGGAGGGTTATCCAGGTGGATCTTGACAGTCTCATGAAATGGGCGGACGAGAACCTGATGGTGTTCAACACCAAAAAATGCAAGGTTCTTCACCTTGGGAGGAAAAACCTGCAGCACCCTTATAGGCTCGGCAGTGCTATGCTGGCTAGCACTACAGATGAAAGGGACTTGGGAGTCATGGTTGACCACAAGATGAACATGAGCCTTCAGTGTGATGCTGCAGCTAGTAAAGTGAGCAAAACGCTGGCTTGCATCCATAGATGTTTCTCTAGCAAATCCTGGGACATCATTCTCCCCTTATACTCGGCCTTGGTAAGGCTGCAGCTGGAGTACTGTGTCTAATTTTGGGCTCCACAATTCAAAAAGGATGTGGAGAAGCTTGAGAGGGTGCAGAGGAGAGCCACATGCATGATCAGAGATCAGGAAAACAGACCTTATGATGAGAGGCTGAGAGCCATGGGGCTCTTCAGCCTGGAAAAGCGCAGGATCAGGGTTTGATCTGGTGGCCACCTATAAATTTGTCAGGGGTGCTCATCAGGATCTGGGGGAATGTCTGTTCACCAGAGTGCCCCAAGGGATGACAAGATCGAATGGTCACAAACTCCACCGCGACCAATTCAGGCTGGGCATAAGAAAGAACTTTTTCATTGTCCGAGCCCCTAAGTTTTGGAATAGACTGCTGCCGAAGGCTGTTCAAGCACCCACTTTGAATGCCTTCAGGAAACATTTGGATGCTTGTCTTGCTGGGATCCTATGATCCCTGCTGACTTCCTGTCCTGGGGCCGGGGACTGGATTCGATGATCCTCCGGGGTCCCTTCCAGCCCAAATGTCTATGAAATCTATGAAACTGATTTAAGTTAAACCAGTCTATCATATTCCCAGATCCCCTCCCAACTCAAGTTAATCTGATGCTATATTCTTCCAGATTTATCTTAAACTGGTTTTGGCCATTCTGAAACCAGTTTATGTGCACTGAACTTTGGTTGTGTTTCAAATTTGATCTGGTTTCATGTGTAATTTTTGTCCCTAGCCATGAAGTTTAAGTGATAGCACCTGTACATCTGTTGTAACGACAATTTCTGAGAACTACTTCACATCCGTAAGAACTACTTCACAGTCAGGGGGGCTAGGATCTGGAACCAGTTTCCAAGGGAAGTGGTGCTGGATCCTACCCTGGGGGTCTTTAAGAGGAGGCTTGACATAGCTGGGATCATTTGAGCCCAGTTTTTTCTCCTGCCCAGGCAAGGGGTCAGACTTGAAGATCTACAAGGTCCCTTCCGACCCTACTTCTATGATTCTATGATGTCTAGACTTAGTTTATCAAATTGTGTCCTTCCATTGACATTATAAGCATCATTTTGAAGAATGTGCTTAGTTTTCAATGTCTGTTACTTCCTCAAGATAGTAGGGACAGACTACAGACAGCTGATCCCTGACAGTTCCATGCATGGGTAACACAAAACTAATCTGCTGTGGCTGTCTTCCAGGAAAAGACTCCCACCTCCTAAGATTCTCCTTCTCCTCCATTAGACTCTTATAAGTGGTTTTACTGACCCAGACTGAGTATTTTTTATGCATTAAGACTTACCTGTTTAGTCACACTTCTAGTTTATGTTTCTTCTTAGTTGTTTTACTGTGATATCCGTAGTGTAATCTTTCTAGGGTTTGATCTATATATTGTACTGTATTTGTCAAAAGCAAAGTATTCAATTCAAATTCTATTTTATGGGTTTCCTCAATGGACAGTCAAAAACTACCCCAGGGAAGTGATTAATAAACACAGGAAAACAGTCAATACTGTTAGGGCCTTGCCTTGAGACATGTCTTGAAAAGAGGTCATTGACATACAAGAAATTCTTAAAATAAAACTAACCACGAAAATATCAGAAAATGGCATTTCCTTCAAAAAATCAGAGTATTATAATGCTTGTCACTCTTCACTGGTCAAGAGATTTAATATGAAGTGAGACTGATGCTGATTGCGGACTGATGCTCATTGATCTTTTAAAAGATTTGGTTGATGAAATAACCTAAAGGATTTTGTAGATCTAAATCTCAGCCAGAATTTCAGAACGCGAGCAGCACTTTTGGGTGCCTTAGCTCTGGGTGCCCAGACTGATACACCTAAAGGAGTCTGCTTTTTAAGGGTGCTTACTTAGTATTTCCTGATAATTATTAGGTCCTTTTAAAGTGTCTCAAGTTGGGAACTTAAAGGTGCCTATACATGTGCACAGAGGCTGCTCTGATGCGTTGTAATAACAAACTGTTGGAGCAGACTCGAGTAATTCAGGAGGATGTTAAACAGTAGCTACTAAGGTTAGACATCTTTAAAGTACCAGGATAACTTGAACTTGAGATCTGCCTGCAGAGCAAGTCCTCTGCATGATTAATATTGATTTTTGGTAAGCCTTAGAAGAGTGGGGGAGTTTCAAAGGACTGGAAAAAAGCTAAAACTGTAAAGCTAAAAGGGCATAAGGAATATCTTAGAAAATTATAGGCCCGTTGATCTGACATCAGTCCTGAACAAAATAATAGAATGGCTGGTAAAGAACTTGATTTATAAAAAACTAAAAAGAGGGTGTACAACCAATAGCCATTAGTGTGGTTTTAATAAAAATACAGTGAAATCTGATTAATCTGAGATAACTTGTCATTATGCTCTTATCCTCTGGTGTATTGAAACCTTACCAGAGCCCTATTGGCTTCACTCACAAAACTTTGGCCAGTTTGTCGTCTTTTAAAACACAGTTAATAATTTCTAAATGTACATGTGTACTGAATCACAATGATATTTCTCACCTGTACTTGTGTACTAAATCACAATGACAGTCATCTTAAAAAGTACTAGTTTATGCCCTTTGTAGCAAATGTCAGGCAAGTTGATAATCACCAGGGATCCTGATTTTCTCTGATATAAAAAAAACCCCCAATTTTTTTATTTAAAAAAGTAACCCAAAATCCATGTTTTTGTGGATATTAGTGGCATTTCATCTTAAGCATGGAAAAACGTGGATTTTGGGTTACTTTTTTAAATCAGAAAAATTGGGGGGTTTTTTTAAT
Source organism: Crocodylus porosus (assembly GCF_001723895.1). Lineage (NCBI taxonomy): Eukaryota > Metazoa > Chordata > Crocodylia > Crocodylidae > Crocodylus > Crocodylus porosus. The sequence goes on along the minus strand of NW_017728912.1, from coordinate 6,396,890 downwards.
CGGAGAAAAACAGGATCCGGGATAATCACAAAGTACTGAATTCCCTTCACCTTTTCTTGACCCCTCAAGACATGGCTATTCAGCCACTCTGTTTTGCAGAATTATCTTCCCTTTTGGATGTGTTGCGAAATGCCGGATTAGAGACTCCAACACCGCTTGATGAGCCGCGGACTTTACGGAGTGAGCGAGTACGTGGCTTGTGGGGCGGGATAAGAGGTGGCTCGTCGACCACCCCCGAGGTTCACCTTACTGGTGCAAGTAGGCGAAATGCTATACGCTTTCAAAGTTTATAGTAAAAGGGTTTATTCAACTCACCTGGCCTCACCCTCTTACGAATAAGAGGGGAGACCAGCTGGAGTGAAGTTGCAGCTAAAGTATAAGCGCGGAGGTATAGTCAAAGCGGGTATGCGGTCTAAGCTATGCTGAGAGGCTGATGTTCATTGTCGGGTTTTCGAGGCCTTTGATGGGTTTTCGCTGGGATACACCTAGATGGGAGGCTGAAGACGGGCAACAGGGTGATCAAGCCTGAGGTTTATCCAGTTGTCGTCTCTGCCGTTTCCTGCTTCTTCGCCTCTTTATTGATGTTGGTTGGACCGCCTCTATGACACTAACTATGACATAAGCTAAGCGTGCAGGGATAGGATAGTTTCTTTTACATGGGTGTTGCTAGGCAGATTTTTATATAGGTTGT
>NW_017728912.1:6391110-6396074 GCF_001723895.1 Crocodylus porosus | reverse complement strand
CTTGCGTGCGCTTTGCACGCGCGATATGATTTCGGTTATAGCTATTACTAAACAAACATTTTGGTTTGGGTTGACTCAAAAGATAAGACTACAAAGTTACATAAATGTGAAAAATGCCACGCGGCGGTTATACAAAATGAAATAAAACATTTACAGGATGGATGTAAGAATGAAAAGCAAGTATCTTTCACTTTTTAACTCCATCATAATAATGTAATTCTTATATAGTAAGCAATCTGATTTTTTGTAGTAACACATTGTACAGTAAGCATTTAATGATATAATCATATATTGAGCCAGACTACATATAATTTGTGCTTAGCATTTTTGTAATATATTTTCCCCTCATTATAAGTGTCAATAAAACATTACTGGTATTTCCTGTGTCTCACTGTGGCATGCAAAATGTATCTCATGAAAAGATGAAAATATCTAATTGCTGCTAATTAGTCACTCATGGAAAATCAATGATTTGCAGTGATGAATTAACCACTTGATGAGATAACAAGTTTGATTGATAAAAGTTATAATCGCCATATATATTAATGTATTATATAATTAATGTATTATGTAATATAATCTGTGTGTCTGCATCACCATATTTTTGACTGACAAATCTCATTTTGAGGAATTTGGTAATTCTTAATTAGTTAGACACATGGTTGGACCAATAACTTTGCTTAAAATAATTAATCTTGAAACACACGTGACAAATATTCATTTACAGAGTTTTAATTGTCTGCATACTTATACTTAGAAAAAGATCCCTTGAGGTTTTTGCTCATATTGTTTATTTAATTGCATTTCAGATTCACCTTAAAATGATTTATATTTCCTGAGATACTTTAGGAAGGTTTCAACCACAGAGCTCTTTCAGACAATAACTATTACTGTAACTTATTTTGGTCATCTGCCTTTTTCCACATATAAAATAAAAACATATGAAGAAAATCTGTTCTCTTACTGTATGTGCTCTCAAATCATCTCAGTGAAGAAGATTGTGAGACTAATCAGTAGCCTGAAAATGAGACTAGTAATCAGTTAAGTCTAAGTCCTTGTTCTGCTGCTGGTTTACTTTAGTTTTACTTTATTATCTTTGCTTCTCTTTTCTCCAGGAATAGAATGAGAATAATGGTATTTTATTTACATGTATCAAAAGGAATAGTTTGAGAATGGATATGTTACTTTTTGGAACCTTTGAAAGATGAAGAGAGCTATGTATACTGCCCATCTTAAATTAAGTTGTGAATAATTAATTAAGTGAAGACTAATTTGAATAGTTTGAAGCCTGGTACAGTCGCTGAGTTGCAATAAGCAGAGACTCTTAGCCAACAGTACCCTCAGGTATTGCACTGAAGGATCTATATTGTGTGGTATTTAGTGAGCCGGAAATCGTATGTGATTACCATGATAGGCTTGTCTACACAGGGACACTAATGAAAGCTATTCTAAAGTAAGATACAACTTCCAAGGTCAATTAAACTAAGCTGTATTAAGGCCACTTTAATTTTGAATAAGAGCGTCCACATAGGGGCTTAAGCCAGTTTAACAAATTGACTTTAAAATTCAAGTTAATTTGGGCTAACTTGCTTGAATGACCCTTATGTAAACAAGTCACATATTACATTTTTTTCTTGTTTGTTGTAATAATGAAACAGCAAAAGATGCAGGTTTCTCATTTCCAGTTAACCCGAACATCATAACTTATCTCAAAGAGTTTTTGCATTAGTGATTTAAAAAAAATTAAATAAACACTTTCCATTAATGTGCAGTAACTCAGTGAATTCAGTTAATTACTTAAAATATCTCCTTTTCCAGCTTCATAAAAAGGCAGACCAAGGGGCGGGTTCTGGTTTACACTCATGGAATAACAGAAATGTTGGACTAGAAGAGACTTCAGGAGATCAGAGGCAAGGGTGAATATTCCTGACAGACGTTTGCCTAACCTGTTTCTAAAAACTTCCTATGAGACTCTAAAGCCTCCTGTGGCTGCCTGTCCCTATAATTACCAAGTTTTTCTTGATAGCTAGCCTAACTCTGTCTAGCTGCAAAACAATCCTATACTTTGTTCTTTCCTCAGCAGACATGGAGAGCAATTGATCAGCATCCTCTTCATAATGACCTTTTACGTGTATGATGACAATTATCATGCCCCTTCTTTGTCTTCCTTTTTCTAGACTAAACAACCTGTCTGCCTTGAAGGCTGTGATCTCATGTTATGGCATGCCCTGTGCAATTCTCAGGCTGTGTCCATCCATTGGCCTTGTTGTGCTAGACAGCCTGTCTGTTTTCAGGACCATCAGAAGCTGCGTGTGTCTGTTTCCCAAGCTCTTTAGAAATCCATTTAACACCCGCTGCCCATCTTGACCCCTTCTAATGCATATAGCTATGCCTATAAGCCAGTTCCCAAAAAACAGGCCTTTAAATACTGTTTCTAAGCCAACACCTGCACTGAGCCCCTTCATCAAAATCTACAGGAGAGCACTTGGTTGCTGAAGAACTCTGAAGTCTGTGGCAGACAAGGTTCTGTGGGTAAATCCAGTATCTTTTATTATCTGATCCCCTTGTAACACACACCCTGTTTATTGCAGCTGTGCCAGGAAGCTGTATGTTGGATACTTGCACCAATATACAGGCCACTACTAACTGTTTGGGAAACCTAGTATATGCAAAGCAAGCGTAGAACCATTGGGCAACTTCAACTGGCACATGTGCTGTCAAACCAGGGCATTGGTTACCTGGTGTGGCTGTTAGCTACAGCTGGCCAGCAGAGTGGCCCACTGCACACGCCACTAGGCTAAAAGTTAGGACACCTGGATTCTTTTGTCAGCAGTGCCACTAATTAGCTGTGGGACCTAGGGCAAGTCCTTATTGCTCTGTTTCCCTCCACTTTGATTATAGGGATTTCCACTCTGTACAGTATCCAGCACAGCAAGACCCAAAGATCAGTTGAGAGAAGGGAGGGGGTCATTCATTACTCCTGAAAATGAAAAACAATTTAAATAGAAACAGTAATGACTGAAGGGACTTTACTGTAGCTGTGAGCTAGACAAAGAATTAAACCTGTGTTAATAACGTGCTTTCAAAAAGTATACAGCATTTTTGTGAAAACAAAACTGGATACATCCTGTTGCCCATAGAAACACCATTTTCCTCCTTATTGTTTGCTGTTGTCTTTTACTCCTTTCTATCCAGTAAGCTTCTGAGCCTCTGTTTTATCTAGTGCCTGTCCCTGCAAAGCTTTACACACATTGGTAGCTCTACCCACACGAGTTCTTCCACTGGTGTCACAGGGACTGCTCATGAATCTTAAAGTTTCTCATGCACATAAGTCTCAGTGTAATCGGGACTTTAGATTGCAAGCTCTTTGGTGCAGGGAAATTGGTACTGATTTGTAAAAGGCTGGTCAAATAGTAGGCGCTTTATTAATAATAATGATATGTGAAAATCTTCCTGTTTATTTTGGACAGTTGCTTGGATTGAGAATCCCTATTTACTAGCTTTACTGAAATCTAATTAGTGCAGTCCCTGAATAATATCCACTTAGTTGCCTTGCTTTAAAAAACCAAAACCAACCCCCCCCAAAAAAAACAAAACAAAACAAAACAAAACACTTTTTTCTGGCATATAGATAACATGAGAAACCCTCTGCCTAGTGCATAGGTGGAGGGAGAAAATATTATTTGAGGGGCTAAGTGCATGCATGCTTGCGCATGCACATATACACCTCTCTCCCCCCAACCCCCCCACAGCAGGTAAGTCTGTCATGGGGAAGTGGCATGGGAGAGCTGATCAAGGCCCCCAGGGGTTAGGGCAAATGGGCCCCAGGGGCTGGGATGGGTCATGGGACTCTTGGGAGCCCACGTGGCTCATCCAGAAGTGTGGCAGGGCTCCTGCCACTGTGCACACCCTGGGGTTGGCCCAGAGGCCACGTGCCTCCTGAATCTGTACATGAGTTGGAGGTGGCTGCCGCGGCAGGCTGGATTCTGTGCCCCACGTGTACATGCTGTTGCATTGCACTGGGGCACTGGCAGCAAGGCACAGAGTCCAGCCTACAGTGGCAACCACCTCTGCCCTGTGCACAGATCATGGCACATGTTTCACACACACGCATGCACGCACGCACGCCCTGGATGAGCTGCCTGGGATCCAAGCATCCCTTAACCCATCCTGACCCCAGGGCCCCATTCATCCCAGCACCTGCCTCTGCCCCACTCCCTTCCTCACCGGAGGGGCCTCAAACTGCCCCTCTATGCCACTTTCCCATGACTGACTTACCAGTTGTGCTGGCCCATGTGCCACACACCACTGGGCTGCTGCAGGCTCCAGCTGCATGTCTGTGTCCCCCCCGATGCAGCCACCCAAAGCCTGCACCTGGGCTGCCCTGCAGCCCTACCTACTGCCACCTCTGCCCCACGTTTGAGGGGGCTAAGCCCCACTAGCCCTGGCCTTTGTCTTTTCCTGAGCTATGAGAGGGAAAGTGATAAAGGAAAGTGGAGATCATCAGGGTGGATGCAGCAGTATGGATGTACCCCTAGCCTTCTGCTGCTACTGCTGCTGTCCTCAGTTGATCGGGCTCAGGGAGAACCCCAGAGCCACTCCTGCCCTTCTCCAGGTGTGGGCTAGAGCTGTGCAGAGTACTTAGCTCCACAGGGAACAGCAGCAGTGACATACAGGTTACTCCTTCCAGCACCTGCTCCCTGCCTGGCCCTCCTCCTCAGGGGTTCCCCACTGCCTGGAAGCAGGGGCTGGAAGGGGGAACCTGTGTGCCACCCCCACTACCACTTCTGCCATCCCCTGCTGGCCTGGGGGCTACAGGAGCCCCAGAGCTGTCCCTGCCCTGCTTCTGCCCTGCAATGCAAGGAACAGCTGTGTAGGGAGCCAGATGTGCAGGTTTCTCTTTCCAGCACCTCCTCCTGACCAGCAGGGGATGCCTGGGGGGAGGATTTCATAGATTTCATAGA
>NW_017728912.1:6385417-6390953 GCF_001723895.1 Crocodylus porosus | reverse complement strand
TGCCTAGCTCCCCGGCACCCCTTGCTGGTCTCAGGGCTCCAGCCACATCTTGCCCCCATCCCTCTGTTGTTTGAGTGGTGGTGTGTTACATCCCCCTTTAAGAAAGCCTGGATCTACTCACAGTTATTATCTGAGAAGAAAAGAAAAATGAGAGTGGAGAATGTACAGAAAAATAGTAAGAGCAAAAACAGAAAGAAAGAGGAAAGCCAGAATGAGAAAGAGAGATGGGGGGAAGAAAGGAGAGGAGACAGAAAGGAAAAAGTAGTAACTAAAAACATAGGAAAGCTATACAGAAAAACAAATTAAAATTAAGGTTGGAAATAGCTGCTTTAATGAGGAGAGTGAGAACAAAAGCACTAAGTTCATTTAAAAATGATTGGTAATAGAAAACATCATGCTAAAGTATAGTATACAAAAGTTTCATTGGGTGCAAGAAAAAGTAGTGAATAATAGTTTATTTCTGGTGAAAAATAAAACAAGAAACACTCCAATCAAGAAAGAAAAAGGTTTTAATTAAAAACAACCTAGCAACCACACAATATGAATAGGAAATAATGAAGGAAAGACATTAGTCTTCGGTTCAAATCCTTTCCTCCTTATATTTTTTGAGCCACTTCTTCAGACTGAGGTACAAGATTAAGTGAATTGACCCCAAGGAAAGTGTAATACAACCCCATTATAACAGCTTTTAACAATACCAACTCCGGGCACAATTTTTTTCATGGTTATTATGCAGCAAATAGGCTAAGCCTGTTATAGCGAACACCTTATAATGAACATTTCTCTTTATTTCAGGAGATTCAGTATAATGAGGTTGTGCTGTAACTAGAAATGCCATGTGAATGGTAACTACAAGCTGTTGTGACACTAAGCTTCTTCAGCTGGAAATGCTCATACCCAGGCCTTAAAAATACATCCATCTTGGCAATTCTGCAGCTGGACTAAACGTGAGAGAAAAATATTAAAGGACAAGGAAAGAGTTCATCGTTTGGAGGGGATGTCCATCCCCAGTATCTCTTCCCTCTGATAACATACAAAGTTAATTCAGGATATCACTTGAATTGTCATCATCAGCAGCGATCCCTTGCAATTGAAGATGATCTTTCCCATGGGTCAAGTAAAGGGTTGTAGATGAGTCTATTGATGGCTAAGAAGGCCAATCCTAGAGCCACAGACTTTCTGGCAGATGCCACAGGTGGTGGTTAAAGGGAGGGTTGAACTGTGGATTTTTTGGTCTTGTTTCTTTTTCCTCCATTTGTTTTCTTTGAGGAGTGTACTGCCATTTTCAAATCGAAGCAGGATGAGTCCATGAACACCTTGTGCCTCCCAAGGTTGGGGGGGCACAGTGACCAACCACAGGCAGCAGTGGTGGTGGTGGCAACGGGGGTGTAATGGCAGCAAGCGGGGACTGCCTGCAGGTGGCTGCAGTGATGTCGACAGCAGGGCAGGCCAAGTGGGGACTGCCCACAGGCATCCACAGTGGTGTCAGCAGCGTGTGGGGGGACGGGCAAGCACTGAGTGATGATTGGTGACTGCCCACAGGCGCCACCGGCAGCAGTGGCGGCAGGCAATCTCCGGAGGTGCACATGCACCTGTGTGTACCCCCTGTGCATCCCCAGGGAGTGAATCTGCAAGTATTTGACCTACACCCTGTCTTGATTGCACTGAAGAAGCTCCACCTGTCATGATTGTCAACAAATTGTTGGGTTTCTTTCACCTTTCCTTTCTGCCATTTTTTCTTGAGTTCTGCTTCTGAGTGGATGTAGGATGGTTTTGCCAGCCACAGAAAGCTTTTCTCTTCCCACTGAGAAGGGCTTTGATCTCAGTGTTGTTTTCAAACCAGTCCTGATGGCATTAGGTGGTAAAGCCAATTGATTCCTTGCAAACCTCATGGATGGTCTGTTTTAGAACTTGCCAAACTTCCTTGAGATGAGTGTTATCATTTTCTATCCTAAAATTGGAAAGTTTCTTATTGAGATGTGTTTGGAGGACTTCATAGTATCTAGGGGTCTGAAGGCATTTGATGTTGTACCGTCTTTGGACTGATTTGGGTTGTTTTTGATTTTTCAATTCAGCCCTCATGGACATGATTGATCTCACTAAACAATGATTGGTCCAGCAGTCATCAGCTCCTCTCATGACATGCATAATAGCGACATCTTTTAGATCATGCACTTTTATGATGGTGTAGTCAAGAAGGTGCCATTGTTTTGAGCAGGGATGCTGCCATGTTGTTTTGTATCTGTAATATTGTCTAAAGATAGTGTTACTAATGACAAGGTCATGCTCTGCACATTTCCTTCCCAGTAGTGCCCCTCCACATGTTAAAGTCCCAGCCAACTCTTGCACTGAAGCCTCCAAGGATTTTGTCCTCTTTTGGGATGCTAGTCAGGATTTCATCGAGGTTAGCATACAACTGTTCTTTCTGTTCTTCCTTGGCATAGAGTGTTGGGGTGTGTACACTGATGATGGTAGCAAATGAATTGTTGGTCAGTTGGAGGCGGAGAGTCATGAGGTGCTCATTAATGCCAACAGGGAATTCAGTCATTTTGCTGACAATCTGGTTCTTAATGAGAAAACCAATATCATGGGCTCTGGGGCCATCCCATCTTGGCATGCGTTGGCGGCAGGGGGGCAAAGCATCTGGAACTCTCAAGCACTGTTGTTTCAGACTGAACTTCAGAGACCCCATCCAACCTTGAAATTGCAACATTTTGTTTGGAAGCTCAGACCTCATAGCCTGGAGCCACCGGACAGGACAGCAAGCTCTTCTGCATAGAGCTTGAGAGGCCAGACAACCCCCATACAGACATACACCCCCGCCACAGTCACCACACTGATCTGTCCACCAGATGGCACTAAAGGATTGCTAAAGCACAATCAGCCTAGCGTGAACACTAAATACATAGCACAGCAATGTAACTTAACTAAATCTAACTTTTATTAATACATGAAGTACTACCTTGGTATTTTTGTATATATGTATAGGTATATACAAACACGAGAGAGAGATCAATGGTTTCACACAATCCAAGATGTTACTCCAGTACAGAAAAGGATGGCCAATTGATTCCTGGAAGTAAAGGGCATTCGTCCTTCGGTGGTCTTTTGGCTGGCACAGTCCAGATGTTGTTGGATAGATGATGACATACATTTAACTTACTTGTTGCCTCCTTTTATGCTTTTTCTTTAACTACACTCCTCTGCTGACTTATTTTTGGGTACCACTGATTGGCTTCCCTGTGGTCATCATACTGTTCATGTTTTATCCTATCAGCATGTTCCTTTGTTCCAATAAACCCATCACATGCACACATCTAAATTTGGTCTTTTACTAGTGTCTTATTTTGGGCAGGTCTCCAGCCTCCTAATTTGATCTGTTCACCAATGTCAGAAATCCCAAGAGCTCTGCAGTTGGGCACTATCTAATTGTCTAAATCTCTTATGACCCTTCATTCACATGTTCGAACATTTCATTCCTCTGATTCAGTTAGTTAGTGCTGAATTCAGTTAATCTGAGCTAGTAAGCCCCACATTCTACATACCTATGTTGATAATGCTAAAATATAAGCTACCTTCTCACAATGATAGTTTAAGAACATAAGGTGGAAGTGAGCCCAAGGCTATAGCTAACAATGCAAATACAGAATGCAGAAAAGTCTGCATTCAGTCTGAAGAAAAGTTCAAATAATAATGAGACTATACAGAAACTTAAACGATGGTTAAATAAGGGTGAATATGAAAGCACTGGTGATGTATAGGGGGTGCACATGCTGTGCTGGTCAGCACTCACCAACCCTCTGCTGCTGTCGCCAGCGCCAGTGGCATCGGTGGGAGCTCCCTGCTTACTGCCGCCACGCTCCCAATGCCACTGCCAGTGCCACCGTGCCCCCTCCCCCATGCCCCCCAGCCACTGGGGGCATGCATCATTCATATACAAAAGAAAAGTTCAAATAATAATATAATTCACCACTGAAGCAGGTGTGACTAAAGCTAAATATGACAAGCTACCTTAACACACGACACCACAAAAAAAAAGAATTTAGAACCTGTGAGAGGGTCCTGTGTCCAGTAAAATAAGGGCCACAAGCAGCCAAAAAAGTCCGCCTTTTACCTGCCAGCTTAATGCTCAGCCTCAGAGATGCTATGCAAACCTGCAGGCCTGCTGACTACCTTTCTGCTAGGTCCTGAATGGTCTCGGCTGCCCCAAAATTAAAAGAAGAAAATACATTGGATTTTGGCCAGAGCAACTTGCCTGTTCTCAGAGATATTGCCAGGGCTCCAACCAAAGCGTAGGCTATAATCTAGGGCTTGGCATGGCATGACATGCTGAAACTCCACAGGGAGCTCACCCTGGGGTTGCTGTAGCACTCCCTTGATGACTGCTTTAGTCTTGTCCAGGCTTCACTCCTTCCTCTCAGGGTCTTCCCCTGATGTCTTATCTACCATTTTGATGTTGTTAATAAAGAGGGGAGGCTACTCTTTAGAAGCTAGCAAGCCTTAAGTGCTCTTTCTAGTCCTTTCTTTGCTGCTATGTGGGCCTGACTTAGCCCATTTGACTTGGGGCTCAGACACCAGCACCCAAAGTCCTCTCTCTCTCTTTTTCTGCCCCAGACTAACAGTGGGCCCCTCAGCAAATTTCAGCAAGTTTTAATAAATGGGTGCAAGATCCTGTCCTTCTAAAGAGCAGATGACTTAACAAGCTCTGGTCCTTTAGGGAGAAAGTGTTTTTGGAAATGCAGGAAACTTGCAGTTATTTGTGCAGCCTAATTCAAAGTGCATTTCTGCCTTATAGTAGTCAATGTGCTTTCACCATTGACTTCTACTGGAAAAGGATCCCGGCTTCAACCTGTTTGGACTCAGTCCTTTTTCCTTCAGCTGAGGCCCCTCAGCCCAGGTCCACTGACTGAGGCTCTGCTTCTCTGGGCCTCATCCTTGCAACAGCCTGCCAGGTACATCACTTGTAGCCTTCTTGACCCCTACAGTCACTCTCAGGCCCCCAGTTCTCAATGAACAAAAACATCAGTACAAGAGAAATAAGCGAACTGCTTTCACAAAGTTCTTCCCTATTGTCAGTGAATACCCTTCCCACAAGCTTTGATTCCCAGTGCTAAGTTATTCTCACTCTTGTAAGTAGCTGTGCACTGCTTCCTGCAGTCAGCTTCCCTGGGGACCTTCTTTCCCTGCAGCATGGGTGACTGGTACTGCCTTAGTCAGGGGGGCCACGTGCCGGGTGTGGGGGTCCTTCGCGGCCAATCTCACTGACTGGGGCAGGGGGGCGGTCCCCCCCAAGGCCAATCTCATTGATGGGTGGGTGGGAATCTCCCTGCAGCTGATTGCAAAGTGGTTGATCACTGCGGCCGCTTCCAGAAGTGGCACTTGCAAGGGGGGCACTGGTGCTCCCATCTGCCCCGCCATCCCATCGCCTAAGTGGGGAGTGCAGCCGGTCAGGGGGTGCACCAGTGCTGTCAGGGCGTACACATGCACCCCCACGAACCTGCTATGCATTGCCACTGTACTGCAGCATGCAGGCCCT
>NW_017728912.1:6375817-6384762 GCF_001723895.1 Crocodylus porosus | reverse complement strand
AGAGTTTGGTTGTTAGTAAAAAATTTGTAGTAAAAAAATGTTTTTGAGTTAGCAATCCTGCTTGACGGCAGCAATGGTCTTACACTGTGGTGCCCCCTCTCCCAGGGGCCCCCTACTCATCCTGATGCCCCCAACTGCACCATGCTGCAGACCCCCAAAGAGCACAATGCAACAATATTATGGACAGCCTGGGGCACAGCAGCATGTGGCTGAGAAAACATTCCTTTCAGGGTGCTACACTTCCACCCAGACACCAGGTGGCATTATTGTGCTCTGTCAGAGTTTCAATCAAACTGCAGATGCCTAGTGATTTTGCTGACAACTCAAGTTTTTTATTGACTTCATTGAGATCCATTTTAGCCTGTTTTTTTTGTTTTTAACTGACAGTTAGTACCCTGCCCCCAGTCCAGCCATTGGGTAAACATAAATCCCTTAAACCATCATTTAGACAATAAGGTGTGTGTCTACTTGTGCTATTAATTCAAAGTAGGCTTACTGTGCAGTAAAAATATTGTGCAGTAAGCCCACCCAGGAGCACGTCTATACGTGCTCCCTCTTGGGAGCAGATTTGTTCCCAGTAGGAGCAGCCTGGTACCAGGCTGCTTCTGCCCTGATGTGGCCCCCTGTAACAGCCAGGGGGAGCTCCAGGCTTCCCTTGGGTGCTAAGCTGGGGGCTGGCAGGGAGCATTGCATGGGACTGGGAGAGAGCTGCTGCTGCTGCTGCTGCACTCCTTCCCTGTGCTTGCACATGGGGACAAGCTCTATACCCAGCAGGGCTTCCCCACACAGCCCTGGGCTGGCTGGGACCTGTCCCAGTCTGGGGCAGGTCCCAGCCAGCTCCAGGCTGCATGGAGAGTCTATTGTGCAGTAAAGCATCTCATGTAGACACACCCATAAGATTTGTACAAATGGAACAAGTTATTCACTGAATGTGCCCTTCCCTGGGAGATAAGCCTGCAGCTTCCAAACCTGTGGTAACCCAGGCACAGAAAAAAACAAACTTGTAACAGAATCTGCTTTCCCTTTAGCAATGCCGCCCCTAGGTGGTTGACCAAGGTAATCACTTTATGATGTTCACATTCACAGTGTGTTTTCTGAGAACAAAAACTACTTTTAAGGCAGCCTGGGGCACAGCAGCAACTTTTAAGGTTGTATCAGGATACATCCTATTAATCCAAACACTCAAAAGCATAGAAATAAAAAGTTCAGGGGAATGACTACTACATGACTTGCCACCCTCATATTGCCTACAGTGCTATCAGTATCCCACTTCAGCACTCCACAAAGCTATTTTTATTTTCAGTATGCCCCAGCTTCATCAAACATGTCCACTAATGCAAAACCTAGGCAATGGCATCATATGCTGCTATATCAATTATAGCAGCCACACAGCACATGTACTGTCATACATTACACATCCTTGGGAGGCTATATAGGACTAGCAGAGGACTCCTAGCTCATCCAATTGTCTCCTGCTACACTTGCCAACCACCTCATATAATCCCTTTCCTTGTGTTCCATTTTCAAACCAGTTAAGATTTTGCCCCCATGACTTTGCAACTGGAAGGAGGTTTCAGAACATCCCTGCTTAGATTATTAGAAACCTCTTTCTCATCTCCAGCCTAAATTTATCCATTCCTGACTGACAGCCTTTGTTGGTACTTTTGCTAGTACTTTAAATTAAATACCACTGCTCTTTAAACTAAATACCACTTTGCTTATCTTGTGCAACTTATGCAACTTATGCAACTTAACATATTCAGGGAGACCAACCATATCCCCCCGACCTCCTCCCCTTGCTTAACCTTCATTTTCCTAGTTACATTACTGGAACTATGATGGTCTAGGGAAAGAAACAAGATTTGTGCAACTTTTTTTTATTCATCTAACTTGTACAGTTGGGAGAGAAGGAAGCAAGCTATCAGGCTTCAAACAGAGATTCAGGACTTCGAAAAAAGCAGTCACAGCTCAAACTAAGCACAGGTTAGAGTAATTGCTTTAGTTTATCCTAGTTTTGTTAATGATTCATTTAAAAAAGGAGTGGGCAATTATTGTCTGTAGCATAAAGATAAGTTAACAAAGGGAGAGGTGTAAGTTATAATAAGTCATACAATTGGTATCTCTATTAACTGCTTAGTTTTGGCCATGCAATAAAGGTATGAATTTCTATTTCAAGGCCTACCTTCTGTAGGAGAGCAGGCCTCATACTACAGTGGAAACTTTAAGAAAGACTATCAAATAATTACAATTTATACTCAAAGATTAAACCTTGAAAGAAGTATTTCTAACTCTTCCCTACCCTTTCCAGACTTCAGACAAATTCTGAAGCTTGCCAGCCTTACCATCAGATCCAAACTTTTGGCTGACCAACAAACACCAAAAGGAATCAGACCTTGACAAAACCCTCCCAACATATCTTCACAACAGCTCCCACAACACAGCATCAGACTCCAAGGATTCTATACATATGTCTATTACAACATGAGGTATACCTCACCCAATACACCAGATGCCCTTATAAAACTATGTGGGTGAAAGCAAACAACCATTATGCTCCAGAATGAATTGTCACAGAAAAATTATAATGGAGAGAGACACTGTATCACCCGTAAGAGCTCACTTTTCACATTATAGCTGTTCAGCCTCTGACTCCATAGTCTTTGTCCTTCAAGGCAACCTATATAGTACCTTCAACCAGTGACAATGTGTAGGGGCTGCATTTGCACCCCCTGAGAGTGCTGGTGCACCCCCTGACAGGCTGTGTTCCCCATTTAGGCGATGGGCAGGCATGAGTGCTGGTCCCCCTCCTGCAAATGATGGCTGGGGAGTGGGAGTTCTACGGCCACTTCCCAGTCAACGTGATTGGCCGCAGGGGACTCCCCCGGTCAGTGAGATTGGCTGCGGGGGACTCCCCCTGTCCCCTTTGATGACTGGTCACTGGCGGGGCATGTGCCTCCCTGACTAAGGTGGCACCAGTTGCCCATGCCTTTAACCTTCAGAAGATGGGCCTAGAAACAAAAACTCAAAATTTGACTGGACACTAGCAACTGTACACTTAACACATTGTTCAGAGCAATGTGGTAAGTTAGCAGTATAGATAATTATGCCCTAGTGTTTTCTCATGAGAGAAACTGACCATTGTACTGATCACCTTAGGAGCCTTTTTTTATACCTGTTCCAATCTGAATCGATCTTTCCTAAGCACTGGTAACCAGAACTATACACAGAGTTTCAGACAAGGTTATTTTGCTTTATTTAACCCTACGCAGATGACTGGATAGTGTTAAGTAGGTGCTGCATTGTTAGTGTACAAATTTGAAATTGGGGTCTGAATGTCCTTTGGATACCTGTTGGAAATGGAAGTGAAACCCTTCTGGAGCACTGGAGTATCCTATCAACAACTGTTTAATTAATTAACTGTACTGTAATACTCTGGAGCTATTGGAGTAAAGTGTTGCTGCAAAAATCTTTCCTGTTGAAAGTGCAGGTCACTCACAGGCAATTCCTACAAAACCCCTTTATACAAATACAAAAAGAAATAATAGCTAGTTAAATAATAGATGCATCACCTGAGCTACAATAGATAATACCTGGGTTCACCTCTACACAAAGAAAGCAGGTGTAATAGCATAGATTACCATGGTAGCACATCATACAAGATATCCATATGCCTATATCAGAACTACTGAAAAAAACTGATAAGCTATAAAAGAAGCATCCTGTAGACAGTCATAGGCTAAAATTTACAAACATCTGAACACACTCAAGAAGTTCAAAAAGGCAAGTTAAACCAGAGATAAGGGGATTTTTGTGATATCTGCCTCTTACTTCTACAGTTTTAAAGGCTGGAACATACAATTTATTGTCAGAGCATCCGAGGCAAGTTAGGTTCTTTTCAAGAAGCTAAAAGGTATCTTCTCTGAAGATACAAACAAAAATATGGCATTCAAGAACAAGTGAGTGACTGCACAATAAAGTTAGCTTGAATTTTGTTAAGGCCATGTTTTTAGAAGATTTTGATTCATTATTTTGTTGCCTTCCTACAAAAAGCAGCAGAGAAGGTTTCTATGGCTAGGGACAGAAGTTACACATAAACCAGTTTAAGTGATCAGAAACTGGTTTAAATCGGTAACAGGACAGAAGTTCAGTGTACATAAACCAGTTTCAAAATGGCTGAAACTGGTTTAAGATAAACTTGGTTGAATGTAGTATCAGACTTAACTGATTTAGGTCAAACTGGTTTATGACAGTTCTGTCCCACACCCCTTCCTGGTTCAAGTTAAATCACGGTCCCCCAGCATCCCAGCATGCTTTACAGACCTAGGCTAGGCTGTGCTGCCTGATCTAGAGAGCAGGGCTGGCACCACCCCTCTGCTCTGTAGCTGAAACAGTGAGGGCTGGCTGACAATGGGGTGGGTGTGGGAAACCCAGCTGGGGACTGCAGCCAGGCCTGCTGGTGGGGGGGCAGCCTCTGCCAGAGTTTTCCCTGCTGGAGTGGAGGGGCAGAGAGAGTGGGCAAGCAGGCTCAGGCGGAGGGGAGGGAAGGGGATTTAAACCCCCTCTGCCACCCACATGGGACCCCAGCCAGGGTCTGCTTAGCAGGGATCCAGCAGCAGACCAGTAGACCCCACCTCTTCCCACCTCTGGCAGAGACTGAGGCAAGCTAATGAGGGGAGAGAGAGGGAGTGTAATTCCCCTCAGCTCCCCCAGGCCATGGGGAAGGAGGAAGAGGCTGGGGAACTGGGACTGGAGGAACTGGTCCCCTGCCATCTGTGATCCCCTACCACCTGTGAGCACAGGGCTAAGTCCTGCAGGACCAGACTGAGAGGTGGGAGTTGTTGGCAAAGACCTGGCACAATCATCACATGCATATACTGGAGATGGAGCTAAGGGAAAAGGAGACAGTCTTGGGCTGGTGTGACCAAAGAAAGGACAGGTTTACATTTACATTATAAAGCAGAACCTGTAAAAGGTGGGAGACTGGAATACCTAAGCAGAGACAAAAGACACTGAATGAACACCTGCCAAAGGTGCTATAGGTGACAAGTACAGTAATGTCAAGGCACCCAAGGGGGAGATGGGGGTGCAAGTGCATCTGTAAAAATCCAAGTATAGATGAAACCTGTGGGATCTCCACTCCAACACCTAAGACCACCTGCTGATTCCCCAAGAAGGAGTTCCTGAATACCTGGCTGTAAGGAGACACTTTGCCCTCATGGTTTCGTCACACCTATGCAAGGCTTTCTCTTGTCTTTTTGGTTTATTACATTCCATTTCAAGTTAGGCTAAGTTTTGTGTGCTCTCCCTGTGTTTTACTGGGCTGTATCTTAGCTTAGGTGAAGATTTTTGGTTGTTCTTTTTGTGTGCTTGAGTTGCAAATTGCCATGTTCACTACATGCTTGCTTCAGAGAAAGGACTGTTTTTGTTCAACATTTTATGAATTTAATGGTACTACCTTTTTCCCCACCCACTCCCTCCTCAGCCTGGTAGGGGCTGCCCCCCACTCTTGAGTGGGGATCAGGGTGGGGTGGCAGAAGCCTGGCAGCACTGCCCTCCCACCCATGCAACCCTGGGCTGGGGTCACATGTGAGCCAGGGGTGGGATTTAAACCCCCATCCTCCAGCATGCTAGCCCTGCTCCAGCAGGGAGTGGGGGAAAACCTTGGAGCTTCAGTCCCTTCCCTTTGGCAGTGGCTAGCAGGCTGAAAAACATGCTTTAGTCCCCCTGGCTTCTGGCCTGAGCCACTGCAGGCATGTGGCTGCATTTCTGGAATCAAAAGTGAATGTCTGTTCACCTTCTTCTCAGTTTAATCTCCGCAGTTCAGACTAACCTGCAAAGACTGAACTGATTTAGCCTCAGGCTTTTTGACTGTCTGCACTTAGCTTAGCAGATATCTTCAATGTAAATCTCAGTTTTGTAACTTTTGGGAGTGGTACAGCAATGAATCATGCAACATGGAATTGATGATAAAAGGAAAATAAATGGAAAGCAGCTACTAGGTGAGTCAGGGCTCAAGTGTCATGACACAATAGAAATTTGATCTCTCTTTCGCTCTGCTTTCATAAAAATCTAGTGGGGGAATAGACGTGATAATTTAGGGAAGAGTCAGGGCTAAAATTATTAGATTTCTAGGGAATATTGGAACTAGAAAGAAACAGTCAACCTATAAAGGCATAAATAAACAAAATACCTTACTCTACAATACGGTGGTTCCCTTTGTTTCATATATTCATCAGTCACAATAGTGTCAGGAGATACAGAAAAGGCAGTAAAAACATTTTAAAATACCTGGTTTCCTAGAAGTAAAGTAAAAAGGCATAGATATCCCTGTCCTGCAGGTGAAATGGATATAGGAAAAGCAGTGTTTATATGAGCACCTGGTGGGGAAGGAACAATAGAAATAGCTTCAACTGAAATATTTGTTTTCTGGCTTTGTTACTCCCTGGTTTCTGGTACCAAGAGGCAGGCAGTCTTGTACAGCCTACCAAAGACTTCTGGAAATTCTGCTCACTGACTAAATTTCAGCAATATAGGCTGGATGGGAATAAACAGATTTAACAGCCTTTCTTCCACTTCCTTCAGTACAGTGTTATTTATCGTGTTATTTATAGCATCACATTGTTCCCTGTTCCATTATATCTTTTGATTCTCAAGTGCAGTCTGTCTCCTTTGCATGCTATGTAGGGCAGAGTTCTGCTGGGGAGGTCAGTGGGTTGCTAAGTACTGATCTTCTTGTTCCCTGTCACATGGCTAGCAAGCCTGCCTACGTGCCAACCTTTTCATGCTAAATGCAAAAGAGAGGAAATAGAGCTATCTTTCCTATCTCTATGCAATGGGTCAACCCCCTGCTTCTTCACCTGCTCTTCAAGGGCTCCAAGGGCTTTGTCAAGCTGGACCTTAAAAACCTACAAGGATGGGGATTCCACCACCTGTTTCAGTGTTTCAGAACCCGCCTAGTAAAGTTTTTCCTAATATCCAACCTAAACTTCCCTTGCTGCAACTTGAGACCATTGCTCTTTGAAGACCTATGTAGATGAGAGGAATGGGAAGGCACAGCCTGTTTTCTTAGGGTAAAAACAAACATCGGGTTTATCCCAAGTCTGGTTGTCCTGGGTTTTGACTCATCATCAAAAGAAGCTGGGACAGTCTTTATACACATAGTTTGAATAGAAATTAGCTCAAGTTAGCCTTGATCATCCTGGGTAAATAAGCATTACTTCTTTCTAATCAGGGGCAGATCCAGAGATGGTGCAGTGATGCGGTTAAAAAAGTCCCTAGAGACTCACATGGTAGTGTCTACCTACACTAGTGAGGGCAGAGGAAGCTGAGACCAGAAGGTACACACACCGCTTTCGGAAATCCTGCACCCATCCCTATCTTTGAACAGACAATGAACTTGTAGTGCTGTAGAAGGCTCTGTCAGAACAGAAGGCTTTGTCCCAAAAGAAATCAAGCATCTGGCTGCTTATATAGGTGGTCAGGGTGTGTGTATGGGGGGAGGGGAGGAGAGTTTAATTAAAGTGGTTCCCAGGCAGTTGCTTTAATTAAAACATCTGACTTGCATATATTAAGCTCCATAGCATTTCAAAATGGCTGCAGGATTCTTTATCTACAACTCATTCGATGAGGTTTAGATAAAGTGCCCCTGCGGCCACTTTGAAACGCACTGGGGCTTAATACACAAGATCGTGAAGCGATGCTGTAGAGGTCTAATTAGAACATGGAGCAGAATCAATTAATCGAGTCTGCTCTGATGCATTCTAATTAGGACATGAATGAGCACTTCTATAAACAGCCCCTGTTTTTACCCTTTGTCTTCTACCTTAGCATGGGGAAAAACAAAGGGAGATAGCCATGTCCTCACTCATCCTCTGCACCACATAACTAGGTTCCACTGTCTACTGTGTTGCTCAGTTTCAACTGCTGATCTATTATCTACTGTCCCCCACTCCTGTCCTCTTGCCAAACATGAGTCCCTTCAAATGAGGAATACTGACATTTTAAATGACTTTATCTAAGCGTGAGGACAGATATAACACTTGAACCATTCCAAAAATGTTACTACTTGGGACCTGCTTTGCAGTTGTCCCTGGACAGGCGTGTCCACACTACTGAGGGTCCTAAGTAAACCCCACTCCTTTTAGGGATTGTACTGCTGTCAATACACCAACCGGGGGGCGTAGAGTTCAAAGATTATCAGGGGTCGGTATACAGGTTCCCAAAGATTTCTCCAGAGGGGGAGGAAGACCAGAACTGGGGAAAGGGGTTGGAGTGGAGAGGTGGCCAGGTGTTGGGAGACTGTGTGGACCCCTACTTGTGGTTCCCAGGTAGCTGGGTCCTCTGTTCCCCTCCCCTCAACAAGAACTCCCAGCCACTCAAGTACTGTACCTTGCATTGCCAGCAATTGCATAGAGATGTGTGTGCAGGGTGAAACCTGCAGAGCAGGACTGGCTGCAAGAGTGCAGCACAAGAGGTTGAAAAAAAATTAACAGCCAAAGAGTTAATTCACTTCCCACTGAGTATGGAATTGACAGGCCTTCTATTCTATTAAGTGCCCATTTTGCAATGGCTTTTTCCCCTACTACCACCACCACCACTTAGTTATTGATAGGGGTTTACTGCTACAGGCACAACCATCCACCCACCACAAGCAAGGTGCTACAAAGCACCACCTCCTTTCCCACGACCTGGATTTCCCACTCATCCTAAATAAGCTTGTAGTCAGTAGACCTTTGGGCTGTAAAGTCCTGGTGGTATCCCAGAGCAGCCCCATTGCCTGCATTGGTTTAGGTGGGGAGGAGCAGTTCACAGACTCATAGATGTTATGATCGGAAGGGACCTCAATAGAGCGAGTCGGACAGGAAAGAGTGCTGGGTTTAAATGACCCCAGCCCCTGCAGCCCCACCCCTGCCCACCCAGCATCAGGAGGCACAACATGGCATCAC
>NW_017728912.1:6360487-6373697 GCF_001723895.1 Crocodylus porosus | reverse complement strand
TAAACCAGTTCAAGGAGGAGCAGCTCAAAATAATGACTGATTTTCTCAGTGTGTTTTTGAAAAGTTCTGGGAAGCTAAAATCAATCTACAGTGGCGTAGACTCCTGGGATTCCGTGAAAGATGACTATGACCCGCCAAAAACAGTCTGTGAATACTGTTGTATTTAGAAAGTGGGTTTTTAAACTTAGTGCTCCAAGAATTGACACAATACTTGGTTGATCAATAGCAGAAAGGCTTTAATAACAAAACCACAAGCAAGCTTATAAAACCAAATGACAGAAAAAGACTCCTTCCTAAAATAAAACGAGCTACTCCACAAAGTCCTAGTACATATTTAGCAGCGATAGTGTACTCTCACCAATGCCGGTGAAGGCAGCTGGTCCAGTCTTGCAGCTTTCACCAAGCAGGATCCATTGCTGGTTAAGCTGGGTGCGATGTAGCAGTGATGTCTCTCTGCTTCTCCTGGAGTGCACACTTTGATGGCAAATTCTGTTAGTTCTTATACTGTTTAATTGTATAACTTCAAAGCATTTTTCCTTGATAGTTGGCTGATTCGAGTTCAAACACGGAGGTAAAGGTGTTGGTCATCATATCATAACTATTAATTGCCTGGCTCCTGTTCTTGCATTGTCTAGGTGTAAAACTTGTGCATCTCTGAAGATTCTGTAATTATAGGTCAATTTACACGTGATGGGCCTGAGCAGTCAGACAGGATACTTAGAGGTGCCACCAAACCTGTTCTGGGGTATTTGTATATTGATCAGACACATTTGTAGTAGCTTGTACAGGGGATGGTATGTTTTTCAAACTCCAGTCATTGAATGGTTCAGACATTTTTAACACCCTATACCAGGATATATGTTGGGAGAAGTGTTTGTCACGTACATGACATCTTTTCTGTATCTTTTACAATTTTCCCTTAAGATGCATATTTAGCCTTTTGTTTCCCTTAGCTGCTAGGTCAATATGAAATGCATATGGTGCTTTCTTGCCTTGACTGGCTTCCGAGACACACACACGTGATGAGCGTATCAGTTCTCTGTTGAACATTCTCTTGATTTGACATAATCTAGCACAGAGAATAAAACCAATTGAGGTTGCTCTATTTTGTATGGTCCCAGCTGCCACTTTGCATTTTTTTTGTGCAAGGTGCACTGTTATATTAATTTGGGCACAAAGATTTTATGTGTAGGCCTGGCCGAGCTGCTGCTGCATTCACCATCAACAAATACACACACTTACAATTCAAAGGGGTCTGAACTTCCATTTGAAATTTCCAAAGGGGTCTGCACCCCCATCTGAAATTGTTTAGGGGGTCAGCAAATGAAAAAAGGTTGAAAACTGCTATCCTAAAGACAAATTTCTAGGTATTAGTGAGACCACAGAAATCCTCTGTAGCTTATGGTGGATAAATGATAAACATAGATCTAAAATCTTCAGAGTTAAAATCAACTGATGGAAAACTACAAATAGGTCATAAACTTTTATCAATAATATAAAACTGCAGAATTAGTCATTATATATTCAGACTCATGATGGAAATGCAAAAACGCAATTATCCTTTGACACTCGAGCCAGGAAAATACTTTTCAGTCAAGTGCTCGCATCTGAGCAAAACTGCGGGACTGTGAAAACAGTAAAATGATTTCATGTGATCATAGTAACAACATCACAGCTGAAATGATTTATGGCAATAAACACAAGAATCACTAAAGAGTTAGGCACCAAACTGATTTACTGACTCCAGTACTGGGCAAGGCTTACTATTCACATTATAGCTTGTATTTACACTTTGCCCTACAATAATTCAGATCTGCTTAGCATACGCAAAGTGCTATTTTACCTTTTTTAATATGCACCCGAATGAATATTGCTCCTCCACTTCGAACATGGAGAAAATATGCTTGGGGGCTTCCAAAAATCCCACTGAGAACACTGGGCCAGATTTTTAGAGGTCTGTCTAAAGATGTAGACCAGGGGTGGGCAAATATGTGGCCCAGGGGCCGGATCCGGCCCTCCAGGCCATTCTATCCGGCCCACAGGGCCCTTAAAAAATTAATATCTATCTGCCCTGGGTTGCCTGTCATGCAGCCCTCAATGGCTTGCCAAAACTCAGTAAGCGGCCCTCTGCCCAAAATAATTGGCCACCCCTGATGTAGACAGCCACCGAGTCCATTTTGAAACTCCAACTAGTATCCTGTATTTATCTTGCCTGACACATTTAAAACAACCAGTTCCTTGTGCTTCAGTGCCATGGAAGCAGCCAAAAGCTGGATTTGAAAACTCCCCTTTTATCCAAATGCCATTTGAACTCCTAAATAGGCACCCTAATGGCTAGTGGTGCTACTCCAAGATTTAACCAGTGTTCTTTAAGTTATTTCATGTTTGATTTGTACCACATGTCAGCATAGTGCTTTATTGGCACTTTTTAAAACCTATTTCCCTTCCCTCCACTATTTCTGAAACTCCTTTATTAATTCAGGTGCTTGTGAGATTATTGTGCTTGTCATGACAGGCTGCACGGTGTCCACCAAAAGCACTGGTGCAGTGCCTCCAGAAACCCTGGAGTTCAGTGAAAGGCAAGGACATTTTGACACTTAGGGGTAATCTTACACCATTTACACCAATGGTAATGTTTCTATTGATTTTAAGGAGGAAGATGTTTCTTTAGGAAATGAGTAGCACTCACACAACATAGCATCGTACACATAGGCAACGCGTAGGGAGTTCGTGGGAGGGGGGCATGTGCCTCCGCCCTAAAATTGGCCCTTGCCAGCCAGGGAGTGGAGAGTGCTGGCCAGTGACCCCCTGAGACGCGCCAGTGGCACTTGCGATTTTGCCGGAGGCACTTCCAGGGTCAGTGATTGGCCGACTGGGGTACACCCTCTCCCCGATGGTCAGTGATCGGCAGCTGGTGCCCCCACAGAGCCAGGAGGCACGAGTCACCCATGATCATACATGAACGACTTCTTGAAAGCTCCCATAGCTGAGACCCCAGCTATCCTTGTAATTCTGTAATGGAAACATATTTTTGAAAGAGCAAACACAGTTGGCTGCTTTCAAAATTCCACTTGTCTGAAAGGCCATTTAGGTAACATTTTGAAAGGTCATTTAGGTAACATTTAAATCCTGAGCACAACCTCCAAAGGAGGCCTTTGGAAAACACTATTGTCAGTGACACCTGGGGTGCTGGAGGCAAAACTCCCACAAAGACTAAATGTAACTGCAGCTCAGACGATTCTGCCCATTCGATTACAACTAGATCAGTGGTCAGGAGTATGCAGAACCAAGGCTGCAGAACAAATGGCATGCCCCTCGAGTCAAATATGTGCAGGTATAGTGTTGAAACTGTCTTGAGCTAGAAGTGTGCAGGGGAAGTATGCCATAAAACAGGAATGTTCATTCAGGGGCCGAGTTATGGTGACTGGGGTGCTGCCGGGCCTGAGTGGCTGGGAGTCCCAGCTCCTGCTGCAGTGCTGTGCACCCAAGGGTGTAATGCAGGCGGGTCTTCCCAAAATGCCCATGATTTCTTCAGCTCTTCCCAGCCCAGCCCCTGCTGGCAGCCTGACTCCAGCCCCTGGGGCTCCCCCCTGTGCTCTCCCTGCCCCAGGGCTCCTGGTGGGGCTGGCAGGGAGGACGGCTGTGATTGGCTGGTGACTGCCAGAGCCCAGGAAGCCATGTGACCCGGTGGGGCGGGACCACGGCAGTTGGCGCCTGGGCCCCGCAGCACCATGCAGGCCTCGGAGGGGAGGCAGCTCTTTGACCCCATCTCCTTCGGGAAGGACCTGATGGCCGGGGGTATAGCGGCCGCCATCTCTAAGACCACTGTGGCTCCCATCGAGCGGGTGAAGCTGCTGCTGCAGGTGCAGGCCTCGTCCAAGCAGATCCGGCCTGAGCAGCAGTACAAGGGCATGGTCGACTGCTTCATCCGCATCCCCAAGGAGCAGGGTATGTGCCCTCCCCTACCTCATGCTTCTCATGCTGCCCTGTTGCCTGGGCCCTGCCTGTGTCCCTCCCCCAGTGGGTCCAGCAGAGCTGCAGCCATGTGTCCCAGCTTCCCCTGCACTTCAGCCTCCTGCACCCCCGGGGGGGCTGCTGCAATGTCTGCTGCCTCCTCCTCTCTCTGGGAGTTGGCAGCTGCAAGTGTGTGGAGCAGAGAGCAGCAGAGACACCTTCCTGGCCTGCTCTGTGCGCCACTTCCTGGCAGGACCCCCCCACACCTCAGGCAGACACCGATACCACAGGCACTCCTTCCCCCGGCCCACCATTCCCTCCTGGGATTTTACCTTCAATGCTATTCTTCCTGAAACAAAGAAACCCTCAGCCCTGTCCTTACTGAAGCAAGCACTATGATTTCATCTTGGGGGAAAGCGTATTGGTGTATTTTATCAGTCTGTTTTGCTCTTGTTATCAATGTACTTGCATTAAAGTAGGTTCCAGAAGTCCTGAGGTATCATGTACACACACTCAGAAATGGTCACTGGAGATGCTTGATCATATTTTATGAAGCCAACAAATAATAGAAAACTCGGAAGGGACATTTGTGCAATCCATAGATAGATATGTTGTCCACGTGCTGTAACAGTAAGACTTACAGGTTGCTTAGGACATTCCAGGGTTTGGTTTTTTCCCTTTTCATCGTCTTTCTTTTCCAAGAGATACAGCTATTTGACCTCGTCATCTTAATACCCATAGAAAGAATGTTTGAAATAAAGGAATTCCTTGCTAAAAGATTTGAGGGTTTTCCTTTCTGAATGAACCTGTACCTCCACCTCATGCCAACCATTAAGTGAGACACGTTTGAACTGGTACGAAATAGCAATGAACATCCGTGAGACTGATTAAAATTTCATGCGTTTCACTCGGCCCTTTGTTGACAAAGCCATAGCAACAGTTGAGGTGTCATCTCTGGATCTTTAAATAACCTACCCATGACTTCCCAATATTTCCTGTGCATCTCTTAATAAGTTTGGTGAGCTCCTTTTCCATAGAGCAGTCAGTTTTGGGGCTCAGATCTGAAATACCCTAAACACTTGCTGAAATCCAGCAAAATACTTAAGCATATCCCTGACTAGGGTAGACGGGGATGATCCTGCCTTAAACCAGGGGTTGGACTAGATAACCTCCTGTGGTCCCTTCTGGCTTGACTTTTATGTGATTCCATGATGCTATATGCTTCACTTTTTAAGTCACACAAGCAGTCCCTTTAACTCCATATTGTGACCAACCAGCTGGCAGTGATGCCAGCTCTCCTGACCTTTGATACTTTTTTTTGATCAAGCTGAAATGAAAAACCCAACTTTTACTATTAAGATTTTTAAGACAATCACATGAAAGTAGGTGGGGGTGCCAGCTCCAAGTATTTTTTAATGTTTGGGGTTTTAAATATATTGATGGCTTATCCCATCCCTCCATAAAATTTAATGTATTGTCCAAAGGGATATTTTTAAGGTATAAAAGGAACCTAATTATAAAATGTCATTATGCATACTGAGTTTCCAATGTGCTGCATAAACTACTATTTGTATCTGGAGCCTGAGCACCCCCTACAGTGACTACAACACATAAACGGACACACAAAGTAAAAAAAACACAGTTGCTGTGTTTATATCCCAGTGAAGTATGTTGATGATATTTTTATACATATAATGTGTATATATCCCTAATCTTATTTGAGGTAAGAAAGTTAAGAACCTTTGCCATTTCTAAGCATTATTTATCTTGCTTTTATGGGTTTCCGTAGTTGAGATTTCCCATCACTGACAATTTATGAAGACATGTCAGTAAGTATAAGAATAGATCTAGATTTAAAATGCTAAATCATTAAAAAATACAGAAGAACACTTTTGCCCTTGTTACAGTTCATCTTACACGAGAAACAAGAGTGATGTTGTATAAGATATTCAGTATAATATAATAACTTTGTAAACACAATGCAATAACGTATTTTTTCCATTTACAGGATTTCTCAGCTTCTGGCGTGGCAATTTAGCAAATGTCATCCGATATTTTCCAACCCAGGCTCTAAATTTTGCTTTTAAGGACAAATACAAACAGATTTTCATGTCTGGAGTGAATAAAGAAAAACAGGTAAGTGCACTCTAGCATCTGTTTAATAAATACACCAGTGATGGTGTGGCATTCTCTGGCTGCTCTCTTCCACTAAGGGTCTGTCTTTTAGGGCCCTGCTACGTGTTCAAATCAAAGATGTATAGAAACTAGCTCTAGAGTTGTTACACATTTTCAAGCACTAACTTTGTAGCTGGTTGGCTCAATAGTCATTTTTATGGTGTGAGAATTGTAGTCAACCTACATTTATTGTGTAATTCGCCAGTTAATTGAGTAATATATGTAACGTATAGTAGGAGCTTTAGTGTCAATGTGTATATATATAATTTGTTAAGCAGTCTGCTTTGGATTCCCTCGTGATGAAAGCAACTGTATAAAGCAAGCATCATCACTTTGAATAGTAAATGAAGAACATGTGCCTAATTGTTAAATGATCCTTCAAATCTGCTCACACTTATTGTTTAGAATTACTCGATACAAGTTGTTAAGACTGGGATTTTAAAAGTCTTTCTGATTCAGGCACCTCTCTTCTTCAGGCTGTTTTGATAATCTCAATGAAATCTCACATTTAAAGTATTAACTTAAACCCAAGTCCTCAAAACATTTACGCTCATGGGTCACTTCACACAGGTAGAGTCTCACTGCAACTACTTGCATATGTAAAGTTGAATTTGTAAATACTCATTAATGTACACTATTAGAAAAACTATTTATGATTATAGCAAAGGTCATTGCACTTGATTAAGATAGTTTTTTAGAATTCAGTTTTAAGTCTTCTTTCTTGCTACCTGCCAAAGTTAGACAAATGTTTACAAACTAGTTCAAATGTTTTCAAAAGTTTCTTTTGTAAGTCCAACTTCTGGACCACACTAGAAAGAAGGAATTAAGATCTAGGTCTGGACTCAAAAGGCTTTTACATTGCTAGGCGACACAGCTCCATTACTGCACACAGGAGGACTCCCTGTATTCACACACAGCTCCTTTGTGGGCACCCCACCTGGAACTAATACAGACTAGGGCCTAAGTTGTGAAAGGTTTATCTAAGTACATAATATACCCATGTATTATGTCCAGTTCAGCAACATAAAAAGCAAGTATTAGATATCTAACTTGTTTCACATAAACATAGCTAAGACATCCCATTGATTCATATCTGTTCTACATTACTGTGTTAGGGTTTCTTAGCAAGGCTGGTTATATAAAAAAAAATGGAATTCCCCACTTCTCTTCCTGCCAGCTTTTTCTGCATTGCCAGAAACAATTCCTGCTCCAGGCTTTCCTGTTGGTACTTACCTGCATGACACCCAAGAGTCATTAATCTCTGATTCATCTCCTTACATTGTATGTTAATTTTTAATCAGTTCTCATCTGTATAAAGAAATACATGTTTAAGCAATCTCAGTTTCCAAGTTTTCCTTTAGCAATGGAAAAATGTGGAGCATATTTGGTATAAATAATTCTGAGTTTACAGTTCTTTAAATCTCTGTTCCTTCACACAGTGGCATTCTCAGCTGGCATACATTTGACTGCTCTTGCTTTACAAACATTCTGAAAATAAAAATGTGCTTGGTTTTCAGTTCTGTGCAAATTAGGACACTTTAACAACCAGCATGTGTTTGTTTTTGAAGCTCAGCCTCTTGGGTTGCTCTCTGAACAATTACTGGGTTGCAGGAAAACCTGGAGGGGAGTAAGATTACAAGCTCTAAGCCATGTCTACAACTCACATTTTACCATCCCCAGCAGCAACACCCTAAAGTTCACTGTGCTGCTGCGCTGTATGCACACTAGGCCCTCATCCAGAAGCAAAGTAGCTACTGAGAGCACTCTAATTAGCACTGTTTCATGACAGTGTCAGTAATTTCAACCAGTGCACAGCTCCGCTACTTCCAGTCAGGGCAGTATGCATGAAGTAGCACAGTTTATTTGAGAGCACTGCTGCTGGAAACTACATTTTGATGGTTAGACATGATTTTTGTTTTCTTGGTGCTAAATTCTGCTTAAAATGTTTACATATCAATTCAAAGTGTTAGAGGAGGCTATGGGCATTAAAATAGCAGGTACTTAGCTGGTATGAACTAAGATAGTGTTGCAGCTCATATGGATATATTTGAGATAACTTAAACCAGCTACAGGGTAGCTACAGCAGCACAGAGGTGAGTGTAGGTTGGAAGACGCACCTGAAAAACTAGGGAAAGCACTAAAGCAGTGCTCCATGGGGAGCTCTGAGGGTAAAAACAAACTTTAGGTTCACCTGGAGGCTGATTCACCTGGAGGCTTTGAGTTGCTTTCAGACAGGTGCTGGACAGCCTGAATGGCAGTTAACTCAAATTACACCCCTATTGTCCTGGGAAAAAGTGGATACTTCACGGGTACTTAAAGTTTACAATAGGCTTGTAGGTCTGTAGGACCCTAAAATAAAAGGCTTTGTCCCAGGAGAAATCCTACTTCTGTTTTTACCCTGAGCTATTGAAGGTGCCACTGGTACCTGAGCTAAATAAAAGCTGTCTTAGGTATTCCAATATAATAAAGGGTTTAGTCCATCTGTCTGTCTGTTTGTGCATAATGCTCTTGGAGCACTCTGACTGGTTGTCTGTAAAGAACCAATCAGAGTGCTCCGCAGAGGTGGAAAGGAGGTGGCAGTGCAACGCTGCCATGATGGCAGGGATGGCGTGCTGCTGGCCTTACTGCCCCCAGCCCTGCTCCTTGGAGCTGGCGGCAGCATGAGGGGCTGGTGGAGGAGGACAGAAGGGATGGTAGGGCAAACTTCCCCCTCCCTGCTCCTGTTTTGCTTTCTTCCTTTCCCATTAGCTTCTTCCTACCCACTGAACACCAGTCTATTATTGGTGTTCATCTGCTGATTTCAAGTTGATCCAGGGGACACTATTTCCTTGCAGTATACCAGCTATGCACCACTAAGGTGATGCATAGTTGGTATATCATTAAAAAGATCCAGTGGACCAATCAGAATGAGGGCAGTGCCTAGGACCAGACTCTCATACACTATAAAGTCTTTTTTATTTTCTGTTGGGCACCATAAAAATAGAGCTAGAGAAGATCTTACACATTTTCGGTCGCATTTATAATCTTACACATTTATGGAATGTGGTGACAGAAAGACAATCTTTTCAGATTGGTATATATGAATTACATAGCTGCTTAGTCTCTGAACCCTAAGTAAACATTGTATGTTGATTATATGTAAATTTTTCTGATGTGTTTTATATATTTTATTAATTCTGCTTATAGCCATAAGAAAAGTCAGTATTGTTATTCTATTTTCATAATAGTAAAAACTAATGTTTGTATTTCAGTTCTGGAAATGGTTTCTAATGAACTTAGCTTCTGGTGGAGCAGCTGGAGCTACATCCTTGTGTGTAGTGTATCCATTAGACTTTGCACGAACACGATTAGCTGCTGACATTGGGAAAGGTAGTGAATTATTTTAAATGTTTTTCCAGTATCAGCCTCATCTGTTTTTCAGATTTTTTATATTTATCCTTGTAACCAAATTAATACTCATCTATTTGCACTATAATTCTTTCTGTTACTTAAAAAGTGGGTGTTGAATAGTTAAGAAGTCATAACATTTTATTTAAAAGGTTGTATGATTATTAAAAAATGAAGAGTGAGTGAAAGGAAAAAATCCTTGGAGGCAACTGTGCAATTTAATCCTTGGTTTTAAAGGGTTTATAGCCTTATATTTTTACTTAGTTTTTAAGTTTTAAATAAACTGCATTGGATTTGCCAGGTGCAGATCCCAAAAGTTGCCGGATTTCACTTCGTAACACCATGATTCAAATGCATATAGACATCAGAGCCTGCCAGTCATCCTTTTTTCCAACAGTGGTGTTATGTACAAAGGTTAAAGGTAAAATATGCCACTAGATATGGGTCTTACAGATTCAAAGTATTAAAATAAAGATGTGTAATCAAATAAAAATGTTGAAACGAATTGTGTCTGATGTATATACCTCATTAGATTTTATTCTCAGAAGATTGCACAGTTGTCACAGGGTTGTTTTTATCCCATGTCCCAAATTATGACTTACTGTCAACAGAAAACGAAGAAAAATTCCTTAGTAACACAGAATGAGTGACATCTTGTGTAAATCAGTTTTTCCATTCACTCTGGCGGACTTGTCATCATGTGAAATTGTAGAATTTGGTAGTAAGCAAAATGAACTCTTATTTAATGTGGTAAATGGCTTCAAGTATTTAAGAATTAATATCTAAATTAGTAGTTCTGGTGGTGTAAGGATTCAGTATCCAGATAGAAGAAAACTGAAAAGCAAACACAATACAGCTATTTTTTCAATAAATCTTTTTATATTGTATTGTAAGTTAAATTAAAATACCTGTAAGTTTGTAGTTCAGTGCTAGTATACCATCATGGAATAGGCAATGTTTGGGGTCCTAGTGAAGAAGTGGCTGGCTTCACCCCAGAAAGATTTCCCGAATTTCCTCTATGCTTCATAGTCTTCACCTGAAAACCATTAGCTGTAGAGCAGCCAAGGGAATCATTTGTCTTTTGTGCACCTCCCAAGACTGAATGTAAGGTTCTCCAGAACTAGGGACAGAAATAACTTTTAAACTGTTTAAGTGATAGGAAGCTGGTTCAAATCTGTAACACAACAGAAGTTCAGTGCACATTAAACTGCTTTCAAAATGGCCAAAATCAGTTTAAGATAAACCTGGATGGACACAGTATCAGAATTAACTTATTTAAGTTAGACTGGTTTATTGGACTTCTGTCCCAGATCAGCATCCCAGAATGCTTTGCACCTCCCCTGCAAACCCCGCTCCCTCCCCATAGGATGGGCATGCTAGCCTTGGACCAAGGTGTCTGTTCCAGCTGAGGAGGGAGGCATGCTATCGTACCCCCTGCCTTCTGGCCTGTGCCACTGCAGGCATGTGGCTGCATTTCCAGAATCAAAAGTGAATGTCTGTTCACTTGCTTATTGGTTCAATCTATGCAGCTTAGACTAACCTGCAACAATTAAGTCGATTGAGCCTCAGACTTTTTGGCTGTCTGTATTTAGCCCAGGTGACCAGCAGCCTTCTATCTATCTTGTCCTCCCTTACCTGGTGTTGCTGGACCCTCCCTGGCCTCAATTTGAGGTGTTGGTTTTCAGTATGCCCTTGGTCTGACCAGATGGACCATTTGGGAAAAATCAAAGAATGATTCATAAGGTGTCTAGCAAGTTTTTCATCTTCTTCACCGAATCCTGGAGGCCTAGTTTTAGTTTAGAAGCGAGTAAAGAAAGGAATTAATCAAATGTAAGTTTAGTAAGTAGAATTAGGAAATTTTGTTGCAACTTGCAGTTATCATACAGAGCAAGTTAAAGACAGGAAGGGACCAGCTCTTAGGATAAACCTGGATAAGATTACTATGAGATAACTGATGGACCCTGCTACAGGGAGAAAAAGTGGCCTTAAACTTTTGTAGATGGAGCTACCCTTCACTTAACCCATCACATCCTTTCAAACAGAGAAGGTCAGATGATTCGGAGGTAGACAAAACCTTAAGGGCTGTGCTAAATGGGGCCAACCCTGAATACTAGTTATTTGGCATGTAGGTCATTTAGCATGATGCTGGGCACAAGTCAATGACCGTTTTATGGATGGAAGAGGTAGCTTCCATATTCCATTATAGTTAAAAACTACCCACATAACTCCTTTGGTCAAATGTCAAATTTGTGGTGAAAGTAGCATCAACTAACATGGAATACTGTCTGGGACATTTGAAGATTTTCTAGTTCCGGTCTCTAGACATATCTGCGAAGTAGTCCTTTTTCCTTTTCCAGTCAATGCTTCATTCTATTCCAGGCAAAAGAAATATTGGGGATTTTCCTATCTAGCAAAATAATTGTTCAAAGCACCAATAGGCACATTAATTTACTGAAAACTTCTTTTATGATAGGTATGGCTGAACGGCAGTTCATGGGCCTCGGTGACTGCATTGTTAAAATTGCAAAGTCTGATGGACTTGTTGGCCTGTACCAGGGGTTTGGTGTTTCAGTGCAGGGAATTATTGTGTACCGAGCTTCCTATTTTGGATGTTACGACACTATTAAGGTAATTTATGAGCAAAACACAAACTTGTCACATATTTAAAATCTACATCATGAGCTCATTAACATGTTAATTATTTATCTATATTTTAATTTATTCATTTATCTATATTTATACCATATTTAGGCAGCATAACTTACTTTAATTACAGAAAAGATACTCCAACTAGATAACTTGTTAGATAATTCTAGCAAACCAGCATTTTGCTCTACAAGTTTTGACATTAAAGTTAGATGATCAGAAATTGCATACTCATGTACTGTTTTTTCTTTTCCAGGGGTTATTGCCAAATCCAAAACAAACCCCATTTGTTTTGTCCTTTCTCATTGCCCAACTTGTAACTACATTCTCTGGAATACTATCTTATCCTTTTGACACTGTCAGAAGACGCATGATGATGCAGGTATGCAATGTTTTGCAATTCTTTTTATTTGAAAATCGTATGTTGGATCAAAAAATGTCTGAAATATCACATAATGTGCCCTGTGCTCTTTTAGCACTAAAAAGTGCTCTAAACTTAGGGAGTGCTATTACTTCTGCCACTCTCCAGAATTTAGACATCTAATGAGTACACAGGAATTTCCTGTGTTATTGCAGGGCCTTTAGCACGGCTTTATGAGTGCTTGTGGTGCTCGGGCCAGGTGCCAGATGACTGGAAGATAGCTAACGTGGTCGCCATCTTCAAAAAAGGGAAGAGAGAGGACCTGGGCAACTATAGGCCCATCAGTCTTATCTCTATCCTTGGGAAACTCTTTGAGAAGATCCTCAAGGAGCACATCTGTGATGGGCCGGCTTCAGGGATGATGCTCAAGGGCAACCAGCATGGTTTCATTAGGGCCAGGTCATGTCAGACCAACCTGACTGATCAGGTCACAAAGGCAAAGGATTCAGGTGTCGCCGTGGATGTAGTCTTTCTAGACTTCAGCAAGGCCTTTGACACCATCTCCCGCCCCATCATTAAAAAACTAGGTGACTATGGCATTGATGCCTACACAGTCAGATGGATTGCAGATTGGCTCAAGGGTCGTACTCAGAGTGTGGTGGTGGATGGGTCATATTCAACCTGGGG
>NW_017728912.1:6351863-6359777 GCF_001723895.1 Crocodylus porosus | reverse complement strand
TCCCCCTCTAAGAATGGCAAACAAGAGCTCACCTTTTAAAGCTTGCTTTGATGGTAGTGGCAAGAGATGCTTCATGTCCTCTACCCTTTGTATAGGAAGTATAAGAGTTGATCACCTACATATAAGTGACACTGGGACGGGTGACACCCTCCACACTTCCTGTCAAATGCTGAGCCACTGCAGCCAAGAATATAAGATCAATAGACCCGCTTCTGTAATCTAACGGTTATGGCACTCAGGTGAGAAAGAGGATGAGCACCCAAGGACTGTCTAAAATAAAATGAAGAAGTCAGTCCAGGGTGGAAGTACCAGAACCCAGGTTGCTCCCCTCCATAACGAATGCCCTAACCAGTGAACTGCAGTCAGTCTTCCTCTTGGTCATCCATTGCAACTACCAGTATTTTGGAATGAAAGTGACTGTGTATTTTGTAGTGACAGTGACTGTGGCTACTGCTTTTTGTGCTGAATTCAGTGTTGCTGGTGTGTTATAGTCAAACTCAGAGCATGCCTTCTGTTTTGGGCTCCTCCTAGGACTCTGGTAAAATTTAGGCTCTACCTTATAGCTGCCTAACATCAAGATTGCAACAGAGCTCTGGTGGGTGCCAACTGGCTCAGATTGAGGCCTTGCATGAATATGTGAAAGATCTTTGAAATCCAAAATGTGTAAGCACTTTATGAATTTATGCGCCAATGAGTTTTTTAACTGATGGAGCAGGAACATTCTGGAGTGATTCTGGGTGCCTAAATTCTGCAAAATCCCATTTAGGCACCTGGTTACCAATCTGGACCTGACCCTAGCATTAATGCAAAGAAAGAGAGAGAGAGAGAGAGATGAAAAATAATATCATACAGAATGCTAATTGAAAAAATGTTAAATGCTATAGTAACAATCTAGTGATTTTTGTCAAGGAAAGTGAAATAAGAACAGAACAAGTAAAGAGATGATTAAAAAGGTCTGTGTACTTTTTAGTCATAGGATTCTGAAATATGATATTTATAGTGTCCTGGGTATTTTTTTTTAAGGTTAATGGGGTTCCGCAGCTGTGGCTACAAGTAGAGTTGCTGCTATGTATGATTTCTGTGAAGGTGAAATTAACAGCGTGCATACAGAATCAATTTCTCATGGTGACAATCATGCTGATCAGGGGGGAAGCCATGCATCTGATGCTGTCTTTTCTGTTACCAAAAATAAATTTGGCTCTCAGGGCAACTTTCTGCAGTAAATGGGCATCATATACATTCTGTTTCTAGTGAAAGTTTATGTGCTAAAATGGGAAATCTTCTCACCTAAGTTCCAGCCTCTTCTGCTTCATTTCTTTGAAAAGATTACAATAGATTCAGACCAAAATGCTGACGGTGCATTTTTTGTATGTTCAAAAAGCCTCCAATAGTGACAATTCCCACCTTATACCGACACTCCTGTTAGAAGGAGCAATAGTGCAGCATGGTATGCTTTCCTAGTCAGGTAAACTGATCTTAGAAGATATACTGTGGGTGCAACTACATGTGCAATTAATGGGATGCAATAAAATTGAGAGAAGTTTGAGCCAGAGTCAGCTTCTCCCAGGCACAGGGTCTACATATGCACCCAGGACAGCAGCAGTTTGAGCTGGGGCAGAGCAGGCCTCCAGCTGTCTGGGCTGACCAGGCACAATGTATACACATGGTCAGCATCTACATGTGCATTTCAGTGCAGGAAAGTATTCCGCCATAGGATAGTACTGGCCCTGACAGTACTATCCCATGGCGGAGTTAATTAGTTTACTGCACCGTAACATCAGCATACATGTAGGCTGTAACTCTTTACTGTGGAGCTAATTAATCTACTCCACAGTAAAGTGTGTGTGTAGCTGCAACCTGTGGGCACATCTACATGAGACGTTTACTGCTCAGTTGACTAATTTGACTAATTAACTATGCAGTAGGTCTTTTAGCATTTACACATGAGCTCTTATTAGGACTCACAAAGCTAATAAACTCTACGGCAGGGTAGGACTTATAAATACGAGTGCTGCAGAGTTTTTTTGTACGCAGCAGCTCACTTGTAGATGCTGAGCCAGCTGGCTGGGGCATGAGGGTGTTTCAGTGTAAGGGCCGCCTGCCAGCTAGTCCTGCCCTGAAGCACCCTCATGCCCCAGCCAGCCCCCTGCAACACATTGAGCCCAGTCGGAGCAGCCCTGGGCTGGCAGACTGACCCCCACAGACCCACCTGCCATCCAGGGATGCTGCAGCCTGGCTTAATGTGCTGTGGTCTGGACACATGTTTAAACTGCGTGCCCAGGACCTTTCTAGGAGCAATAAACTGCAGAGCAATTAATTCTGCATTTAATTGCTGCACACTAATGGCTCTTGTAGACATGCCCTGTGTCACAAAAATGTAAACCTAAAGAGAGATTTCTTCCTCTATGATTGTTATATTTCTGCCATCTAAATCTGCCACAGAGAAGTATACCCCACCCACCCACTCCAGATGTGCACCTGCCACACCAAAAGTGAGGCAGTGAAGCTGCACTGAGAGCACCCTCACTGCTGCTTTCATGCTTACCAGAGACAGGTATCTTGTGCAGTCATGCCCTTAAAGTCCAGGGCCTTCTCTAGTCAGTGCCAGTGCACATGATTTTGTAACCCAGTACAAACAGGGGCTCATATGTTGATTTCACAGCAGTTAGCCCTAACTCTAACAGTGGATCCCTCAGCTCTGCCTGGCCCAAGCATAGGGGCAGCCCAGGCCATGGTGTGTGTGGCCTATCCCACTGTTCCCAGGCATGCCTCGTAGCCAGACTCCATTTCCCAGCAGCCCTGGCAGTGGCAGCTCCTTCCAGCTGCTGCTGCTGGACCCAACTCCTCTGCCCTAGCATTCTTGCTTATCCATCCCACCACTGGGGATGGGAGCCACATGGACAGAGCATGCAGCTGAAAGGTTGGGTTGGGGGATGTGGGCCAGTGGAGAGCAGTGTCCTGGAGTGAGATGGGTGGGTGGGGCTGAGGACACCTCGGGATTTTGGGGTGGTGACAGTGCAGGTCTGGGGCCAGAGCAGAGCCATAATCCACTGCACGCATGCCCCTTCAGTGGGTGTGGGTTCTGTGGGAAGGGGTGTGCAGGGAGCAGATCTTGGCTCTGCCTTGCTCCGGCCTTACCCCTGGCCCCGCACTGCCCCAGGATTTTGGCCCTGGCTTTAGATGCAGCTGTCTGCCCGCACATGGCCACATCCCATCCGCCCGGCTATACACCCTGCCTGAGCAGCTCCCAGCCAGCCTCCATGGAGCCCCCATCATGGGGTGGTCATAGCACAGGGACAGAACCCTGGTTCTGCAGGCAGGGACATGAGAGATGTGCATCGCGACTTTACCCCAGCCCACATTGTCATGGCCTCATTATCCCAGGGTCTCCATGGAAGCGCACTGGGAGCTACACAGACAGGGTGCACAGCTGGCCAGGGGCTGTATCTGAGGCTGGGGCTGGCATCTTGAGGTGGTGACAGCATAGGGCCACGGCCGGGGCAGAGTTATGATCCCCTCCCTGCATGCCCCTGCCTACCAAACCTGTGCCCTGCATGCCCCTGCCTACCAAACCTGTGCCCATTGCAGGGACATTCAGGCAGAGTACTGCGGCTCTGCTCCAGGCTCCAGCCCCACACTGTTACTGCCTGGTAACCCCACCTGATAATTCTGGCCTTGCCTGCTCATCCTGCTCCTGAACACTACTCACCACGCATCTGTGGCCACATCCCACATAGGGAGTTTTGGTGAGGTGTTGTGCAGGGGCAGGCGTTGGTGACCCAACCTATAACCAAACTCCCTATGTGGCCCTTGGACCCAAAGAATTGCCCACCCCTGCTCTATGTTCTTTGCACTAGTATAATACTTGAGTACAGGGCAACAGAAAATCGTGTCCCTATTCTGTTCTGAAAAATGACCAAGTTCGCTACTGAAAATATGTCATTGTGCACCTCCCTCCCATATCAATATCATCAAATTCTGTGCAACCAACAATACTACTAGTTGTGTCTTCACTGCAGAAAGAAACACACATGTAATTATATGGAGACAGCTAATTTGAGAAAGCTATCTCAAGGTAAACTTCTACTGGAAATAATGTATAGGTAGAATTGACATTAAGGTTTATCTCAGCAATGAGGGAAAGCTACAGGGCTTTGTTTTCAGTAGACTTTTATATCAAGAGAGCTATTTTAAGTTACTTCTCTCATTATAAATGCTTATTTTTTTATTGCATTGAAGACAATATCAGTGTTTGCCACCTATTTTACATAATCAAATCCAGAAAAGACTGCACTTCCCTTTTCCCTTCCTTCAGTTGCAAGTACTTGTTCCAAACTCCAGGAAAGATGGGGTCCTCCTTTGCGTTGTTTGAATATGTTACAAAAACTCTATGAATACTACCCTTTTACACTGCATATCACATTCTGAATGTTCAGGGGCTGCTATAGGTAAGCCATTTCATGGCACAC
The DNA here is from genome assembly GCF_001723895.1 of Crocodylus porosus. NCBI lineage: Eukaryota > Metazoa > Chordata > Crocodylia > Crocodylidae > Crocodylus > Crocodylus porosus. The sequence continues at coordinate 6,355,308 of NW_017728912.1, read as the reverse complement.
CTGGGCCCTCAGCCCTCAAAACTCACAGAAGCTGGATCATCCCCAGTTTGGGTAGAGGGGTCTCTACAGCACCTGAGGATAAGGAATATGATGTGTTAGCTCAGTCTACACATTTTGAGCCACCAGAACAGAGTTTCTAGTCCTTTTTATCATCTTCCTTGAGGTTTGATTTTATTCTGCACGTCAGAACCCTGACAGTTTTTAAATGATTTTTTGTGGCTATATATCTGATGGCTGAATTCAATTAATTAATTGTTGCATTGAGGTCTATTGCTATAAAGACCATTCAGCAGTACTAAAGGAGGAAAAAAATGTATTGCACAAGTTTTGATAATGTCAGAATGGTTCAAAGCACCCTTAGGACTGGAGTGGCCTCATTCAACTCCTGAGCTTTCAATTTGCTCAGTAAAGCTTAAAAGAAGCAACGCAGGATGGGTCACAGTCTTTCTAAATTTAGGTGTGGAGAAGTAGCTATCAGAGCATTGAATCAATCACAGGAATATTGACTAGTTAGGGATCTGTTGTTTGCAGGAGGTAAAATGAGAAAAAGGTGTTCCAAGTAATGATCCTTAAATGTTCATCATTACAGCAAAACAAATTTGCACTGTACTAAGTGTCCAAGTTTTGTTTAATGTACTGCAGTAACAGTTTTTTATATTTGCACACAGAGTGGAGAGACTGAACGTCAGTATAAAGGAACTATTGATTGTTTTGTCAAGATATACAAACTAGAGGGATTTAATGCTTTCTTTCGTGGAGCCTTCTCCAATATCCTTCGTGGGACAGGAGGTGCCTTGGTGTTAGTGCTTTATGACAAAATTAAGGAAGTTTTTCATCTTGATGTTTCAAAGAGTTCATCTGACTAAAATAGTAGCTGCACATCTATTTTGATGGTATAATGTACAGTGGTACAAATCTTATTGTTTGGATAGCATGTTTTTCAGTTTCTCTGCTGCGTTTTTAATACTGTAAGAAATCACTTGGATGTGTTCAGGAACAGACTTGTGCTAAACTGAATATTAACTCTGATCTTTTAAAAAATATCTAAAGAGAGTTATTTGTTTTCCATCACAGAAAGGTATACATTGTCTTCTTTCCTTTCATTTTCAAATGGTTTTCAATGAGAAACAAATATCTATAATACAGAAAGAAAGATAATCACCCATGACAGTGGTGCTCAACCCCTAGCCCGCAGACCAGATATGGCCCCTGGAACCACATCCAGCCTGTGAGGCTCCCCACAAGTCTGGAAACTTGGTGGTAGGGGAGATGTGGCAATTAACACTGCCACTGCTTCCTCATCGCCAACTTTCCAAGACCTGCGTGTCAGGTGACATAACCCTGCTCACAAGGCCATGGGTGTGATCTGGCACGTGGCCTTATACAGGACTGGAGCTGGAGCACAGGGGTGGAGCTTCACACTGGGCCAGCCCCAGGTACTAGATCAGATCCTAGATAGGTCAGCCCCATGGACCAAACTGGGCCCCAACTGGGTCAGCTTCACACACTGGGTTGGGCTCTGGTCACATGTGTCAGAACCCAACTCTTGGCTGGTCAGCCCCACATGCCAGACCATTGGCAATCCCTGCATACTAGATCGAGCCCACAGATTGATTCTACACCACTCATCCAGCCCCTGGGGCCAAAAGGTTGGGTGACATATATTAGGGTGCTCTTCTGACACTAAACGTTACATTGAAAAATGTAACCTCCCTCTCTGGGCTTTACCAGCAATCTGGGGATCCTGAGAGGGAATCCCCTCTCAGGAAAGAGGGACAATCTTCAGCTAGAGGAATGGTTTGCAGTAGTGCAAATAGATCAGCCTGTGATAATTTTTGAAGAGGCCAGAGCTGGCTGGGATAACTAATGAAATGGACAGGACCTTCTAAGAAAGGACATAACTGATATGCAGGTAAAGTGCTTATTCATGTTATCTCTTGGGCTGTTTGCAAAGTCTGAGAGGGAATTTAAAGCCAGCCTTCCCTTAGAGAAAGTCTTTGGGAAGAACAGTCATAAGAGACCAATCTGCCATCCCCCTTCCAAGTGAGTTTCCCTGGTAGCATAGAAAGTGGCTGGTGGCAGCAGCAGAAGCAACTTGATACAAGGATGACAGTCAACATGGAAGTTATTGATAAGTCTGGAGTGGTACCTTCACTCATAAGTGGATGACGGTGACATTAGTTCATATGTACACAGGCAAATCAGCTGGACAAGATATGTTTGCTTGTTGGTGTTGCAATATTGCTCCTTGTGACATACTTCAAATAACATGACAATAGTATCTAATATAGCCTAATACTTGGTATGATCCCATATTGTAAACTAAAAGATGCAACCAATTCTAACCAGTGGAATTCCTACCAGGCAAATAAACCTGATCCAGAGACAGTGAATTAAGAGCTGTTAATAGTAGCATGAAGTGAAATGTGCTCATGTGTATTATTGGAAATGGTACAATCAGACCATCCATATTATCACAGTGATAATCCCATACAGAGCTGAGTGCCTGCTGAAATCCTGAAGCTAAAACATTTCCCTTGCAAATATAAGAATGGTTGACCTGTCCTGAGCAGGAAGGGATAAAGAAAATAACCTAGCAACATATCAAAATAAGATTAGATGCATTTGTGACTGGCAAATATCTCACAACATGAGATTTTATATTGCTTATTTCAAAAAGAAAAAGCAACAGTTTTAGGGAGTACTTTTAATAATGAAACTTGAACATTTGTGTTGGTGTCTAATTCATATATTTGAATGCAGAACAAAAGTAAAAATGGAACCTATTTAGGATCTTAATGCTTATTTAGAATACAAGTCAAGCTTATAACAAGACCTACAATGAGAAACCTAATGCATTATTCATGTAGGAAATGTACAATTTTCAATGTACAGAAATGTGATACTCTTCATTTGACTTTTTAAATATTTTGATGTAAGTGATTTTCAGAAATTATACCAGATTTGTGTAGAGCTATGACAACTTTGGGACAAAAAGGAACAACCCACCAAAATAAATGACACTTGAGTAGTATTAATTTAGGTTATTAGTTTAATGGAGATTAAGGATAGAAGGGACTAACAGATCATCTATAGTCTGATTCCCATGTATTACAGATAATTATGTTTCATTCAAGTACTGTATATCAGGAGCAAGGATTTGAGTTAAGCCAAATATTTGAATGCAAATTAATGCAGTGGATGCATGCTACTGGCAGGTAACAGGAGAGATCAAGGCTGGGGAATTGGCTCCGTGGTCGGACCCAAAGGGTGGTGGTTGATGGAAGTCAATCATCATGGTGCCCTTTGACCAGTGGGGTCCCCCAAGGCTCTGTCCTTGGACCTGTATTGTTCAACATGGTCATTAATGATGTGGATATTGGAGCCAGAAGCAGACTGGCCAAGTTTGCTGATGATACCAAACTCTGGGGTAAAACATCCACAC
>NW_017728912.1:6350194-6351338 GCF_001723895.1 Crocodylus porosus | reverse complement strand
AGGTCAAACAGTTATAAACTCCAGCAAGACCGTTTCAGGCTGGACATAAGTAAGAATTTCTTTACTGTCTGAGCCCCCAAGGTCTGGAATAGCCTGCCATCAGAGGTGGTTCAAGCACCTACTTTGAATGCCTTCAAGACAAATTTGGATGCTTGTCTTGCTGGGATCCTATCACCCCAGCTGACTTCCTGCTCCTTGGGCAGGGGGCTGGACTCGATTATCTTCCAAGGTCCCTTCCAGCCCTACTGTCTATGAAATCTATAAAATCATCCCCAAATGCCCCCAGAATGGCAGGGAAGGATTAGGTGAGATGATCCCACATGATCCCAGCAGGTATATGGCAGCCCAAGCTGTGGAGGAAATACAACCCCTTCTCTGTTCCCAGTTAGTCTGACTTGGGGGAAAGTTTCTTCCTATCCTCAGATCTGGAAATCTGTAGGCATGTCTACACGAGGCGCTAAATGCACAGTGGACTAATTCTACTGTGCATTAGCTTATCACAGCAAAAGCTGCACTACTGTGCTAACGCACGGTAGAATCAGTCTCCTGTGCATTAGCATCACTAAAAAGATGTGCAATCACATCTGTGCAGTAACTACGGCACATTAATGCATGTGTAGACATTCCCAGTATGATTGTTAGCATGTGAGCAAAACAAACCTACTGCGTACCTGCAAGGCTTCACTAAACTACTCCAGAAGATTGGCTCATTCTACTCAGTTTCCAGTGTCCAACCTGTGGCACCCCTTCTCTAGTCACAGCAATTATTACCATGAAACTCCTTTGGCATTTTCTTGTCAGTACCATGAATGCCTACAAACACAGGTGGGATTTGTCCCATGATCGGGCAGTTAGCATTAGGGGCTATAGGCTTTACAGGCACGATAGAGAAGGAAAGGTGGGGGTGTGGCACTCTATGTTAAGGAGCACTACACATCCTCTGCCAGCAGAATGGGGTCAGAGGAAGGGCAGGTTGAAGTGCTCTGGGTTAAGATTCAAGGGGACCGTGGGGAGAGCGATTTGATGGTGGGGGTCTACTACAGACCCCCCAACCAAGGGGAGGAGCTGGACCAGGAATTTTCGGTCCAGCTTGCAGTGGCACTTAAGGCAAGGGATGTAGTTGTCATGGGTGATTTTAATTACC
>NW_017728912.1:6324433-6350183 GCF_001723895.1 Crocodylus porosus | reverse complement strand
CAGCTTCCTAGGGAAGTGGTGCTGGCTCCTGCCCTGGGGATCTTTAAGAAGAGGCTTGATGACTACCTGGCTGGACTCATTTGAGTCCAGTCTTTTCTCCCGCCCAGGCGGGGGGTCGGACTTGAAGATCTACAAGGTCCCTTCCGACCCTACTTCTATGATTCTATGACACTTACGCTGCAGCGCCCATTGTAAGGATACCCAACATAGCGTTAAATGAACTAGCTTGGCTAGTGGGAACAATCTAACCCTGACATTACACAGCTCAGCATGAGCTAATTTACTCTGCTGAGAAGCGTAATATGACAACACTTCTACGGTGATGGCTATGCCTCCTTTGCATAGCTATATGGTTCCCTCTGGGCTTGGCGTGGTAATACCATTCTGGATTACTTCACAGAAGACTTGGGTTTGATTTCTTCCCCCAGGTTGCCATTTCATGAATTGGGAGTACTGCAAAAACATTATGCGTAGCTGCAATGCCTGGAGTCACTCAGGTCCAGTCTTACAATTTTTAATGCCTAAAGCTGCCAGAGTAGAAAACTAAATTGTGAGTAGTTTCCCCTTATGGTCTGGTTGCTAGAGACAGGATTTGACCTGGTTACTCTCTGTGATCATCATGCTAGAATAGGAAATAGGCTGTGAATTGCTGTAGCTAACTGTAAGCAGCAGCTTGTTTTGTTTGGGCTTAAAGCCAACCCTTGTGGCACTGCTAAACAATGAACCTTATGGTTGCAAACAGAGGAGTACTGAATAATTCTGAAGGAAGAGGTACCCATTGTTTCACGGCCAGAAGGATCCTGGCTGTGCTGTAGTAATAGGGAGGATAGAAAGCAGAGAGAAATCAGGAGAGAATCACAACTCTGGCAGGAACATCAACTTATATTGTTGTTACGTGGAGTTTTTCCAGTGATGCAATAACACTTCACAACACCACATTGAAATATCGAGTTATGTCAGACAATCAAGTTGCTATGTCAGAAAGAGAACTGAAAGATATTTATGAAGCTTTGCTGTCTCACAAGTAAGCTTTGGAAAATGTGGTCTTGATCCTTTTATGGAAAGTATCACATAAAAAGCATAAATGGGATTTATAATAGTGTTATGCAGGTTGCCAGTCACTCCCTATCTTAAAAAAAAAGGAACATAGCAAAGAAAGATGGAACTTTTTGGCACTGAAATGTTTCCAGATTGCACTTAGCTTTACATAATTTCATGCATTGTGATCAAAATGTTTTACTATGTGAGTGCTGTTCTGCAGCCAAAATGTGATACGAATTTAGTGCACAGGCAAGTGCAGAGATATCACAAAAGCATCAATAAAGGTGGCATTGACTGATGCTTTTGTTTGAAGTCTCAGAAGAATGAAATAAGTTGCTATTTATGGAAGCCCATTCACCCTTAGAGCACAGGAATTTCTCAAAGCTGAAGCACATTTCAGACACAGACACATACATATAAAAAAACATCTATGTGATGGGTCATTGTAACACATCTAGAATGACAATGTACGCAATGTACAGCACGCTTCATATTAATTTCTTGAACTAGACATTGCTTCCAAGTAGTTGGCTTTCAGATTTTTATTTTACAGGGCTTATTATGAATGGAAGCTGGGACTCACACACCTGGATATGAGAGCTCTAATCACAGGCTGTTATAAAAAAGGGATGCCGCCACCACCTACTCCTCCAGCCATCCTTCAGAAGAAAGCAGTGGCCATGATTGCATATCAGAGGAAGTCAAATCCTGTTGTTGTGTGAGGTGCGCTCTGAGAACGCCTATCAAATAAAACCCATAGGAATAATGGAATGACGCTTATAGTTGCTAGATGCCAATTGGGCTTAAATGTGAACTAGGTACTAAACTGCTCAGCCCTGCCAAGGTTTGGACAATTCTGGGCATGTGAAGAGATGTGATTTTAGGAGTCTAGGGAAACGTAAAAGTAAAAAGCCAGGTTTAGGCACTCCCAGGGCTGGGATGCAGTTAAGCAGATTAGCAGGAGCTTAGTTTTTTTTGGACTTTGGCATCTACATGCCACAGAAATCTGGTGGTTGTTTTCTAAGCTGTTTCCTGGATGTGGCTCTTAGTCCTAAACCAACTCTCATTGGAATTGTTGGGAGGGTGCTTAAAATCTACAGAACCTGCCCAGTACTTTGTAGATTTTGGTTTGTGACCCAGCTCTGTGTCCCACAGTAAAATAGGAAATGAATATTTACCTCCTACACTCTGCAAAGGTGCTGTGCGTATAAACAGAACTGACATTGTGTACGCACTTGGAAATCTCAGATGAAAAGCGGCTGTGTAACCTGAACCTATACATTACTCGTAATTAATGATGACATACAAAATTATATTAATCACACTTTACTTAGCCACCGTCACCCAGCAGTAATTATACAGGATCGCTGTAATTACAGCAAATTATATTATGTTGCCATAAATAATTATTTTTATTAAAAATAGACAGCTTACATATCACTGGGTTTCATATTATATAATGCATAGTCATCCGAGTCACTGTCCTCTCACTGGGATCCACACTGCATAGTCTACAGAGGATCTCTGCTATTGAGTATTACAAATGTTAGATGCAAAAACAAAGGGGATGAGTCTCCCTGTGTAGGTAGGCAGCATCACTCAGGTCCATAGATTTGGCATTAGGGAGTCCTGGTTAGATTGGTAAACGCTGTGGGGGATTTGCTTTCTGCTGAACCGCGGGGCATGGCCCTCTACCAGAGACCTCAAGTGTATATCAAATCAACATTTCATAGAAGCAGGACCCACTTTACCAGCTGCAGCTCCCGCTTTATCTGTGGCAGGTTAGGGGGGGTTAGGTCTATGTTGTGGCAGGGTTGATGGTGGGCTTATGTAGAGTTTATGGTTTCTAGGGATGGTTTGATCCTGCCTCAGGCAGGGTGTTGGACTAGATGATCTCTGCAGGTCCCAGCTTGACTTCTTTAGGACTCAATGACTCTATCCTCAGTGTTTTCTTTGCAAAACGCTGCGGGGTGGGTAGACAGGAGCTTCTCAGACGCGCAAACGTAGGTGCCAACCCCATGGGTGCTCTGGGGCTCAACCACCTACAGAAAAAAATTAGCAGGTGCTCACAAGCCACGGCTGTCTTGGTTTCACGTTAGAAACCAAACATGTAAACATCTGTGGCTGCTTGCAGCCATTAAAAAAAAAAAACCAACAAAACCATGCTTTACCAGAAAAAATAGCGCATTACTTCAACCTGGCTCTGCAGCATCTGTATAGATCAGGCGCTTCAGCAGTGCTTTCCGGCACTTTTAGCTAAAGCTGATTCAATCAGCTATCAGTAAAACTGCCCAAAAAGCTCCACTAAAGCCCCGGATCTTTACAGACACCAGGTGAGCCAGGTTGAAGCAACACCCTGCTTTTTCTGGGGGTGTGCAGTGCTCGCCCCCCTGCAAATAAAAGCACCTGCTGGCCAAAAGCGAAGTCAGGGCTTTGTAAGTGTGTATAAGTGTGTAAGTGTGTGTTTAAATGTATGTGTGTAAGCATGTATATGTGTGTGTGTTTAAATGTATGTGTGTATGGGTATATGCATACAGGTGTATGTGTGTAAGTGTCTGTAAGTGTGTAAATGTAGGGTACAGGTGTACAAGGTCAAGGTCCCACTGGGCAAGCCGGGATGCCTCAGCAGTACCGTGGCTCCCACACGCCTGAGCCGCGGGAGCGCCGCTGCAGCAGGAAAGGGGCGGCAGAAGCCGGGCCGAGCCCCGGGCGCGGAGAAGCACCAGCGGCGGCGGCGGCGGCCGCGACGTGTCGCTGTGCGAGCCGCCTCCCGCTCCTCCCCCCGCCCCTTTCCAGATCTTTCTCGAAGGCAGCCCGAGCAGCTCCGGAAATAGCCGAAGCCGGAGCCAGGCCGAGCGGCCTCCCTGCCCGGCGCCTCACAGCGCATGCGCCGTGCACAGACACCGCCGGTTGGTGCCTGCTGCTCCGCAGTGGGGGAGCGGCGCGGGTAGAGCCGGGCCGGTACCAGCAGCACCAGCACCAGCGCCTCCCGCAGCCATGTCCGTGGTCGGAATCGACCTGGGCTTCCTCAACTGCTACATCGCCGTGGCGCGCAGCGGCGGCATCGAGACCGTCGCCAACGAGTATAGCGACCGCTGCACCCCGTGAGTGTCCCCGCGCCTCGGCCGCCCGCGGCCCCCGGCATCCGCGAGGCGCCCGGGTGGGGGCGATGCCAGGCTCGGCTGCCTTTCGCCAGAGCGCCCGCCTGGGGCGCGGAGCCGGCGTGAATTGCGGCTCTTTGTCTGCAGCCAGGGTTTTTGGGGTGGGTTGGGTTGGGGGGGGTACAAGCAGCACTTCAAACGCGGTGTAAGAGACGTACTTAAGAAGTAGCTCTTGCCTAGGGATGGCTTCGTGTAACCCCGTACAGCCAGCCCTGGCTTGTGCTGAAATGACTTCTCCTTGCAGAGCGCTTTGGGGGTGCTGTGAGCGCCTTGGCACTGCCCTACTTGTACGGGCACCTGAGGGGGTGAAGGCAAATGTAGTCCTAGCATGGAGAATTCGCTCGGTCCCAGCTGAGGCTGCGTTAGAGAGGGAGGGGGTGTCCAGCAGGTGCCTCTTACTGAGGCACACGGAGATGCTTCCTATAACCTGAACTTGGTGAGCTGCTTTTTGTAGAGGTTACAATCCCTGAGGTACGGTGTTAGTATGTTTGTGCTGATTCTTGCCATGCTTCAGAAGTAGCACAGTAAAGGTTTGGGAGAAATGCTTTCTACTATTTTGCTCTGAAGGGAAAGCAAGTTCCGTAAAGGGGCAAGTCTCAATGTGTGGAGGCTTTCCATAGTTAGCCCAAAACCTCACTGGGTCAATTGACCTTGTTTTAGACTACAGCTTTTGGAGTATAGCTTGCCGAGAAAAGGGCCCTGTGAATTTAGAAACCCTCAGTGCCTCTGCTGCTTCTAAGGAGGATTGAAAAGTAGGGTGTTAGGTAACACATGCTAACTAAACACTTCCTTAAGGTACGTCAGCATCAGTTCCCAAATGGATGTTCCAAAACCGTGGCCTTTGTGCTTTACTTCACGGCTTAGCAAGTGCTAAAGGGGTTTAAATTCTAATGTAAGCAAGGCAGCGCAGGCTTGCCTTTATATCTCAGTGGAGGTAAAGCCCTAGTTTTGAAGATGTGAAGGAGTAAGTTCTTTATACCAGTGTTTTTCAACCTGTGGGTCACGACCTGAAAGTGGGTCACAAAAATATATGAAAGGGCTGAGGCAGGGTTTTCCATCCTGGCTCTTCCCTGGGGCAGGGTGCCTCAGCCCCACCCCACTTCCTCCCTCACTGTGGGGGCCTTGATCTGCCCCCATGTCCCTTTCCCCCAACCAACTTACTGGCCAGAAGCTGCTGTTCAGCTTCCCATGCCTCACACACCCACCCCCTGCCCCACATACAGGGGGGTAGGGGGCAGTGGGTCAGAAGCAAGGGGTACTGGGTTGGGACTGGCCATCGATGTTTAAAAATGGGTCCTGGAACAAAAAAGGTTGAAAACCTCTGCTTTGACCAGTGGTCTCCAAACTGTTTTGATCGCGCACTCCTATCAGTAAAAAAATTTTTGAGCACGCACCCCCAATAGATGTATATTTATTTATTTATAATTTATATACATGTAATACTCAGCGTAACACTGTACAAAGTTTGGAGACCACTGTACGCAGTACCTCCGTGTTGTGGAACTCCCACTCTTTCCTCAGGATACCTCGTGTACCATACGTGACGTGACCATCTGACATGTGGACCGAGTGAGGGCGCCAGTGTCAATCAGTATATTAAATATTAGTAAAACTTAATTTCTTTCTTATTTTTTTAGATAAAAAACAAATGTAAATAGAAGTTCTAATATTTTCTTCCCGCACCCCAATGGATCGTCTTGTGCACCCTACTTTGGAGACCACTGCTTTAGACTACAGTTGGGACAAATATTCTTTACCAGCCTGTCTCAAATTTTATGTTATAACTGAGGAATGTGGTTCATTAGCATTCCAGCCGTGACTTTATTGGAGTTACTAATATGTATGCAAACCTTCAGCACATACAGAATAGAAACAAGGATTGAAAATAATGTGCTTACCAGTGATATGTAAAGCAGGGCTGTCATTAGCTCAACAGTTTCTGCAGCATTAAGTCTTAGTGGGACTGGCACCTCTTGGAGTTTTCTTGCTCATCTTGAAAACGTTCTGAACAGAGGTGCATCTGTATATCAATCTATATTGTATCGGCACTGATAAAACGAAAATTGACATTATTGGCAATTGGCTTTTTTTTGGCCAGTAATGTCGCCAATAATTGCTACCTGCATATGCACAGTTGCAGCATGCACATGGCCAGCTTGGAGAGCAGCATCAGTCAGTTGGGGGGAAGAGGTGTGGGGGGGCAGATCAAGGCCCCCACAGAGAGGGAGTAAGTGGGGTGGGGCTGAGGCGGGGACTGCCCAGCTGGGGCAAGGTGCAGGATGGAGTGGCTTTTTCCGGAGGGTGTGAGGGGTGCTCCTGCCACTGCGTGCACCCCCAGGGGAGACATGGGGGAGCATGTGCCTACCAGATCTGTATGCGGGGTGAGGGTGGGCTGCTGGCTACATTGGGTTCTTCCTGGTGGGGTGGTTGGGCTGGGGTTGCCCGGGGCGGGCAGTGGTGGTGCTGGGAGCAGGGGCTACAGGGTGGGCTGTAGCCCCCACTCTTAGTTCTGTCACTGTCTGCCCCATGCAGAGCCCTGGGAAGAGCCTGGTGGTGTCTGCAGCAGCAGCCCACCCTTGCCTGTGCACAGATCCGGGGGGGCACACTCCCCCCTCATCCCTCCCCTGTGGGTATGTGCAGTGGCAGGAGCAGCTGCACCCCGCCCCCCCCCAACAAGCTGCTTGCGGCTCCATCCTGTTCCCTGCCCCTGTCCCAGCTCCACTCTCTCCCTCGCTGTCGGGGTCGTCTCGATCTGCCCCCCTCTCATGCTCTTTCCCTCCCACCATACTTAACAGCTGGATACTGCTCTCCAAGCTGCCAGGCTGCATATTAACAATTGAATTGGTATTGGCTGATATGGCTTGTTATTGGTCATTGGTGTAGGCCCAAAAAATCTTTGTTGGTGCACCCCGAGTTCTGAACTGAATGCTTGGTAGGTGGGAAATGCACGCACGCCTGCACACGCATGTACCTGGAATGCGTAGCCACAGTGTCTGTAGTTGGGGAGTGGGGGACTTCCCCTGACATTGATCCAGTAATTTGTGTGTTTTTCCATATTGCTGACACTCCCTCCAAACCGCTTTGTGGGGTCTGGTGTATCAGCGCCACAGGGTCTCGTATACCAGCATCCGCGCTCTTCAAAATGGTATCAGGGGCACTTGAACTAGAGGCGCCCCTGCCTCTATTTTGAAACATGGGGACGCTGATACAGGGAAGGCAGAGGCTGGCTGGAGCATGGTAATTACCATGCTCTAGTAGACTTGATTAATCAAGTCTGCTTTGTCGCGCTAATTGCAATGCATCAGAGCAGCCTCCATGCTCGCGTGTAATCACTCACAATGAGCAACTCTTATACCTGCTCAGTACCTTCTGATTTGCAACTTTAAAGCAGTGTTTCATAGCCTATGGGTTGCAACCCGAAAATGAGACTCAAAAATATATGAAAGGGTTGCGAGCAAATTTTAAAAATGTTTTCTCCTTTAAAAGAGAAAAACATGGGAAACTGTGGCTTTTCCCTTGCAAGATGTCAGAGTTCCAGCTTGCATGGGGCTACTTGCAGGCCCCTCGTCCCCGGCCCACACACCCACCTCCTGCCCCACAAACTGAAGGGCTGGGGCCTGGGAGTGGGAGGCAGCGAGGTGCACTAGGTCAGGATTAGTCATCAACATTTACAAATGGGTCCTGGTACAAAAAAGGTTGAGAACCACTGCTTTCAAGCTCATGCACAGAATTTAATACTGCCTTTTAACAGAAAAATGGCAATCATTTCTTAAGTATAAATGCTATAATACTAAGAGTAAATGATAACTAATACCCATGTGGCCAGTTCACAACCACCCTAAGTATTCTCTTACAAGTTCTTTCTTTTCCATATTCAAATATGCCTCAAACATTTGTATACTAATCATAAACATCTTCAAGGCATGTTGACTAGTTCAGTCCTAGTTCAAACAGATAAACCATTTTTCATGGTTTAAAATAATAGATGTTAATGGTACATATGTATGTAGGTTGTCTGCAGAATTTTTGTTAAGCTTAATTATCACATGGTTTAATACAATCCATCAGAGGAGACTGCCAGATGACATCACAGTGGCATACAGCTTTCTCCTGAGAAGAAGCGAGAAGGCAGGAGAACAGCCACAGTATTGTTATTGGTAAAGCAGTGGACTGAGTTACATGACACCTGAGTTTTGTTCCTAGCTGCTTGGTCCAAGTCATTCTCTCTCCCTGTGCCAATGTTTCCGTATCTGTAAATGGGGCATAATGATACCATCCTTCTTCATGAAGTATTTGAGGTCTACTGGCAAGTGTTAGAGCCAAATATTTGCTAAAAAATACATAACAAATGCATCGCATCTTAAAGAATATATTTTGTTACTGGAACATTAAATCTTTTAGGTTGATTGGGTGTTAAATCTTTTAGGCTGCTACAAAGCCTTTCTTAGGAAGCAGAAAAGGAAACACGACTTTTAGATTACTACATGTCAGCTTCCTTGTAAGTAGTGTATTACTGGCTATCTTTTCAAGGTCCCTATGTGTTTTTTCTTGATTTTGGCTGATTGACTTTGAAGTATGTTTATTATGGTTCTTGTCAGAAACAACATATAAATTCAGTAAGCGCTGCTAATGCCTTTATACACCATGAAAAATTAACTTTACCAGTCAGGTTATAAGGTTTTATTTTGAACATATGTAATCATCCTGAATCTAAATTAGCATCCAGAATAAAACTGATAGTCTACTACAAAGGAGGGGAAATATGGAATAGACTGACTTTTGAAAAACTCTTTTTAAAAGTAATTTTAAGGAGAAGCAGATGGTCTACCTGTTTGCAACCTCACTGAATTGTAAAGTGCCAAAAAAATCCATTGTAAATTTTCATGCGTCATGCTTAAATGGAACATATTTTTAAATATAAAAGAGCAGTATCATAGAAATGAACTGAAGTGTTTTCAAACTATTTATGGAGTGCTACAAAATAAATATTCTTTTTTTAATCCCTGATACTACTTTTTGTTGCAGCTAAATTTCTTTCTTTTCTTATTTAGAGCTTGCATATGTCTAGGATCAAAAACCCGAGCCATTGGCAATGCAGCAAAGAGCCAGGTAAATGCATCTAAAATCTATTTTGTCAAATGACTCCTCTTTTTGAATTAAGAAAAGTAAAATTTGACAAACCTTATTCCATTTTACATTCTAACTGGGCTTTAAATATATAAAGTAACTCCTTTTCACTTGGTTTTTTTAAGAGTTAGTAAATAGTTAATTCATTTCTGTTTAAAATTAATCATAACATTGTCTTGAGTTAATGGATATCCATTCCCTCTTGAAAGGAGAATAATACAGGAAACAAGCAGGTTGCTGTCCTGCACTCCTCATCCACTCCTAGGGCAGGCAATTATTTCAGGCGGAGGGCCACTTACCCAGTTTTGGCAAGCTGTTGAGGGCTGCATGGGTAGCCCTGCCCCTTGACAGGTGCCCTGCCCCCTGTTCACCATCTTGGGACCAATGTCCAAGGGTCAGTGCCCTACATGGGGCCCAAGCAGGGCGCAGGCTGGCAGGGGTCTTTGGAGCTGGGCTGAGCTGCACCAACAGGGAGAAGGGGGAGCTGGCCCAGCTCTGTAGAGCCCCTGCCAGCCAGGACCCCGTACCCCTGCCACCCTGTTCTGGGCCCTGCCGGTGCGGGCCCTGGGACACCAGTGTGGGCCCTGTGTACCTGCTCACTCCTAGTGCTTCGCAGCCCCGCGGTACAGGCGGGGGGCAGCGCACAGCCCTGACCCCCCTGCTTGCTGTGCTGGGCAGCGTTTGCTACTGCCATCTTTGTGCTGCCCAGTGTGTGAGCTCCTGGCAGGCAGCAGCAGCAAGTGCTGCCCAGAGTGGCAAGTGGGAGGGTCACAGCTGCCGCCGCCGTGCACAGCCGTGACTGGTGATCCCAGAGCCAGCATGGGGCCCAGGCTGGCAGCGGGTACAGGTTACAAGTTGGTGTGGAACACAGGGAAAAGCAGCATCTCATCCGCCCCATGGCTGGCACCCCACGCTGCAGCTGCTCACATCCCGCGTGGGTCTGCCTGTGCCTGCTCAGGACAGCCCTGTGTGGGCTGCAAGCGGCTGCAGCAGAGCGCACCAGCCACAGGGCAGTTGAGGGGCTGCTTTTCCCCGGGCTCAGCTTTTCCCTGGGCCCCTTGCCTGCCCGGGGTCCTCTGCCACCCCTTACCGGAGATTCCAGCAGTGCTGGGGTAGCCATGTGGTCCCAGGCCAGAAGCTCCTGCTGGGGCTTCCAGCTGGGGGGGCGGGGCCAGGCAGGCCCTGCTGTTGCAGGAGCCCACTGGGCTTCCCCTGGGTTCTGCTGCCCCTGGTTTCTGTTGCATTTGACAAGAAACAAGGACAGATCAATATTAATTTTCTAAATTTTTTAGGGGCCTTGCAGGCTGGATAGAATGGCCTTGTGGGCTGGATTTGGCCCGCACACTGTGTTTTGCCCACCTCTGCCCTTGGGAATGAGTATAAGTTGAAGTCCTCAAATTCAGAAAGGTGTTAAGTTTTCATTTAGAGAAGTTTCTGCCCCTTCCAGTTGCAAACACAACCTTTGAAGTGAAACTGAAATAGTGCTATCTTTGAGCATATGCACCACTCTAATGTCTTGTGGTGCTGCTCATGGCTTTTCTAGGCAGTAGAATGAAGTGGACAAGACTCATCAGGTTTAATACTGTTGGTCAGAATTCTGAACAGCAGTAAAACTAACATTTTTTGTAATGTTTGTGGCTGATCCGGTGAGCAAGAGAAAATCTTCCCTGGAGCTAATCACTGAGGAAGAAGCGCACTCTGCTTTTCTCCCCTCCTCTCCCCTAACCACCAAAAGGCAGAGAAGAGCCCCTTTAAGCAACTAATAATGTAGGAAATGGAAATAATGATACTAGAAAGCTCCAGGACAAGGAGGAGAGATTCTTATCCTTTCTTTTCCTGGAAAGTGAGCTATCTATGAAAGCTTAACAGGCACTTCTGTTTCTAGGAGCCAAAAAATTAGAGTTCATATAGGAGTGAGAAATATTCTAATAGAAGTGGCTGCTTTGCTCAGATCAGTTTTACAAAACTTAGCAGAACTCAGCTCTTGGTCTCTGCTGGAGAGAAGGGCCCTCTCTTTTATATTCATTTACATCTGTAAAACGTTGGTAGTAAAAGGAAAGTCAGATTTATCAAGCTTTGTAATAGGGCACTTCAGCTGGCCTAAAACTTGATTCCAGGAAAACCAGATGAATCCATTCTTCTTTAAAATCTATATTTCAGATTAACTAGGTTGAAATATGGGGCTAGAGACTGGCTAAAGGGAGTGTCCTTCCTAAATTGGATTTGCCCTCAAATGCAGCTTCTAGCTTTGGAACTTACTAGAAATAATAGCTTGATTTTTAAATAATCATTTTAAAGTAGCTTTGTGTAGTGTTGCAGTTAGTTATTGGAGTACTGTGTTTGGGCATGTTTAGTGTCTGTGTCCAAATAATGGTGTTTCATAGTGGCAGACTATATTAATTTTGTTAGTATCCTGCTTCTTGGTTTAAAACAAATGATTTTGAGTCTTGAAGTGACATGTATAATAAAAACACCATGCTTAACAAACGTTTCATTGGGAAATGAGGAAAAAGGTTCCAGTCCTGAACAATTTGAACTCAAGCCATCAATTCTAATTCTGTGCTTTAAGCCTGAGCTAAGTAGATGGCTTTTTTTTCCAGGTGGTCTTCTAGCATACATCTCATATCGGTAAATGAAAACAAATTTATCTTCTGCAGATTGTCACAAATACTAAAAATACAATACATGGCTTCAAAAAATTGCATGGAAGAGCATTTGATGATCCTTATGTACAAACTGAAAAGATCAAACTTCCCTATGAGCTTCAGAGGATGCCAAATGGGAGTGTAGGAGTAAGGGTAAGTTTTACAGCTTCTGTGCAGTACCTTCAACTGTGGTTATCATATAAGCACTTTTCCATTTGTGGCAAAATATGGCCCTTCATCAGACTTCCTATTCTGTTTCTTAAAATTGTAAAGAGCACTAGATATTAGCATATGCATCCTGTGCTAGGGGGGAGAAAGTAAATAGATGAGTTTGTGCTCTCTTACTGTTTGGTAACAAAATCAAAGTAGTCCTGAAAATGAGGTTAAGAGCAAATAAACTTAACCCATGTCCACTTTCAAAAAATATCAAGACTATATCTAGGTATAATCAACAGAAAAAAATAAGGAATTGGGTCATCCTTTTTCCTTCCGAATGTGTGCATCTTATCTCATACTCTTTCAACTGTTATGTAATACCTGCTACCTGTCCTGAGGTGATGGTCCGAGACAAGGTTGAATGTAGTTCTGTGTAGTTGGCATTCCTGTTGCTGCTCATAGATTTGAATCTTAGTTTTCCAGCGTTAAATATAGTTTCCTTATGTTGGTTAAGTCCTCAAGTGTTTAGCTTTCTGTCTACGTATTTGTAGGTTAGGATTTAGTGCATACAATGCACTGTTTCACTTGTATCATGCTGCCCTCTGTTTGATACCTAAAAGGGCCCCTCTATCCCAGCACCTTAACTACAGGAATAAAACAGCCACCTATTACCAAGAGAACTCTGCTGCCAGAATTTTCTTAGTGTTGTATATGTCATGTAGAGAGGGCCACTTCTTTACGTGGTCTCAATTCTGAACTTCTCTGGGTTGATGAAGAAAAGCTAGTTAACTGCACCAGTGCTGTAATGAACTAAATAGATTAGATGCAGAAGAATTATCTAGGGTTTTCCAGAGCCTCCATATCTGTGGCAACTTGTGTATGAGAAAAACGGGACTAATGGGAACCTCATGGGTCAGAGTCCACACTGTTGCTGTCACAGATACCTTGTCTAATCCCTTCTTATAAATATAATCATTTTAAAGATAATTACGTGTTTTGCACCTGATACTCTGGAAGGTTGTTCCAGGACTTAATTCCGCATAAGCTTGCTATGTCACGAGGAAGATGATAAAATCATTCTTTTTCCCTAATAGATTTTATTTATATATAGCAATGGTTTTCACTGTTTCTAGACTCAAGCTATCCCTCATTAGATTCAAGCCCCCCTTGGAAAATGCCAGGTCTAGGCTTTTATTTTTTGCTTTTTACTGTGGAAAAATTGAGTTCTTTGCAACACAAGAATTGCTCTAAGACAACAATAGATCAGAAGGGTTTTGATACACAAATTCCTATTTGAAATTTCTGGGTTTATTCTGTGACTCCTGTTTAGTTGTTTGCACACTTAATGCTAATACTGTATGACGTTCCATATCACCCTTAAAAGGATCTTATGGTGCCCTAGTTAAGAATCGATGATATTAGGATCTTTGTTGTTTCACTTGGTTTGTCCATAGCAATGAATTTTGTTTATATCTTTGAATAAAATAGTGTGCGTCTTTTAAAGTATCTGACTTTTTTAAAGTCTTGGATCTATGGAACCCAAGTTCAAGAAACACTAGCATGACCATTTGTTATAAACCAGTGGGTGCCCATCTTTTTGTCAGGCATGACCCAAATTAGCCCTGGGACCTCCCTGAGTGCCACTCTGATCCCTTTCCCTTGCCCAGTCTGCTGCTCTGCTTTCATCTGTATGCTCCCCCCCCCATCTGCTGTTCTTCTTTTTGCTTCTTGTCCTATCTTCCACCATTACCTGCTCCCTCCCCAGTCATCCATATGCCACACAGGTTGCCTGTGTTACTTGTAACACACATGCCACAAGTTGGTCACCCCTGTTATAAACATTCAGCAAGAATTGAAACCCTCTAGTTCAGTGGTTCTCAACCTTTTTTGAACCAGGACCCATTTGTAAACATTGACAAGTCCTGACCCACAGCTTCTTGGCCCTGCACATGCCCCTCACTCCCCACTCACAGCCTCCTGGGTCCTGCTGGTGCCCCTCACTTCTAAGCCACAGTCCCCTGCCCACCTCCCCTCACCATGCTGGTGTCCTTCACTCCCAATCCATAGCTCCTTGTCCCTCCCAGCCCTGCTGGTGTCCATCACTCCCAACCCACAGCCCCATGTTTTCCCCCCCAGCCCTGCTGCAGTGTGGTGGCTGCAGCTGCTCTGGCTCATGTGGGGGACAGCAGAGTGAGTCCAGCCCTGGCACTGACTGGAGGGAGGAAGGGAAGCCTGGGGCACCCCCCCTTACTCTAGGCTGGGCCTCCTGCATGTGCCAGGCAACCTGGTCACAGTCCCTTCCCCCATCCCAGTTAGCATCTGGCTGCCCCACCCCTGCAAATACAGGTACCAGCCCCGATGCCATTGCCCCCGAAGGGCTCTTCTGCTGGAGGGGCAAGCACATACCCCCACCCGCCTGTGCCCTGACGCAGTCTCGGCATCTGGCCACCTTCCCCTAGTGACAGCAGGCACCCATTCCATCTGCATCTGCACACCCACACGCCTCCAACCCCCACTCCCCATACACTTGTATACATCCAGCTGCTGGGCCTGCTCCCACCACCCTGCCTGGCTGCGTGCCAGCTACATGCATGTATGCACACAGATGCATGTGCACCTGCTACCTCCATTCTCCCCAGACAGTTCCTTGCAGGCTGGAATTAATTTATGAATCTGTGACCCTTTCAAATATTCTTGTGACCCACTTTCAGGTTGCGACCCACAGGTTTTCTCTAGTTTGATTGAAGCTAGTGCTTCTCACTAGTGTGTGTAGCACGCAACCATTGTATTAGCTGATACTGAAAGTCACCTGTGCTCACAGCATGGTACAAAACATAGATGTTACTGCCTAGCAGACTTGAAATTTACGTGTGCTGAAACCTGGAAACAATTTGTGACTTATTAAAGATTCCACTTCCATTCCTTAGGGACAGTCTGGTTTATTTCATGACTTGTATACATGTGGTGTATTTGACTCCCTCCCATCTCTGAATAGGTGAGATTATTTTTAGCTCCTGTGTAAGATTTTGGAAGAAGCCTACCAAGAAAAATGTAGACTAAAATTAGCAGAAGCTTTTTAATTGATACACAATGAGAATCTGGTTTCACTTAAGGTTTAATGATGACAAAACTTTGAGAAGATTTAGCCTATAAATTGTAGCTTTTAAGTGTGAAATTCAAGTCTGTCCTGAAAATGTTTAACTTTGTTTTAGGTGCGATACTTGGATGAGGAGAGACCATTTGCAATTGAACAGATTGCAGGAATGCTGCTGGCCAAACTTAAAGAAACTTCAGAAAATGCTCTTAAAAAGCCAGTGGCAGACTGTGTGATTTCAGTAAGTTCTGTCATTTTACCAAAGGTTGTACTTATAGATACGTAAACATAGATTAGGATACCCTTTGTTGCACGTTAACTGAAAAATACTGCAGTGCACAAAATACTTATTTTTTGCTACTCGTTCACAAAAAAATGAGGTCTTTGCTAAAGTGTTTTTCTTGTTGAAGAGAGTCTTCATTGAATAATCCTTTAAAAAAAAATTAGAGGTGTACCGATACATCAGTCTGATATCAGATCGGCACTGGTATAAAGAAAATTGACTATAATGGAAATCAGCCTGAAGTGGCCAATAATTTGGCCAGTAAATGTCTATGTGTGCATGCACAGCGCACAGGCAGTGAGGAGCACAGCCTGGAAGCTTGGAGAGCTGTGTGAAGCTGGTAAGTATGGTGTGGTGGAAAAGGAGGGGGGAGTGAAGGGGCATTGGGGGGCAGATCAACACCCCGCCATGGTGAGGGAGTGGGGCTGGGGCTGGGGCTGGAGTAGGTGCTGCCCAGGCGAGGCGCGGGACAAGATGGAGACATCATTCGGGGGGCAGGAAGGGGGAGTGGCTTCCATCTCTGCATGCACTTGGGGGGGGTGCCCCCGTGTCTGCATAGGGCAGAGGGGGCTGCAGCTGGGGCCGGGGGACATGCCGGGCTTTTCCCAGGAGAGGGGGCAGGGACTGTGCTGTGCTGTGCTGCATTCAGGGCAGGTGGTGGAGGCACTGAAAGAGGGACTACTGTGGGGGGCACCATCCATTTTGCTGTAGCTCCCATGTAGCACCCCCCGACCCCGCAGTTCTACCTGCTCCAAGCACAGTGCAGCATGGCCCAGCCCCACGACGCGCCAGGAAGAGCCTGGTGCGGCCCCAGTCTGCAGCTGCAGCCTGCCGTCGTCCATGTAGATCTGTGTTCCGTCCCATGCCCTGCCCCAGTTGGGCAGCACCTACCCCACCCCCACTTCCTCCCTCACCATGGGGGGTGTTGATCTGCCCCCCCCATGCCCCTTCCTGCCCCTCCCACCACAACAGACTTACCAGCTACATGCAGCTGTATTGGAAATCGGATCAGGATTAACTGATATGCCTCCTTAAAAATCAGCCATCAGTATTGGCCCCCAAAATCTCTATTGGTGCACCTCTAAAAAGCAAGCCTGGTGTAGTGATTTGCAGAGCTGTGTAACTGTTGCAATACCTTCTTAAAAGCTAAATCAGCTTAACTGCTTTCTAACATCTAAGCTTTAATGTAAGAATTCAAGAAACAACTTATTAATGATTTTTAATGTTACAAATTTTTAAATCTAGTTTGTACCTAAAATCTGTGGTCATCTTGAGTCTGGATGTTAACACTGTATGTTAACATACACAATTTTATGGTACTGATTCTCTCTTTCTCTCTTGAGAGTAATTGTGAAACTTGTTTTGTAAAAGTTTGAACAGGTGGAACCAGCCTACTGCATTAACTTAAATAGCTTCTATAAACTTTCCCCAGCGTTCACAATTTACGGGACTGTCTTGTTTTTTCATTTGTTTTATGGATATGTTTAATCCTTTGGGTCAAAATTGATGTGCTATGAGATTAGCATAATGTACTACAATTTTGTTGAAACAGGTCCCCAGTTTCTTCACTGATGCTGAAAGGAGGTCTGTAATGGCAGCTGCACAGGTGGCAGGGTTAAACTGTCTGAGACTGATGAATGAGACTACAGCAGGTAAATTTGCTACTTCCTCAGGGAACTAAAAATAAGTTTAAATATTGTCTTAACAGCATAAGACCTTAAGTTGTAAGGCTGACTCTTCAATGCTTGTATTAAATAAGTGATGTTACAATAAAAGGTTAGCGGGTTTTTTTAACCTGTCAAATCATTCATAAGTTACTTGTATCTGTTTTTCATCTCCTGAAAACCAAACGATATTACCTCCGTTAAAATAACTACTCCCTGTGCTGGGTCCTCTAATTAAAAGTGAAGCAGCTGAAGTAGGCGAGCACCAGCTGAGGCTAGCAGGCCACCCAACCAGTGAGGGATCCCTGGGATGGCGGCAGAACGCAACCTGCATTGAAGCATGATGGATTTGATGCAAACATTCAAAAAATCACTGAAACCTAAAGTGCTATGTCGACCACATCCATCAAGGGTTAACTTAGAGTGGGATCCACCATTTTTAAAGTGCTTTAAGTGTCATGCATGTCTGTTGTGTTATGGCTTTAGAGCACTTTCTGTGTACGTAACGCATATTTAACTGTAACGTCTGTACCTAGGTTTAAAGAGTTGCTAAGTCCTAAATCTTAAAAAACCTCTAACAGGTAGCCAATCTGTTAGGGGAAAAAAAATTGTTTTTACCTAGGTTTCAAAAACTTAAGTTGCTAAATAGTGAGTGCCAGATACACTTGTGAGTGGACAATTCAGCAAGAAATAGTTTAACTTGAAGAGTAAGAACCCCAAAGTGGACCCAGTTTTTATACTCTGTTGCTTAGCTAAAATACAAAAGAAAGAAAATTTAATAGATCTGGAGGGAAAAGTATAAAAGTGTTCCTTCTAGGTGCTACTTTTAATATTCATATGCCTATTCTTATTGCCTGTCTATGCCTAATCTTGCCTATAATTAATCTTGTCATGAAATCACTAAATGTACTTCAGGCAACCTCCGACCTTTATCCCAATTTTGATCCATACGTTTTACTTGAAATCCCTAAAATGGTTTACACTTTGACATTCTCTCGCATGCTGATTTCCTTTTTTTGTTCTTAGCAAAACTGTCGTCAAGTAAATACAAGTAACTCTATACTGTCCTATCATTAAAGGCCCCCTATAGTCTGCATGCTTTGCAGTAAGGCTGTCAGTCAGACAATGGGTTCTTGTCATCTGAAGTGAGCACGTTTCAGAATTCTCTAGTAGAGAATTTTTGTGTAATATTTTAAAGTCTACTAACAGGGAATTAATTGAAGAGGAAAAGTGAAAAAATGCTCTGTAGCAATTCATGATTACAAAACAGGAAGAACTCAACCAGCTTATTTTATTTAAAATGTTTTAACAAATATGAAAACAATGAACTTAAATTGATTTTTACAAATCCTGATGGGTCACTTGAGCCGAGTTAACGTAATTGAAGTATATTCAGATAGAGGAGGTATTTTTGGGAGCAAGAAAATAGTCAATTATATTTTGTCAATGCTATTATTTAAATATAAGAAAACATTTAAGGAAATGCTCTCAAGTTGCCTGTGATACCTGATTCTTACAGTTGCACTGGCATATGGAATATATAAACAGGATCTACCTGCCTTGGAGGAAAAACCAAGAAATGTAGTCTTTGTAGATATGGGACATTCTGCATATCAAGTTTCAGTCTGTGCTTTTAACAAAGGAAAACTGAAGGTAAATATAAAGCACTACGTAGTGAAATTCCATCTTGCTGCTGTAATGATATTTTTGGTTAATTGAGTCATTGCTTTGGAAGCTGTTCATTCAGAAATGCATTTTCTGGATAAATGTGCTATGTGACGTGTACAAAACTGTACAGTGGAACATTGATTATTCGGAGTAGTTGTTATAACCATCATTTTGGTTGCTCAATTTTCTGGATAATCCAACTCCACAGTATGAAGTGTTTAAAACTGCTTTTACCTACTGTGCTATGCAACAAACGTAGAAAAAAAGAAAAATGTATGACACTGTGTAATGCTTTAGACTCTCAAAACACTAGGAAATAACTCAGTCTCACTCGCAAGCAAAATCCAGCTGCAGGGTGATGGCTTTAATACAAAACTTTCTAGATAATCTTCTCTCTTCTGTAAATGGTTTTGAAATCATGGTAGGCAAAAATTTTAAAAAAGCCTCTTGCTTGGGGACCAGCAACCTGTGGCCAGTGGCAACATCATATGTGGTCCAGCAGTGGGGGGCTTACCCTGTGCTGCTGCAACTGAAAACATTGCTGGTTGCTGCTCTAGCTAGAATTAAATAGTTTAAATTAAACTTAATTAAATTAAATAGTTAAATAACTATTCTTCATGGCATTGTTCCTTCAGTTAACTGTAGAAGGAGCAGGTCTAGTTACACAGCAAAGGAATCTCTCTAAGTAGTTGTTGTTAATGAGCCTTAACATCCTGTGTTTTCTACATTAGAATTACCCGTGTTCACTTCTGTCCCATAAACAGAAAAGTTGCAGAATCATCTCCTCCATCTGACCTGATCCTTTTTTCCCTCCATAGATGGGAAGGGGAGGGCAACTGACTTGAACTCTTTAAGTAGGGAATTTAAGTTGGGATTAAATCAGCAATTTTAAGTTTTTATATTTGTTTTCCTAATTTGGGACTGTGTGTATAATATCAAATTACATGTGCGTGTGTGTTTAAATAAGAGTTAGTACAATAAGACTGTCTGTCACTTCACTCTTACGTAGGTCTTGGCTGCTGCCTTTGACCCTTTCTTGGGAGGCAAAAACTTTGATGAAGTTTTAGTAGATTACTTCTCTGAGGAATTCAGGACAAAATATAGATTGAACGTAAAAGAAAATGCTCGTGCTGTTCTACGATTGTATCAAGAATGTGAAAAACTAAGGAAACTTATGAGTGCTAATGCTTCTGACCTTCCACTCAACATTGAATGCTTTATGAATGACCTGGATGTCTCCAGCAAAATGAATAGGTACTGTGCCTTACTTTTGCTCTGAGTGAAATAGAGTGCTCCCTAGTTCTGCTTGTAATATATCTTTTCTTCCACAGAACTCAGTTTGAGCAGTTATGTGCTCCTCTTCTAGCTAGAGTGGAGCCTCCCTTAAGAGCAGCAATGGATCAAGCTAGTAAGTACAAGTTGTTGCATCAAGTGCTATGTTTATTGCTTGGCTTAATACAAAAACTGCTGCTGTAAATATCCTAGATGTTGAAATTAAAAATGATTTAAAAGATTACCATCAAAGTTACAAATAGAAGTACTGACAGCTAAAATGTCACTTGAATTTAGTTTTTTGCATATGTTATGTGGAGTCATATTAGAAACTATAGCATTCTTGATCAGATGTCTGCCTTTTATTCATTGCACTGCACAACTCTGATTTACTGAGAACTTTTCATCCTGCTCAGTAAATGATGTATGGGTATTTGTGGAGCAGGGGTTGCATATGATTTGCTTGGTTATAATGGGAATGTGCTCAGTGAAAAGCAAGCAGTCTGAGACCTGGGGAGGAGAGCCTGGTCTTACCGTGAATATGCAGATGGCATTTTTTTCTGGGGCTATGTGTAGAACTAGATAAATTTTTGCAAGGGTCAGCAAACGCTCCTTCTCTGACCTACTTCAAATGTCAACATAGTAAATAGAAGGAATTAAAAAAATGAAATGTCTTGAATTTGGACTAGATCAGTGGTACACAACCTTTTGGCCCAGCAGACCAGATGTGTGGCATGGGGCCTATCTGCAGGTTAGATCAGGCCCTGGGACCCAGCACCACACACTCTGTCTCATGCACGGAGAGAGGGCTCTGAGGGCCAGGTACTGCTCCCTCCTATCCTCATGTACCAGGATTGGGTCCCAGGGGTGTCAGTACTATTCCCTGCCTCCACTTCTTGCTGGGATTGGGTCCTGGGGCGCCATGACCCTGCACTGCCCAGCCCTGCACGCTGGGATCAGGTGCCAGTGTAATATGCAGTCCCGGGCTCCTTGTGGATCCAGAGGTTTGGCAGTAGGGGAGCTGTGCCACTGCTCCCCACTGCCATATTTCTAGACACACAGGGAGCCCTGCTGGCTGGAGGTTGAGTGCCCCTGGACTACATAGCTGAAGCAAAAAAATTAAAAGGCAAAGCATATACTATAATAAGCTATAAAAGGAATGACTTGCCTGGCTTCACTTTGTATCAGTATGATCTAGAACTGCTACACTGATAGCAGAAATATAGATTATTAATTGCTTATATCTTAATTGGCTTATATGTATTCCTGTGTTTCAGCCAGAAATTGGAAGTAACTTCATTAAAGAAGCCATTCCTTTAAAATCCTCCTTCAAGTGATTATCCATACAAGTTCTACTTTGTGCCCTGGGGTGGGATGGATGAGGGGCATCCAAGGTGAAAACGTGGGTCCAGCAGGCACTACTGGTCAGAATAACTTGATTTTTACATATGCACATAAACACAGTAGAGGTGGAATTTGTTGATTTATTTTATTTCGCTACTGTAAAGTAACTATCTTGGCTTAGTCTTGGCTTTACACCTCTAGAGTAACAACCCTGAACTCCTTTAACCTGAGGAAGGGCCAAAGGTTTTGTTTGGTATTTCAGTTCATTCCAACCTGCTATGTAAAATTATAGAGTAGTGGCTGTTCAGAAGAGGACGGGATAAGTAATAAAGGTGGGGTTTTTGTTTAGTGATTTTGCTTTTCATTGCTAATCACAATATTTTAGGTGTTTGGTTTGAAAAGGTTCTCTAAAAAGCTACTTCATTTACCAAGAGGTGGGAATTCCAAGGTGTATAATACAGTAGAACCTGGATACTTTATAGCAGTGGTCTCCAACCTTTTTGGGTAGATCACTTTTTGAATTAAAAAGCAACCCAAGATCTACCCTACACTGTCTGTCCTTCCTTCCCGTCCATCCGTCTCTTCCCACAGTCTGACCCGGGGGGGGGGGGAGGAAAGGAGCGGGGGTGCAGATTGAGGTGGAGGGAGAAAAATTATTTGGAGGCTTGCCCCTCCCCAGCAAGTGTGGGGAGGAGAAAGGACCATGGGGTGGGGTGGAGGCAGATTGAAGCCCTATCAGTGAGGGAAGGAGCGGGACGCAGGCAGGAGCAGGGGCTGGGGGAGGTCCCCCACTCCCCCCAGCCCCTGCTCTTACCTGTATCCCGCTCCCTTCCTCACCACTGGGGCTTTGATCTGCCTTCCCTGTACCCCTTCCCTCCCCATGGCCCTTTTCTTGGCGGTGAGTGAGGGAGTGGAGCAGGGACAGGCCCTGCACGGGCAGGGTGGCGCAGGACAGTCACAAGCAGCTTGTCTGGGGGATGCAGAGAGGTGGGGGCACACAGCCTGGTGGGGGGTGCATACCTCTGGATCTACGCGCGGTGTGGGCTGGGGTGGCACCAGGCTCTTCCTAGCACGGCTCTTTGGCCGGGCATTGGTGGCGGCAGCAGCAGTGCTGAGACGGGGGTCGGGGGGGCTACAGCAAATTTTCAGGTGCCTGTAGCCCCACTCGCAGCTCTGCCACTGAGTGGCCAAAGAGCTGTGTTGGAGAAGGGCTAAGGCGGTGCCAGGCTGTCCCGGGTACAGATTTAGGGGCACACACCTCCCCTCGTGCCCTCCCTGGCTTCAAGCACCCTCCGAACAAGCCGCTTGGGCTCTGTCCTGCATCTGCCCCAGCTGTGCAGGGCCTGCTCCTGCCTCACTCTGCTTGTCACTGCTGCGCACGCACCCTTCCCCACCCATGCTGCAGCTGCTGGAAGGCTGTGGCCAGGCTCTCTTGTAGCCCTACCCCTGCTCTGCATTTGGGGTGGGGGCAGTGGCTAAGCCTCATTAGCTTCCCCTTCTGCTGCATATGCACCCTGATCTGTGCGTGGGGCTGGGGGCGCAAAGCTCAGTGTGCAGTGGCAGCTGCCTCTTGCCTTACACACAGATCGGGAGGGCATGTGGGCCTCGGGCCTCTGCTGGGGTGTGTGCTGGGGCGTGTGCAGCATGGGAGCTCCCCCGTGCCCCTGGACAAGCTGCTCAGGCTCCAACCCTGCCCCAGTCTCTCCCTCACTGCAGGTATGGAGGGGGATCACCCCACTTGCCTGGCCCAGCCCCAGTGGCAGGGGGCGCAGCTCAGTCCAGCCACATGTCCTGCTGCTCCTGACTGGCCCAGCCACCCCACACGTGTCCCACCACTCCTGATCCAGAGCCTCTGACAGTTGATCAGAGTCTCCACGATCAACCAGTCAACAGGGATCAACCAGTTCCCCAGGGTGCCCACTGCTTTAACTGGGGGTGACCACTGCTTTATAGGGTTAGGTTCTGAAGCCTTCTGCAAAGATGAGGGCTTGTGAGCTGCCAGGGTATATAAAACCACAGCAAACAGTTGTGCAGAACTGCTAAAGTTCTGGTTGATTAGGGCAGCTTTATTTCAAAGGGTGCCACTTCCTCATTCAGCTATATGGGACTGCTGATGTTGAGTGAAGAAATTATGCCCTTTGAAGTTAGAGCTGGAGCAAACAGCTACAGGCTTGTCCTTTTTTCTACAGATTGTGATGAAGTAAATAGGCTGTGAAACAGCCCAATACAAATACAAATAATCCTGCTGTATTAAAACTGCATGGCGAAAAAGGTCAGCTTCTGATAACTGAGGTTAACATTTTAACTTACGGCTGCAATATCTTTTCTAGAACTGCAACGTGAAGACATATATGGTATAGAAATTGTAGGTGGAGCTACTAGAATCCCTGCAGTGAAGGAACAAATCTCTAAGTACTTCTGTAAAGATATAAGCACCACATTAAATGCCGATGAAGCTGTCGCAAGAGGTTGTGCACTGCAGGTATGGTCATTTACAATCTTATTGTTCATTACAACACCGCTGGAAGCCGTTCACTAATCAAAACCAAGGAATGTTACATTGTAAATTAGTCTGTTATGCCAGGGTTATGGTATTTGTATTAAGAATTCACACTTGGCTCTCAGTGATTAGTAAGGGAAATAGCATGCCAGTTATCACAAGCTTGGTGTGTGGGGGTGTTTTTGTTTCGTTTTTTGCTATCTGAGCAGTAATGGATGGTCTTTTAGATTTGGGTTGCTCTTTCACGTGAGCTCTGTAACAAACTTCTTTGATAACCAAGTGACTTAGCTATAGCTTTGTTGTACTAGTTGCTCTAAACTTGGAGGATGGGCCTTACGTAGTGGTTCAAAAGCATCATCAGTGTTTAAGATACATATTGATCATTGTTTAGCAATCACCAAGGAAATGCTAAGCATTACTATTACAAAACAGATTTAACCCAATACTCTAGAGCAGAGGTGTCAGACTTGGGGCTGGATCTGGACCTTAGGGCTCTGTCCAAACTGGATCCATAGGTCTGGCAGCAGTAGGGTCAAGCACGTGTCCAGCTGTATTTGTATAGCCCTCATTTGCACCCTTACAACAGAGAGACATGTCCAGTGGGACCCAGGGGCCCCAAATTCTGCGGCAAGCAACACCCACAAGTCCCACCCACCAACTTCCATTAGCCTGACAGGCTGGGTCCAATAGTTCTGTAGCCCAGATGCAGTCTAGACCATACGTTTGACACCCCTGTTTTTAGGGCTTTTGTAGCAGTTCAACATAATTGATAATGCTTAATAAAAGTTACTTTCAGGGTTTGTCTGTAATTAATTAAAATATGTTCTTTAGTAACCAAAGTCACCACACTATAGGCTTGCTGTTCTTCTATAAAACACAATGTACTTTCATGCTAAGCTATATATGTAATCAAATTCTGATCTTTTTCCAGTGTGCGATTCTTTCCCCAGCATTTAAAGTGCGTGAGTTTTCCATCACGGATGTTGTTCCTTATTCAATAACTTTAAGATGGAAGTCGTCTTATGAGGAAGGAACAGGGTAAGTTTACTTTGAAAGTAAAAGCCTATGAAAATTCTGTACCATGATGCTGAAAGTAATTTAAACTTAATCTATCCAGCCTGTCTTTTGTGTTCTAACCTTCATGAATCTTTTCCTTTGCAAGTTTGACTGACTAATGCACTGCATATTTCCAAGTATCTTTACTCACTAGCAATCTCATTTACTCACAAAATTGTTTCCTTTTTCCTTAATGACATAACTTCAAAACCTTTTTAATGTATGTTGTTAGTGTACATTCATGACCATCCAGTTGTGGTTCAGCTTTAGTATTAAATCTTCAAATCCAGTCTTAATTCTATTTAGTAATTTCTGAGTCGAAGCAAATTCTTGAAATAGTTCATTTCATTAGTTGAGTTGTATGTGCCCCCAACTAATATATTTGTTGTAATAAACTCAGTGGGCTCAGGTTGACTTAACACTCCTTTGCTTTCCTTTTTTTTTTTTTTTTTTGTCTTAGGGAATGTGAAGTCTTTAGTAAGAATCATGCTGCTCCATTCTCAAAAGTGATTACGTTCCACAAGAAAGAACCATTTGATCTGGAGGCATATTATACTAACCCACATGAAGTGCCTTATCCTGATACCAGGATAGGTAAGGTTACACTATAGGAAAATATTTTTCATAATATTTCATGAATTTTTTTTTAATTATCTCATAGTTCCTAGGGTCGGAAGGGACCTGAGCAGATCATCAAGTCTGACCACCTGCCATGGCAGGAAAGAGTACTGGGGTCAAA
>NW_017728912.1:6315929-6324228 GCF_001723895.1 Crocodylus porosus | reverse complement strand
GTAGGACCTGCCCTGCTGACACCTGATCATGTGAGTGGCCCTCCTCTGGACCCTCTCCATGTTGTCCACATCCCTCTTGAAGTGCGGCGCCCAGAACTGGACGCAGTACTCAAACTGTCACATAGAGGGGGAGGATCACCTCCTTGGACCTGCTTGAGATGCATCTGTGGATGCATGATGAGATATCGTTGGCCTTCCTGACTGCTTCCCCACACTGCCGGCCCATGTTCATCTTGGCATCAATAATGACTCCAAGATCCTTTTCTGCCTCTGCACTGACGAGAAGGGAGTTCCCCAGCCTATAGGTATGGTACTGGTTCTTCCTCCCCAGGTGCATCACCTTGCACTTGTCTGTGTTGAATCCCATCCTGTTCTCTTCCGCCCACCCCTGTAACCTGTCTAGGTCTGATTGCAGCCTATTCCTCCCTTCTCGCATGCCCATTTCTCCCCACATCTTAGTGTCATCTGTGAATTTGAACAGGGTGCTTTTTACACCCCTGTCCAACTCGCTGATGGAGATGTTGAACAGTGTGGGCCCAAGGACTGAGCCCTGCGGAACCCCGCTGCCCACATCCCTCCAGGTCGAAAATGACCCATCCACCACCACTCTCTGGATGCAGCCCTCCAGCCAACTAGTGACCCATTTGACCGTGTAGGTGTCAATGCCACAGTCCCCTACTTTTTTTAATGAGAATGGGGTGAAAGACAGTGTCGAAGGCCTTCCTAAAGTCCAAAAAGTCTACATCCACTGCTACCCCTGCATCTAAGGATTTTACCTCTAATGACCTTGTGTTGGTTGCCCCTAAGCGTAATCTCCCCTACTGGCCCCTTGTGGACATGCGCCAGGATAACGCTCTCAAAAAGGTTACCCAGGACCGAGGTAAGACTGACTGGCCTATAGTTTCCTGGGTCCTCCTTCCTCCCTTTTTTGAAAATGGGAACCACATTCGCCCTTTTCCAGTCCTCTGGCACCACATTAGAGCACCATGACTGCTTGTAAAGCTGTGCCAGAGGTCTTGCAATGACCTCTGCTAATTCTCTCAGCACTCTGGGGTGGAGATCGTCGCGACCTGCTGATTTTTTTCTCAATACGTCCAATCCCTCCAGAAGTTCTGTGACTAGGTCGTCACTGACCCTAGGCCTGGGTGCACTTCCCCTGGGATCTGTGGGGGTCCCCATGGGTGAGGTGACCCCGTCCCTGCTCAGAAAAACAGAGGCAAAGAAATTGTTTAAATAGATTAGCTTTGCTGTCTGGTGCGACGACCAGGTTTCCTAGTGTGTCCTGCAGAGGCCCCATGTTACCCAGTACCTTCTTTTTACCCCCTATGTATATAAAAAAAGGACTTCTTGTTGTCCTCGGTCTGGGTAGCTAGTCCCAGTTCTATCTCTGCCTTGGCCTTCCTGACCGCCCCCTACAGCCCCGAGCAACCGAGGTATAGTCCTCTCCCAGCCGGGGGCTGTGTAAGGCAAAGTGGTAGTGGGCTCTGCAAAATCCCTCCGCTAATCCCAGGGCTGCAAGCACCAGAGAGTGAGTGAGTGAGTAGCAGGCTGGGAAAACGCACACTCTCCATTTTGTAAGATGAGAGTCACTGAGCCAGATGTTTTGGTATCCATAAGACGTACGTCACATAAGATGAAATTTGTAGTTCTGAGAGAGAGATTGGATATTTTCACTTAAAGCAGGTGTTGGAATTATGCTACTGCAGGTAGAACCTTCTTGTGGCAGTGCATGCTTAAGAGGTCTTATGGTTCCTGACCCACCCCCATCAAGCCTCAGTGCCTTAGTTAGAATAGCTTGTTAATAAAGTTACTGACTAGTTTTGATTCCTGCACTTTATGGGATCTGAACCAGTATCAGTGGAACTGAAATGGAAAAGGCTGTATCATGATAGTTCCCATCAACTTCACATCTTCCACCAACTTTTCCCTGTTTGTCAGGACAAGATGTAAAATAGCTGATCCCCTACTTAGATCCTCAGTCTTCTGGAGCAGCAAGGGTGTCTTCCACACAGATCATATCTGTGCTGTGTCTTTTACTTTTTTAGATTCTCACACACAAATTCCAGTGTTGCTACTGTCTTCCTCCTGAGCCAAAGAACACATGTGTATACATTTTTGACATGCAAGGCAACACTACCACTTTTTTCTCTCAACCCTGTCCTTCCAAAACCATGTGTAGATCTCCAATGTTGACATTCCAGTAATAAAAACTGCCCATTAGGTCTCTGTGATACCAGTCAAATCATAGTTCTTTTCACAGGCTGACTTGCAGCTCATCTTGTTTACATATTTGCATGCTTGCTTGTTTGCATACCTCTTTCAAAAGTGTATACAAACATTTGATTTATTTTGTGTTCTGCCTTGCGTGTTTCCCTTTTGTGTCACTTGTTGCTGTCCTGTGGCTCTCTGGCCATTTCCCAGAGATGAGCTGCTGCTTCCAGTCCTTTCCCATCTGGATTGTTTGTTCTGTTGCTGGAGTGTGTTGTTCACCATCACCTGTTGAACCTAGTTTTAAAGCCTTCCTTGCTAGGTTGGCCAGATGGCCAAAGATGCTCTGTCCATGTCTGGCTAGGTGGCTCTTGTCTCTCCATAGCACTCTTCCTTCCCAGGACATCCATTGTAGTCTTTGGATTCATCAACTTTGACACCATAATCTCAGCCATTTGTTTACTTTTGTGATACAGTGGTTTCTGCCTGGGTACCCCTTATGTGGAGAGGATTTATGAGAACACCACTTATGCTCCATACTTAATCCTCCTGCTAAGACCCTTGTAGTCTCTTCTGATCTGCTCAGAGTCATTTCTGGCAGTATGCCTCCATAGAGGAGCAGGAAAGGGTAGTGGTCTGAGGATGGGTAGCGTCGGGTTCAGCATGCTGGATCTGGCTGGCAGGCTTGATCCAGCCAGTACTCAGGACTGGTGCAGGAGCCCCATCTTGCTGCCGGGGAGAGCACAACTGGACCCTGATCAGTCTGCTGAGGGAGGGGAGCAGCTTGGTTCTGATCCAGATGCGTTGCGGGGGGAGGACCCCAATCCTGATACAGGGGTGGGGGATGGATGGCTCCAATCTGGATGCGCCAGGGTGAGGAGCAGCATAGCCCTGATCTGGACGTGTGGGAGAGGGTGGAGCAGCTTCGATCCAGACCTGAGATGGAAGAGAGCAGGGGGAACAGAGCAACCCTGGTTCAGATGCCGGGGGATGGGCAGGGTGGGGCAGCCCCTATCCAGATGTTTGGAGGGCAGAGAGAGCAGCCCAGCCCCACCTGGATATGCAGGGGGGCGGGCCTAGCCTGTTTTGCTGCATGGCAATGGCCTGGCCTGGGCTGGACCAGACCATGTAGCGTGGCACTTCCCTGCTTTCCAGCTGCCAATTTCATCCAATCTGTGGGATCCCTTCAAGCTGGGTGTCATGACTTTGTGTGCCAGATTTGGCCCACAAGCTAGAGGTTGAGTACCTCTAATTTAGACTGCTCTGCCCTCTAGGTCTTGCCTGCTGATGTCTTCAGCTGTTCCACCACAGAGCTCTTGAAAGTGGCTGCTGACTTCAGTCTGCTTCTCTTGAAATCTGGGGACCCTCTTTTTAGTAATCATATGCTGCCACTTCTCTTTTCCTTTTGGTCTCTCCAGTGCCAGCTTCTTAATAACTACTGTCTAAGAAATCTTCATTTTCCTTGATGGCACACTGGCTATCTGTACTTCCAACCCATTCAGTCTTTTCCTTCAAGGTACATATCAGCCTACACTTGATACAGATTAAATGGTTTTGACCTTTGGGGAGGAACACAAACATGGCACATCTCACACAGATCACAACTGCTGACCCAGTTTCCAGTTATGCGTCCTTTGTTCCCTACAGGATACCTGGACTTTAAAAAAGAGGGTGGGGAAGAAGAAAACCCACTGACCATTTAAACCTGTGCATCCACAGACACATGATGGTGTCCTACTCTCTAGCTCCCTCATACAGCAGATTCTATAGCTCTACTGTTCACTTAGCTAAACCAATCCCACCTAAAGTAAATCACTCTCTCAGAGCTGTGAATGCATACCCTGTCAAACATTCACTCCAAGAGAAGAAAAAAAAACAAAACAGGCAAACAGATAATGTCCTGAAAATAAGTAGCATTTGTCTCATACAGATAGTATTAATCCCAGCAGCTGTAAGATCCAGTTCTGTTCATTTGTGGTTGATGACCCTTTTTGGCATAATTGCAGTCATTGGAACTACTTGAAGCAACTATATCCATGTGTAATAGAGAGCATTTAAACTGATTTTGTAAATCTAATATAAACAATGGGTGTGAAAGTCTGAGAAAAAATCTGCTTAGCCTTTTGGTAGGGTAGATTGAGATCAGAAATATTAATTCAGAGTACTAGTGCACAAATAAAGCAGCTGATATTAAACTTCCCATGGGTTATTGTGGCATTTATGAAAAGAGAAAATAATACAAAATAAGCTACTAAAAACTAATGTTTCAATATGCTGTGCTATTGACTGGAGTTGTAACATGGTAAAGACTGGAAGTATAGAATTACAGATGTGTATAATCAATCTATTACATTTCAGAAAACACAGCTGAGCAACAATATGAAAATAGAGGTCAGAACACTGTGACTTTACAGTCGCATAGGAATGCAGCTCTTCATTCTTTTCTCTCTAAAATTATTGCAGTATTAACTGTTCTGCACACAGTGAATTGGATCATTAAGCTGTTACATGTTTAATGCAATATATGATGCATTGTTGATAATATTTGTGTGTCCAACAGTCAGACTTTTATTCCCTGCCATTAATTTGAAATGTACAAATCCAAAAACTGTTCCAGTTGTTGACTGGCAGAATCTTCTGTGGAATGACTGGCCTTTTAAACTTAACCTTAGATTCTTATGTTGCTTGCCTAGGGCGTTTCACTATTCAGAATGTTGGTCCCCAGCATGATGGTGACAATTCCAAAGTGAAGGTTAAAGTACGTGTCAATATCCATGGCATCTTCAGTGTGGCTAACGCATCTATCATAGAGAAGCAAAGCATAGAAGGGGACCCCAATGATGTACCCATGGACACAGAATCAACATGTAAGAATCAACGCAAAGAAGATGAACAGGTATGTAAAACTGCAAAACTTTGATCCCGAGAATTTAAATTGTAAATATCTGGCTTTACTGATAACTTCCCTATAATACTCTGTTGTCAGCTCACAGCAGTTTCCACCTCAGCTTTTCCCCTTATGGGTATACCACCCTGCATGACAACTCAAAGAGAAAGGGAGGATTGTTATGATACTGGATATATTTTGGTATCATGGTGCCATTATGCAACGGTGGACAGTAGGGCTGTGTGAAGCTTCATTCCCTGATTCGATTCAATGGAGATTTGGCGGCCGAATCGAATTGGAACTGTCCAAATCAATTTGGAAAGATTCAGCTGTGGAGACAGCTTTCAGTGTTTTTTCTACATACCTCTAGGTAGCAGGGGCTCGTGAGTCCTGTGATGCTGGGGCACATGGAGTGTTCCACACAAATACGGGGTGCTCCCCAGTGCGCATGGCAGCAGACCCAGAAGTGGACCAGAAGCATTTCCGGTCCACTTCCAGGTCCACTGGGGAGTGTGCAGAAGGGTCCCCCCATGCTACCCTGACTCGGTGACTATTGTCTTCTGGCTCTGGGTGGCATCTGGGGTCCCCCTGCAGCTGATTGTCAAGGTGCAGGGGGGCACTCCAGTGTGCTCCCTGGCAGACCTGGAAGTGGATTGGAAGTACTTCCAGTCCTCTTCCAGGTTTGCTGCTGAGCACGTGGAGGGTCCCCTACACTCCTGTGGGATGCGTCATGTGCCCCAGCATTGCAGCGATCACAAGCCGTGTGCTGGCATCTCAGGGTGCGTAGAAAAAATTTTTAAAGCTGTGTCTGTGTCTAAATCACTGATTCTTCGAATCGGCATCAAATCTTCAGATTGGGATTCAGCTGAATTGAATCAGGGACAGGTGATCTGAACCAACTAATCAAATCACTCTCCCTGGTTTGGGCCAAATCCAAATTGAATAGGGCCTGCTTTGCATGCCCCTAGTGGACAGGCATAACCCCTTACTTCTGCTATGGTTACTTGGAGAAGGTGTCCCACAAACTATTTGTGTTATCTTGAAATAACTCCTATTTCATTGTTTGCCTTTTTTGTTTTTGGCAATCTACAGTCAGCCTTTGCAAACATATCTTTTGATCCAGCGGTTCTCAGCCTTTTTATACTTAAGGCATCTCTTGATAGACTTGAGGCATCCTGTGGAATGCCAGCTCTTAGTTTTCACTTTTTTTCGACTACACAAAAATAAAAAGCAATTTGTCTGTTGGAAAGAATTCAGTAAGACCACAACAGGGGAATATGTTTTTAACACTGGATTCTGTAGGTTTATCATGTAGATCTGTTACCCTTGAAAGGATCTGCTGGGGCACCCTGGCTGAGAATCACTGATCTGTCCTCAAAAAGAGTCTCCAATGGATGCCAGGAAGCATACAATAGAGAGTTTTTATACTTTTTTCTGTATTACCTTAGACTAATTCTTCCTTTTACTGCCTTAAATCCCTATGAGTTTTCTACTGATATAATCAACTATTGGGAAAACAAACACCTCATTTGCCAACTTCATTTAATCCTCCCTGGAACTTTAGTTTTTCACAACATATATCGCTATGGCCTTCTTCATATTTTTTTACCCTTACTTTTGAACTTATTGGAGTTTAAATTCTACAGGATAAGGTTCTAACTAGTTTAGAAGGGACTTCTAACCTAAATAGTTTTGATTTCTTCCACAGTAATAATTATTATTATTATTATTATTATTATTAGCTTTTGGATTATTGGGTTCTGCTTCTAATTAGATATCAGGCCACTGGTGACTAAGCTGATGATCTAAATGGCTGTATAACCACCTTATGGTACTTAAAGAAAAAGGTTGTTAATTAAAAAAAAAAAATGGCACCAAAAATACTGAATTCAAAATAAATAAGTTTTAAAATGATTTAGGGGCCCTTTTTTGTCTTGTTAGGGCAATCTAAGTGCCAAACTGTCCTGCGAAACCACCCCCAGTCAGGATTGGGAGTAGCTTGTTGCAGTTGGGTATTGATGGCATTGGCTGGTGGGATAAAGAGTCAACCCCAGATCCTGCTAAACTGGCCCTGATCCCCCCAGTCAGGATTGAGAGTAGCTTGTTGCAGTTGGGTATTGATGGCATTGGCTGGTGGGATAAAGAGTCAACCCCAGATCCTGCTAAACTGGCCCTGATCCCCCCAGTCAGGATTGAGAGTAGCTTGTTGCAGTTGGGTATTGATGGCATTGGCTGGTGGGATAAAGAGTCAACCCCAGATCCTGCTAAACTGGCCCTGATCCCCCCAGTCAGGATTGAGAGTAGCTTGTTGCAGTTGGGGATTGATGGCATTGGCTGGTGGGATAAAGAGTCAACCCCAGATCCTGCTAAACTGGCCCTGATTCAAGGCAGTTTGACAGGACCAAGGACGGTGGTTCTGCAGTGGACTTTGGCAGGATCAGGGTTGGGGTTGATTGGCAGGACATTTTGGCACTTGGATGGACCTAACAAGAGGAAAAAGGGCCTGTAGATCATTGCTTTGGCTCTAGATTAGGAACTACTTTTGTTACATACCATGAAACCTGCTTGCTTAGTCACTGGGATAATGCTTCACTTTTTTTCTTATCATTTAGTAAGGTCTTCAAGTGGATGAACTATGTCTGTGATGTTAAATTGTATATATGCACATTATTATGGATATGTATATTTCAAAGTTGGTATTTTTTGGTCTTGTGTTTTGAATTAACGAGGTTTTCCCGTACTAGGGAATCGAAAAAGGCACTGAATTTCAAAGCAGCCATATTACAAATTGTCCATATTGTAAAGCAATACAAAAAACCCCTATCCTTTTAGCTGGGGAGTGACAATAACTTTGAAGTATCCAATAATTTAAACTATCCATGATCAAACTAAGGAGGCTTTCCTGTATATCTAGACCTGTGGTTCTCAAACTTCTTAGACCCAAGGCACCCCTCAGAAAATGCTAACTTTTACTTTCAATCTTTTTTTTTTTTTTTTTGACTGTGGGGAAAAATAGTTATTCTGTTGAAGAGAACCCAGAAAAACCACAACAGGTCAGCATGTTTTTGACACTGGATTCCTATTTGAAATCTCTGAGTTTATATTTTTTTTGAATCACATGTGCATGTTTGCATAGTTTCATAGTAGCTAGAGTCGGAAGGGACCTAGGTAGATCATCTAGTCCAACCCCCTGCCTTGGCAGGA
>NW_017728912.1:6284676-6315918 GCF_001723895.1 Crocodylus porosus | reverse complement strand
CCAGGGGTCCCGCAATGACCTCGGCCAGTTCCTGTAGAACCCTAGGGTGAAGATCGTCCGGACCAGCGGACTTGAACACGTCCAGCCTCTCCAGAAGTACCCTAACCATACTTAGAGCAAATATTGTGGCAGCTTGCAACACCCTTAAATGGATATTGCAGCACACTGGTTGGGAAGAGAATGTAGATTGTATTTTCTTAGACTAACGAGAATATCATTAGCGTGGCTGTTTCTGATTGTGTTATCACTGAAGTGCTCAGAAACATCCCTTGATGACCTGTTCTATAATATGTCTATGTAATGAGATCACACTGATTGCTCTACAATTCCCTGAATCCTCCTTCTTCCTTTCCTTGAAAATGGGTGAGGTTCCTGGCAGCTCAGAAGCGGGAAATATAAATCTCAACCGCCACAAGCTTTCGGACAGACCAGCCAGATACTGGTTTAATAGATTCATAGATTCTAGGGTTGGAAGGGACCTCAGTGGGCCATCTAGTCCGACACCGCCCACCCCCCCCGGCAGGCAAGAAAAAGGGTCACCGAACCTAGGATCATGTGATCCCAGCCCGGTGCCTGTCCAGTCTCCTCTTGAAGACCCCCAAGGATGGGGTGAGCACCACCTCCCTTGGAAGCCCATTCCAGATCCTAGCAATCGTGATCATGAAGAATTTTTTTCTAATGTCGTCTAAACCTACTCTCCAATAGCTTATGGCCATTGTTCCTTGTTGTTCCAGGGGGTGCCCTGGTAAACGGATCATCGCCTACTTTGTGTTGGTCTCCCCCTTATGAATTAGTACACTGCCACAAGGTCCCCTCTCAGACTTCTCTTGGAGAGGCTGAGAAGGTTAAGTAAGGTCCCTTAGCCTTTACTCGTAGGGCCTTCCCTGCAGGTCTCCAATCAGATGATTGGCTCTTCTTTGGACCCTCTCCAAATAGACTTAAGTGATGACAAATGGTTGTCTATTTCTAAGTCTTAACACTTAAAGTAAGGACTAGGTGAACTAAACATAAGCCTGTTACCCTAGACTAATTCCATTTTTTAAAAATTAAAATAACAGTATATTTTCAGCTAGACTGCCCCACTCCCAAACTTTCAGCAAGATGTCAGTAACTTTTTATAATCTTGTCTAAAAATAGCTGTAATATATTTTAAAAATTATCAAAATAATTTATGGAATGTAAGACATATTTTTTATATCATACCATGGACTTACCATGCTGTGACTTTTCATACACCTAAAAGTTCCAATAGGGGACTGATGACACGGGAAACTGGTTTCCAGAATTCTGGATTAGGCACAAGTCAGTGGAAATCTCTTGCAGTTAGATTTCATATTTGTGATGGTGTATTATATTTGACTGTAGCTCTGACTTCCAAACAGGATATGTTCCTCCTGTCAGTGTCAGTGTTGTGCATCTAGAATGGAACTAGCCATACATCACATACTGTCTTTAAAATAGACTATGTAGCAAGTAGTGTACCTGCTATAACTGTCACAAGGCATATCAAACACCAGTCTGATAACTACCAGTTTCAGAATACTTTCACCTATGAACTTTGTAGGCTTTTCTGAAATTAAATAAAGGAGACAGCTGTATCAATGCATGGGACTTGCATTATGAGTCTTTTAAGAATATCCCTTAATGAATTCTTGATTATAGTAGTTATCTGCAGTTGAAAAATGTCTTGCAGCACAGCTTGTTTCAGTGATTAAACTTCTTTTTAGGATAACATGCAGATTGACCAAGAGGAAGGCAATCACAAAAACCAGGCTGACCAGCAGAACCAGGCAGAGGAAGAAACTGAACAAGCAGGGGCTGAAACAAAGGTTTGTATCAAGGGAAATGGAAAGTGAAGGCTAGTGCACAGGCAAAAACCTATGTAGCCATCACTTCTCCCTGCCCCACTTTTTTATTGACCACTTACTTTTTCTTATTACACCAGTTACAAAGGCAAGCTTGGAAAAGAACAAAACTAAGTAATTGTACCAATATGGTATAGTTAAAAATAATAATTTTTCAGCTCTTTCATTGTATCAGAAGTGGTAACTTGTATTAAACTGCAGAAACAAGTTTATTTAAATATTACAGTATAGGGACATGCCAGAGCAAGTTTTATACTGCTAATTTAAAATATGAGCTGAGTTCCCACAAGTACTGTGTGATATTGACAGCTGCAAGCCAGAGAATTGTTGAATTTTTTTTGAATCCCAGTTGTAGTATTTATCTCATTATTTTTAATTTAAAGTTTGTTACTGATATTCTTCTTTTCCAGCAGGCAGGGTTTTAACTAGATATCAGTGATAAGCTAGTACAAAGCTAATGTAGCAGTCTCTGAACAGTAGAAACATTTGACATACTCATTTAAATGTGATAGATTCTTGGCTGTTCATTTTATCAGGCTCTCTTTTTACATGATATGTACAGATCCAATTATAACAAACTAGACAGCATTTGCAGCCTTTCTAGTAAAGTAAGCCTTTTTTTCTGCAGACAGCATCAGGAGACAAACATGATAATCCAGCACAGACAGCTAAAGCTAAAGCAAAGGTCAAGAGCATTGATTTACCTATACAGGCTAGTCTGTATAGACAATTGGGACAGGATATTATTAATAGCTACATAGAAAATGAGGTAAGTACATTGTACCTTAAGTTGACTATTATTAATTGCATTCAGATTTCTGCAGTGAATTCCCCCTGTCTAAAAACAGTTGCATCCATAACCTGTTTTTTCTATTAATTAAATTATTTTAGATTTAGGCAACTTTAAAATCACTATAACCTCATTTATTATTCAAATAAAAATTAACTACTCAAAAAATGAATCAGTGCCATTACAGATTTGTTTAAAGCTTTTGTGTTTTCAAGGGCCATATATTCTTGCCAATAATTATTCAAAATGGGGAGTACCAGGATGTAAGTAGTGTCTTCCTTCTTCTGTTGTTCATTAATTGACTTCTAGTGGTTATTACATAGCCATGTAAATCCTTGAGCCATTTTGCTGGGCATTCCACAGCCGGCCCAGGCTCTGGGTAACTGCCACAGAGCTCAGGCTGCTTGCAGCAGGTGGCTGGGTAGCTGCAAGCCCTGTTGTAAGTAGCCTGGGCTCTGGCTGGCAGCAGCTACCCTGAGCTCAGGCCAGCTACAGCTGCAAGGCCACAAACAACTGCACTGAGCTTAGAAGGCCTGGAGGGGCCTGGCCAGGAGACTGCAAACAGCTGTACCAGGCTCTAGTTGTCCTCTGTGGCAGTGGCTGCATGCACATCTCCAGGTGGATGGTGGGGTGGGACCATGTTTGTGCTGCCTCAGGCCCCTGCCCCACTGTCCACCTGAAGGCACACATGTACCTGCTGTTGCCACAGTCCAGCTGGGGCTCTGGAGCCTGGTACAGCTATATGGAGTCTCCCAGCTGCAAACAGCTGGCCTGCAGATGCCTAGCCACAGCAGGCTGAAAAAAGCTGCAGCAGGCTCCAGACCCCAGGCACTGGCTTCCTGCCAGTGGTAACTACACGCATGCCTTGGGGTGTAGGGCGGAGAAAGGGTCAGGGCAGCGCAACTCCGGCCCCTCCTCTGCCATCCACTCGGAGACGTGCACACAGCTGCCACCAGCAACAAGAATTGGGCCCCTTGCAGCCCCCCCGCAGTCTGCCCCTGGCACTCCCAAGTTGAAGCGTGGGTCAGGGTTAGGGATGTGTTTGGTAGTTCAGCCAAACAGGTTGCCAACCCCAGTTTTAGAATGTTTTCAAAAACGCTACAAACTGCAATTAAACTGAAACTGCGTTCATAGATGCCTATATTTAAAAAATAAATAAAAAAAAAAGGTGGGGTGGAGAAATATTCACAGATGATATTTCCTCCAGTGTAATAAAAGTATAATAATTATATTTTAAATATGACCGCTTTACTATGCATAAGACTTAACCTAGCCTTTCTATCCTTTTTAGGGGAAGATGATGATGCAAGATAAGCTAGAAAAAGAAAGAAATGATGCCAAGAATGCTGTTGAAGAATATGTGTATGATTTTAGGGACAAGCTGTGTGGAGTCTTCGAAAAATTCATCACTGAAGAAGTAAGAGCCTAGATGTGCCTTTTTAACTAAATCTGTATTGAACACTAGTGTCTGTGGGAGATGCAGAAGTACTGCTACTTAATGACTGTTTCAGATTAATTTCTTGCATTAGCCTTTAGATCACTGATATGTTGTCCAGTTCAGTAAATTACTTGATCCTCTCTTGACAAATAGAAATAGTCCAGCTAAGAAAAAATTTCCAGAGGGCTAAAACTAAGGTATCAGGGCTGGAGTCCAAATATATTATCAGGATCAGTGTTTCTTTGTCTCTCCTTGATTTCCAGCTACTCTCTCTGCCAGGGTAGAAAGGCACTGTGGGCTGAATCTGGCTAGTGGTTCAGATGGAATAGCACTGCAGGCTAGATTTTGACACATCTGGATTTCTAAGCCATTCCCTTGGAAACAACACTTAAAGTGCTTCTTGACTTAGTGTGGCTACTGTCCAGTAGCTAATTACACAAGTTGTCTATAACTCCCAGGCCAGCTATTTGGACTAATCTTTTAATATCTGTTGTTTGGTAAAGCCTGTTCCATTTGTTACTTAGTTATGTAACAACCAACCCCATGAACTCTGTATTGTGCTGTAAAGAAACTCCTTGAGGCACAAAAACCCTTTAAGGTATAAAGTAAATGGGATTTAAGGCTTGCTTTCCCTACCAAATAAAAGTGCAAGTGTCTAATTTTTGGAGGAAGACATATGAAACCAAATGTTGCTGGCCTGTGTTTTGTTATAACCATATTGTTGGAAAGCCCGTATTCTACAGTTGAAGGCTGTTAGCTGCATAATTATCTGTAGTCTAAATTCTTGCTGATCTCTTTTAAAATTAAGTCTATGTATGCTGTCAAGAGATTTTGATAGTTTTCTTATACACTGAGAATAAGTGATCACTAGAAATGAAAAAATTAGCCTCAGAGTTGCAAAATGAATATAAGTGTTGCATAAGGCACATACTTACTCTGCTAGCTCCATAGAGTGGTCTTCTCTGAACTATTCCTCACTTGTTTTTTAGGATTCAAACAGACTAACCTTAATGCTCGAAGATACAGAAAGCTGGCTTTATGAAGATGGAGAAGACCAACCAAAACAAGTGTATATGGATAAACTTCAGGAATTAAAAGTAAGATTTTCTTTTTCTAGAATATAATGTAAAAAACAGCTTGATTACTAATGGTGAAACAGTATGTATATTAACTATAGCAGACTTGCTAACACTATTAGTGACTGAAAGTCTTGATGAGATCTTGAACTAGATGCTCACTATTTGCATCTGAATGGTTCCTGTAGTCATGCACAAAGGACAAGACTAAAATATTGAGTCTAGATTTAGCAGCTGTCTAATGCTAGTTCTAGCTGTATTTGAAAAGTGTTTTGTTCCTTGATTGTCAGGTCACTTTGCCACTTGTTGTAACAGTAAATCAGGGCAAGGTTTTTGCCACAGGAATACTGCTTTCTATGAATTATTGGTTGGAATGTATGTTTTAAAAGGTTTTCTCAAAAACAAGGATTTCATTATTTATGTTTGAATCGATAATGCCTTGTTTTCAGATGTCAGCCTTTTAATTACTTAAGAGTAAAGGGCTATAATTGAAATCTTAACTAATGGTGCCAGCGGGGGTAGAAACCTCTGTATTTCTAACACTAAGCAAATTGTGTAACTTTCATAAAAATAAAACTAAGTACTTAACTCATGGAAGTCTTACAGGCAGATAGTGAATTCTGAGAAATGCCTGTGGCATTGAGTTTGTGTTGCATTTACTAGGAAACCAGATAGAAGTAGTGTGTGGCTGTTGTGTCTCAACTGGAAAAATCAAGACCTTTTAATGTAACCTCTTTAAATGATGTGTGTGTTTAATGAAAAAAAGAAAAGAGAATCTGTAAAAAAATAAAAAAA
The DNA here is from genome assembly GCF_001723895.1 of Crocodylus porosus. Lineage (NCBI taxonomy): Eukaryota > Metazoa > Chordata > Crocodylia > Crocodylidae > Crocodylus > Crocodylus porosus. Next base: position 6,309,954 of record NW_017728912.1, on the reverse strand, counting down.
ATAAAAAATTGGCTTTACAGCTGCTGGTCACAAACCAAGGTGTTGCAGAAATAGCTACTTGAAATAAGCTAAAAATCATATCAGGTGCCCCCAATGAAGTTTGACAAGTTTCTTATGTCTGTCTACCTGTTGACAAATGGTTTTGTTGGAGATGGGCTGGATAAATATCTTGTAGCAAGGGTGAATGTAGTTAAGATGCCATCTTGCACTGAGTAAGTGACAAATAGGGAAAACATCTTAATTCATCATAGGCTTCAGAGTTTTTCAGAACTTAGTTTTCCCCAATTTTTGAAGAAGGTAGGGCATGGTGGCACGGTCGAAATCAAGTGGTTCAGAGAAGCATGAGCTTCTGGAGGCAATAAACATTTTGTTAGATGCTAGCAGATGATGAAGTAGGTTATTGCCTATGAAAGCTCGTCTCTCCGAGTTAGGGCAGGGTGGCACCTGAGAAACTACCTCTAGTCTGAATTCAGACTAACACAGCTAACCACCTTCCCAGTTTGTGAAGTATTTGTGTAAGATCTTTTTGTTTTACAGAAATTTGGTCAGCCTATTCAGGAAAGGTACATGGAACATGAAGAGAGACCAAAAGCTTTAAATGAATTGGGAAAGAAGATCCAACTTCTTATGAAAGCAGTAGAGGCATTCAAAAATAAGGTAGAAAAACCCTATTTGCAAGATGGGGATACCTTTTAAATGCTCTTAACTAAGTGTAAAATATCCAGTGGCCATTAAGTCCTTTGAAAATGGCACTTGAGTCCATCATACAAGTGCCTTTAAAAATACTGCTCTTTAGCCTTATAAAAAGTTTTTCCTTGTGTAATAACATTTTGCTCTTGTTTAATACAGTCTTATACCATTTTGAATTAAAATAAATGCATTATTCCAGGAATCCAGGCTCTGTAACCACTTTTATGAAATCTCATTTAATTTTTTCCTTGTAAAGATCAGAGTTGGCTTAAACTAATACAAATTAGTTGGTCCCTTCTCAATCATAAAGAAATCAAATGTATATCCTGTATATGTATACCTTAAAAACTGCTTGCCCTTGATTTATCACACAAACTACGGCAGTGTTGTCTGTTACAGATGGAATTCTTATGTGGGTTAGTGCCATTAATTCACTGTGCTGTTTCTTTTCTAAAAAAATGTTTTTCTTCAGGATGAAAAATATGATCACTTGGATCCTGCCGAGATTGAAAAAGTTGAAAAATGCATCAGTGATGCTATGAGTTGGTTGAACACCAAGATGAATGCTCAAAACAAACTAGGTCCAACTCAGGACCCAGTTGTAAAAGTTGCAGAAATACTAGGAAAATCAAAGGTAAAGACGCATAACAATATGTACAAAATCCTTAATATAACTTGGAAACAAATATTTATATCAGTCATGTTCTGAAGAGAATACAGACCTGGGCTGAAGCCTAACAAGGTAGGGGATAGGTAGCCTGGCTATTTCTTTCATGCAGCTAGCAAACCTTTTCCTTGTGTTAGTGTAAAATCTGCAGGAATTTTTCACTTTTGTGGAAAGACATAATGGGGGAAATGGAGAGCGTGTGTGTTCACATGCATATTTTCCTTTTTATGATGTTCTATTAAATATTTCTGAATTGCCTTCACTGTTACACATCTCAAATTACTGTAGTCACTTCACTGAGTCATCTGTTCTAGAAAACTGATGGCTAGACTAAATGAAATCAGTCCAGAGTGTTTCAGCAAATGAAAATTGGGCAATAAACTTGCATTGCAAAGGCTTCAAGTAGAATTAGACACTGCAATAGTGAAAAGAAACTCCATCTGAAGCCTCTCATAGAAAAATGCTGAAATGTCTCTAGCAAGACTAAATTTGAACAAGGAGTTCAAGTTTAGTCTGTTTCTCTACCAAGGCAGACTACTAATTTTTATTTTCTTAATTTTTGTAAAATTAGGAATTGGATAGTTTCTGTAACCCTATTGTATACAAACCCAAACCGAAGGTGGAGCCTCCTTCTGAAGGCCAAGCAAAAGCTAATGGTGAACACAATGGACCAGTGAATGGGCAGAGTGGTGCTGAAACAAAACCGGATCCAGCAAAGGACAATTTTCAGCCGACCAAACCATCTGGGGAAATGGAAGTGGACTAAATTTTACATTTCTCTTTCACTTAATTAAAATAGTGCAAGTAACCAGAGGGTCCATTCTTCTTTTGTCTGTTAACCTTACAGATGCTCAGTTATTCTTAGCCAATTTTCTGTCATTTGTTCTTGCAGTAGTTTTGAAAGTGTTTTATATTGATTACACCTCCAATGTTCATTTCCATTGATGCTGCTTATGTGGGGCTTTAGCTGAATGTAGATTGTATGTCAGTTTAAGCTTTCCCAATATATTTTATATCAAACATACAGAATTGATATATATGGCAACGATCTACCTTATTTAAAGCTTTTATTGTGGATAAACCTCAGCTCCTTTATTCAGGAAAGGACACTGTATTGCACTATTGATGCTGAAGTGTAGATCTAATTGCATCTTTATTTTGGAAAAATATTGGAATTGAAGTGGCATAAACATTGTCACTTAAAGCACTGACCTTTTTCTAGTTATTGTACTGTTATAATTTAAATATTAAATTAGAGTTTAGCTGGCATACTAGTCTGTCTTGTTGATGTACCATGAGAACTGTTCAGTCTTTCTATAAACAAAGCATATAAAATTAGAAAATATTTCTTAATTTTTAGACTCTTATCACAAACATAATTTTAGTTGTAATCAATACTAGTCAAATGGCTTTGCCATTTGCTAAAATTCAAACTAATGGTTTCTTCACACTTGTCTTATACATAACATGCCTGTTCTCATGATAAACTGCTGCGAAAGTTACTGTAGTACGAGAAGGTAAAGTTTTTGAGGACTGTTTAGATGGGTCTTCCTTCCAAACGTCTCTTTATTGCACGTTCCTCCTGATTTTACTGGCTTGTTTCATACTGAATGAAACCTAAACTTGTTTCTTATCAACCAACACACCTTTCACACTTTCAGCAGAGAAATTATGAAAATAGAATATGGGAACAAACTGGCCTTCAGTTTACCTAATACTGAGGTCAGGTTTAAAGTTTATGGTTTGGGATTTGAAACCTTTTTAAACAGGCAAAGACTCCACACAAACTGTACAAGTGCTGTAGCTTCTGGCATATCCTATCGGCTGTACAAGTAATGAGGTAACATGACATGCTACAAAATACCTGTTTGACATAAAAGCAAGGTATGTAAATGTACTTAACTAGTCAAACTACCCCCTTGTCATATACTAGTAAAAGGCAAATGTGAGAGGATGACTATTTAAAAAAAAAATGCAAACAAAACACTTGTAATAATGAGAGAAACCGTGCCTGTTAAATTAGGGCAATCAATTCTTTAGCTTTGAAAGTTTGTTCTCTAGACTTTAGTAAATAGATCTCTTATATTAAATTCCTAACTTAGTTTCAAAAGTATTGTAAGTGAAAATAGAAGTAATATGTTTTCTATCAACACTTGAATCCGTCCCCTTAAATTGTTAAAATTCCAGCTGTAACTTGGGTCCAGTTCGTGACGTTACTACGTAGTCACTGCTGTTTGTGGTAGTTAAATGTTCATGGAACCTGAGGTTTATGTAGCACTTCCTAAACCAGTACCAGTAGAAGGAGTTTTCCATAAGGAGCATTAAATTCTCTGGACTTCCAAATCCTTGCTGTCTCAGTACTGAGCTGCCTCTACGCAGAGAGGTTGTAATTCCATTAACGACTAAGATCAGACATGTGTTACTTTGACCCAACTCTTTGCCACCTCATCCCATTGTTTCATCCTGAATTCCAAAAATTAAATTATGGCACTTTTTATTCTGCCAGTTGTTGTGGATTGGCTACTGGCAAAGATGTAAATGAATGTCATGGCTGCAGTTCTAATTTCCTAGTTCTTACATTCCTTGGGATAATGAATTATGGACACCAAGATTTGCTATACTATGTAACTGAGTGTAGTTCTCTTTCAGGGGAACTAAAAATCCTATAAATATTGACTCTGCTCAGACTAAATGTTGAACAGAGCAAAAGAACAATCTCCAAGCTAAAAAATATTAATATGTATACCATCTGCTAAATTTGGATCCGTAATAAATGTTGATAAATTCAGCTTTTTGTATTCTGTTACATAGCTTGTGTTTCAGAGATGCACACGTCTTGTTTGTTAAAAACAGGTAATACTAACAGAACTGAATCATGTAAATATTTTATGAAGGGTAACTGACCCAGACTTAGAAGTGGAACATAACATCATTAAAGGGGGATGGTAATAGATTTTGTTAACTATCTTGGACTTTGGTCACGAAGCTCTAGACAGCAAAATATTTTCCCAATCATTTTGCTGAGGAAAGAATTTTATATAGTAGAAAATAAAGGCTAGTTCTGGTTATGAAAGAGCTACCATCCTTCTTGCTTTCAAGACGGCAAATCTTTGACTGCATAGACACTCCAGTCCTGTACTTTAAAAAAATAAATAAATAAAAAATCCAGCATGGTCTTAATACAATACTAGTGACAGCAGTTTGTGCATTCCAAATTGCCGGTGAGAAAGTATTCATAAATCACGAACTGGTTATTGCTATTAACGTTTATTACCTGATATATCACTACATTTTAATTTTGATTATAGTAATAAAATTAATCAGGGAAATAAATTCACTTAAAAAAATGCCTACTGTAAGAGTAGTCCTGGGTGGTTTCTGCCTTAGCCATAAATATTTGATAAAATGCTGAACATTATAGCATTAAAATTGGACACAGATTTTATGCAAAAAAAATAAAGGCTGAATTATCTAAGGACAACTTAAACATGTGAAGAGTTGCATTCAAAACTTAGACGTTTTCCAAATTCAGTGATAAGCAGAATGTTCAAATACTTTTTCCTGTCAGTTTAATGTAACAGTCTGGCCCTCAGTGTCTGTCTGTGCTGATAAAGCTTCTAAACCAATTCTATAAATACAGTTTTAGTTTTTGCCCGTAAAATCATTATTCCCTTCGATACTGATAATGTTTAACTAATGTTGCTGAGACTAGTCTTAAAACAAAAATCTCTTTCTTTCAGGATTTCTTTGCACTTGTACTTGAACATGCTTATTGTACCTAACAAGAACAGAGCTTTCTTGTCATAGACAATGTGGTACATCATTAGGGTGGTGGGTTTTTTTGAATGAACAGTTACATTTGTTAATTTATATTCTAATATTAAAGACACAAATGCAGAAGGGTGATGACCACCTTGTATTTTTTTATTCTTCCAGGTATGCATCTGATCTCTTCTTAAAAAAACTTGAGTGCTTCATTTGAGGGAAGAGGCAGATGTAGCTACCTATGAATGGTATGATTTTTCTAGATTCAGTGAAAGCTAACTTTTTCACTGTTGCGGCCTTCAGTGGTCAAGGTCTTGGTTAAAGAGCTTTGGGTATTAAGTTAGGTATATACAATAATAACTTAGTTTTCTTTTTTTGCTGTTTTATTGTAGCCAACTATGAACAGCAGAAACTATAATATTCTGGGAGGCAGAATTCCTGGTCCTGTATTGAACCGATCAAAGAAACCAGAAGCTTTGTTGTAAAACTTATTATGGAGTTACTGAGATTAGTTAGTTAGTTAATTGATTATTTTAATTTTGAATTATTTATTTCTTTACCAAATTTCATAGTGCATCAGATTTTGAAGGTACTCTGCACTGATAAGATCTTTAAAAAAATTTTTTTTAACTCTTTTACATTCATGAAAGAATTTCATGCTTACTGAATTCGTTTTGCAGACTACTTTTTATAGAAACATTTATAAATAAATGTGTTCAAAACTAACTCTTTAAAATCAATTTTAACTCAATTAAGCTGGCAAAGCTAATTAGAAGGTAGCTGAATACACTACCCTTCTGTTTTTCTTTTTAAATTGAATTTGGCACCCACCAGTCACAAGTGACTAACAAGAATTAAAGAGCCCTTCCTCTTCTCCTCTTTACATATCCTCTTAAATGGCAACACATATTGTCCTTCAATGTATATTTGTAAATTACAGCAGGAAACTAGGGCCCAGTTCCTTCAAAGGGTATTCAATTACCATCTTCCACATAAAATTAGGAATTGAGTTGCCTAGTCAGAGTCTGTGTTCTCTAGACACCCAAACATGCTGCTGCTGTTTGTGACACCAGATTTGAAGCTTAGTTGCAGATATTTGTGGCTTGCCAAGTCCTTGGGTACCACTGCTACCGCTTAGTGCAAAGAATGGGTTTTGCTAGGTTCACTAAAATGTAGGCGTTCTAAATCTGGATCTTAGCTTTCTTGCTGTGGCCATTTACATTGCTCTTGCAAAACATTGGGTTAAACAATTAATCTTAGTTCTCATTTCCATGAGTCTTAACAACTTACTGCAAACTCTTTCTCTTAATAGCACTTTTTTCCACCTATTTGTTATACTTGATATCCTCTATTTGAATTTACTAGTCTAGCTCAAATATTGCATATTATTGCAATATTGCACTCCCTCTTTTCCTACTGTGTAGATAATCATGTGAACAATATCCTCTTCTCTTGGATTGGAATAAATGCCTGGTCTGCCTTTAGACCCATTTTCTCTCTTTTTCCTGCCCCCTCCATTCCCTGTACAAAAGTCTTCCTTCATTTATATTCACAAACCTCTTTCCAACCCCATCATGGATGCCATGAATTTACAGTTTTACCAATCTTGAATTTGTGCACTGTCCTGCCTCCATTTCTTTCATAGATTACTCAGCCTTAACTGTAATTGTCTAAAAGGGTTAGGGTTTATGAAAGGCAGTTTGTTGATTTGTTTTGGAGAACCAGCATCTTCTAGTGGGTTGCTGTTTAATTTCATTTACAGCAACAGTCAATGGTCAGGGTTGCTGTGACACTTCTGTTCTTCATCAGGGCTTCTGGGTGGCCTCCAAAAATGCCACTAATGAATTAATCCTTTACCTGAATTTCTACAAATACTTCAGAGGAAGTAAGTTTGAATTTTCTACTGCTTGAAGCTTTGCTTTCTCTTTGTTCACACATTGCTACTGCCCTTTTCCTTTGACAGTAAGATCTTCTACTTCATCCCTCTGTAAACTTTGACTTGTGTCTGAACGTGATAGGCTCCTGTCTAGTCTTTATTCTGTGCTTTGTTCTGCTTTTGAGACTTAAGGGAATTCTCTAGTTTAAATGGCTGTCAGTCCACTCTTAAACAGAAGTAATCTGTTTTAGTTACAGACTGACTGAAGGCAATATCTGGCAGTTGCTAATGAAAGCTTCTCTCTATGCTGCTCTACATCCTTAATGTGGCTCAAACCAAGCCAGAGAAATCTTGCTACAACTATTCTGGTTCCTTTCTGAAAGAGTGTTATGCATTGAAACTGAAAATTGAAAAACATTTACAGAATATGAGAATATTAAACCCTGTTTTAAATGGTGGAAATACGTTGAATGTTAAGAACTTTTTAAAATTAAGTTATCTTCAATAACCTTCCAAAATAAATTTCTTCCTTTAGGCTTATGAGGCAATGACTTAAAACAACCGAGCTGGAAGAATATTTGATGTTTTTTTACTGAGCAATTAAACAACAGAAAGCTTCCTCTTACTCGTGTCTAATCATCTTTAGTTTCAAGTAAAATAACCAGTTAGGATGACTCCTGATGATTAATTAGGAATTAGACTGCCTCATGAGTCACTTATTCTAAAGGTTGAGTTTTTGGTAAAGTCAGTTTTACCCAATGTAAACCAGAAATACTTTTTTTTTTCTCTTGATTTTGTTTGGTTTTGGGTTTATCAAGCATTAAATGGTGTTATGCAGGATTCATTGCAAAAAATGCATTTTTAAATTCAGAATTCAATTTGACCTAAGTACATCAGCTATCCACATTTAAGTGCTCAAAAGGTGTAGTTAAGTGTGGTTTATTACAAGGTGATAGTCATTGAGTGTTGCATATTTGGAATACTGGTTTTGTTTACATATTTTAAACATATCTCAATGGGACAGGGAATGTGTTTAAACTTGAAGACTTACAGCAGTGTTAAAGTATGCAAAATGTTTATGTATGTATGTAAATGGCATTCTTAGTGACAGATCATGTGCAAATTGACAATACTTTAGTTTATTTTTGAATGGCAATGCAGATTGCCAACAGCAATGGTTATGTATAATTATAATAAATCTATATATAAATATGCTACTTGAACCATAAATCATTACCACTTGACTTCATTTTTATATAGTGACCTTCCTTTTAATTAGGTCATTCTTCAGTTTTTCTTCTTATTGTTTAACACTTTGTCCTTCCCAGGATGAATGTTGGCAAAATTTTTAAAAGACTTGTTTGTAATCATCTTCATGGAACTTCTACAGGTGCAAACATGATGGAAAGTAACGTAGGATACTAACCTTTGTTGACTTATGTAATTTAGTACAAAATAATAGCACTAACCTGGGCTACTTAAATGCAGGCTTTAAAAATACATTGGAAAAAATGCAGCCAATCTTATCTAAGACTGTACTAAGAGAGGTTTCATTTTCAGTCCATCTGTTGTTCATTACAGTATGGGGAAATCACTGGAAATGCCTGCTGCTTGAAGTTGCATGTACAATGAAAGATCTTGCAAAGTACAATAAACCACCGCAAGCATGTGTAACAAAATGGACAAATGTGTAGAGACACAGAAAGAAGACTGAAAGTATTTTTGCATTGTGCAGCGATGCTTTGAGAAGACCAGAGTGGTCGATCCTTACATGTTTTGTCTTTTGTTACAAGGAACATGCAAACTTCTGTACTGAAAGTTAGGGTGCTAATTTTTGTACATTGAGTCAATAGTATGTCACTGACACCCATCTTTCTCTAAAGATGTGATTTTTACTTACCTGTATCACAGGTAATGTTTGTGGAATTAAAGGCTAAATTTAAGGTGGTGCCTCTTTAATTGCCTGCAATATTTCCCACAATCATTATATTTTGGTTGTTGCATTTTAAACTAATTTACAGTGCTTTATTGTTACTTTTAGGTTAGGAAGCAGCTGGCAAGAGAACCTTCCAGCTATAACTAGTATTTACTGATGTTAAAATGGCTTGAGGTGCCACGTAACGGTTATGTTGGCTGTTTTTATAAGAACTAAGAACTGCATGGACATGGGATTAACCTGAATCAAGGCAAGTAGTTGATAGCAGTTGACATCTTATAGCTGCTACCAGTGGACCAAAGTAGCAAGTTTGCGTTGGTTTAGAATCGTAGGGGGGTGGAGGGGGAAGGCACTTTAATTGGAGTGGTTCTGAAAGCTGCCCTAACTTAAAGCACCTGCAGCATCATGTGTATTCAGTGCCCCGTGCTTCAAAATGGTGGTGGAGGCACTTCAACTTCGCTTGTTCTGAACAAATGCTGGAAGGCAGCTAGGAACTGGAGCCAGAGCCCCGTGCACTGGGGCAGGAGCAACTTAGCTGAAGCTTCCTCTTGGCCTGGAGTAACGCAGCAGGAACAAGAAGAGCCGCTGCTGGAGGCAAGGGGAGCAAAGCAGTACTACAGCCATACTGGGAGCAGTCCTGCAGGAAGCTGTGCACACTGGCTGTGGTTTGGCTGGCACGTGCAGGCCAGAGCACAGTGCAGTCTGCTCTGCACAGGAGTGGCCAGGGCTCAACCACTTGCAGAGCACTGTGAGGACAGCCATGGGCAAGCGCTGCTGTATGTGCCCCATGCCCCACAGTAAACTAATTACCAGGCAGCTCCTCCCTGCAACACACATGTATGCATGCACACCCTCTGCCCTACAGGCCCCCACAGGGCAGGGCCTGCCTCATAACCCCACCTGTACTCCTGACCTCAGTTGCCTGCCTCAAGTCTGAGCCATCACTCCCTGCCCCCCATGGGCCCATCCCCCATACGGAGTTTTGGTGAGTTGTTGTGTTGAGGGGGGCAGTGCTGGCTTGGCCCACAACAACTTGTCAAAACTCCTTATGTGGCCCCTGGCTCCAAATAATTGCCTATCCCTGTGTTAGACTGTAACACATTTAAGTTAATGTCCCTGCTCTGCTTTGAGCCACTATGCAGCTGCTTTATAGGTGTTCTGAGAAGTGCTAAAATGAAGACTTATTTAACTTTGTAGTGGCTGGAGGCGGTATGCTTTACAGGCCATGCCAGCAGGGGCATTGTGCAGAGCTGCACAAGTGTACCACGGGGCCCACCAGCCCTCCCTGCTATTCTGAGCATGCAGGTGCTTTCCACTGAACTGGGCAGTGGGGTCACGCGCACACACACACACACACACACACACACACGCACACCCCCCTAACACTATGTTGTGCATAGGTGTAGATGTTGTGGGCTTCTCTGCTGCACTACACCAGTTTCCTCAGTATTATGAGCTGTGCTGCCCTGCCCCACCCCTCAGGAGGGACAGTGGAGAGCCTCAAACTCTAACTGGATGTGCCATACAAGAATGCCAAGTGGCCCAATTATCTTTTGCTGCTGGTATAATAAGGAAACACATACACCCCTTAAAAAGAACCTTGTATGCAATAGCTGTGTTTTTTAGTCAGCATGCTACCAGAGGCAGTTCATAGGAGACATCTCCCTTAAGAAATGCAAAGGAAAGAGATGCTAGGGGAGTCATGTCCCATCTTGGACTCATCTACACTATTATAAAGTTGCCTTCTCCCCTGCACCTTTCACATGCTGTCTGTTTCCTTCTGCAGGTTCCACATTTCCTGCCTTGGACAAATTTTTCTAGAAACTTGGGCTGCTCCCATTGCCGTGTTACCAGAACTGTTTCTGTTAACAATTCTCTCAGGGATTTGCCTGCTCTAATTTACAGCTATTCATCTAGTCCCTAGAGAACGTTCCTGGACGCTTTGCTGCCTCATGCAACTAGTAACCCATAAGCCCATTGGTTATTTAGAAAGAGGATTATTCATTCATCTGCACATGGTTCTTCACCTAGAAATAATTATATTAAAAGCTCTTTACCTACTGGTGTACTTGAATTTAAATTAGAGATTGTAGCTAGTGTTTGTTTAATCAAGCTACAGGATAGGATACCAAGCACTGGGAATATTGCATAGAAAGCAAGCCCTGTACTGCTGCAAGCAGTTTGTTATTTTCCATCTCAAGCAGGTATCACTTAGGAAGAATCCAGCTCCTTTCATGGCCTTTTGGCTAAAGTAGCTGGGGAAGGAAGAGAATAGTAGGCAGGGCAGAAAGCGGTAGGACTCCCAAGAAATAGCTTCGTATTTGTAAAACTTATTTTCTTCCTATCTTCTGTCTGGGAACAAACTGCACTAGGATAGACATGGACAGATGAAACTTATACCAGAACAAAACTTACACTAATAGAATTTTACTCCTGATTCCTTAAGAGTGAAGTCTGCATCAGATTGTATGAAATTAACCTTCCTTTAAAATAGCAGGCAGGTGCTGCAAACCCTTAAAATACACTCAGCACTATAATGCCAATTACACCAGTATAAGCATGTTGTTAAGTTGCCTCTACAGACTGTGGTGTTCCTCACTACCTTCCCTTAGTATGACAGCTTAATTTGGAGTCAGTGAGCCAGCACCATGAAATCATTTTCGCCAAGTCTGTTTTCAGATTAGACCTGCAAGAACTCAGCTCTTATTCAAGGAGGCATGTAATTTTCCAGCTGATCCTCACTCTGTTTAAGCTTTGTTTCCATACTTGTCAGTAGCCAAGCTAATCCTAGACCTACAGTTTAGTGCATACTGTAAATGAACCCCTGCTCTCATTCCCATTAATTTAAAGACACTTGTTCACGTTAGTTTGGATCTTTGTCTGTGAAACAAATGAGGCAGTAAAAGGTCAGTATGAATAATTTAAAAAACTTTTCATCTCTGTGCTGTTTGCCTCATTTTTGTCATAGAGCACAGCTAGGGTTTGCTTCTGACTTGCCAAGACAGCTGACCTGGAACAAAGTGAAGTTTTAGTGCTCTTCTCCAGGCTATTTTATTACTGATGTTCTCTGGATCCTTTTGACCAAACATACCTAAAAAGGAACTCAGGCAAGACATGGTAAACCCCTCCCCTCTCAAGCACAGTCTATCCTACAGCTTCTACAATTGCCCTTAATCTTGCATTTAACTGATTTTGTTCAGAGGAGACAATTAGATCAACTCATCTTTCCTTCTTTATAATACAGACTTCAGACTTTTGCTTATTTACCTCCGTATTGAGCCCTATAACTTGTTTGACTACAGTGTAGTTTCCCAAAAAGGGCAGAATCCAGTTTCCCTTGTTAGTCTCTTTCTGTGGTTGGTCAGTCTTATTGCTAAAAAATTGTGCTTTATGATCACTATTGGTGCAACTTAGAAATATGTCTGATTCTGAAGATTTTACTGTGGGCAAAAAAAACAAAGAACTGAAATCCTCTCCAGCAAACAAAGAATGAATGCTGGAGATGCATATTCCCAAACGGGAGCATTTAATGGTTCAACACAACATTGTAGTGATGACTCGGATGCAAAGACCCTTCTCAGGGACTAAGGAAGGGTCAGGTCCCCATCAGCAACAGTGTGATGGGTCACTCCATCTGGATTTCCTTTCTAAGGGCCACAAGGATGAGTTGAGACGTGTGTTCTCTCTGTCAATAGATGGTCACTGGGGTGAGTTGGATGTTGCTTAACTGAGCCAACTAGATGATTGCATGCTTGTTTGAGTCTTTGCCACCCTTCCCTCACCCTCAATATTTTCCACATTGTGGACTCCCTGCATTCCTTCTCCTCTCTACAGACTCTGTATGGTGCTGCTCCATCCACACTGTTTCAGGGACTTTGCAGCCCCCAGTGTCTCCTGCTAGGTTCTCTGTAACATCATCCTTCTTCACTCCAGTCTGCACCTGTGCTTCTGTGTACTGCCATTCCCCACACTTTCAAATTAGTCTGCATTTCTTCTCTGCAAAGCTGTAGTTGCTGTGTGCTTCCCTATCACTATGCTGAGGTCACCCAGGAGTTCACCCCAGGGATTTTCATGGAAACTCTTAATGGTTGCCAAAAGCCAGTTTGATTTACAGACAACTGTACTGTTCAAAGCTCTGTTAAAGCAATGGCAGAGAATCCATGTATCCTTAGTTTCCCCCCTTCCCACCAAACATCAATAGGGTTCTGGCTATTGATGCCTAGAACATTCCCTGAAATTCTGAAAATGATCAGCATGGTGCATTCAAAGTTGCTGCATTACATGCATATAAAATGCATTAGAAATACCAGAAAGGCTTTCATCAGCTTGGCCACTTAGACTTTTGAAGGATGTCCATATCTTTGTTTCCCAAAGTTGTTGGGAAGACCTACAGCAAAAGAAGATGGGCCAAACCAAAGTGTTTCCAATATTTTCTACATCTCTTAACTTTCTAACTCTGATGGTGGTTGAGCAGTGGACCAAGCTACTAGAGAGGGAGAGGAATTTCCATCTTTGGAAGCTTTCAAGAGCAGGTTAGACAAACACTTGACTGCAGAGGTTTAGACAGGGATGATCCTGCCTTGAACAGGATCCTGAGGTCCCTGCCAGCCACACCCAAGCATTCCTGTCATCTCAAACTTCTTTTGGGTTAAGAAGTCTAAAAAAGTATGTAAAAAAGAACAATAACCTTGGTTGTTCTCATTGCTTCAATAAAAATTGCAGCATGGGAACTGGTAGAGAAACTCTCCTTAAGCCTCCTTATTGGTGTTACCACTTGCACAGGCACTCAGACCTATTCCTCATCCAATTTATCTGTAGTCAACACGTAGATCTAAAATACAACCCACCTGCCAAATCTGCGTCCCAATATTGGTTGCGTTTGTACTCTGCCCACTACAAGTTCTCTCATCTGTTTCCAAATTTTTTAGGTGAAGCAAGGTAGCAGCCCCAAAAGCAAGGTATCTACAGGGAATCATTAAAATAATGCTAACATAGCCAAATCATCTTTTGGGAGGCAATTCTAGTTTCTTGATTCAGCCAGATTTAATGGGACTCAAGAGTCAGCTAGAAAACTCATTCTCTGGTCAATTTGTTGGTACATAATCCTGCAAGTACCCTCAATAAGCCAACTGCTTAGCAAAAAGGCATGGGAGGTCATTCTCTGCAGTTCCTCCTTAGCTCTGAAACTCATTCCCTCTTGAGACCTTTCAGAGCCTGAGCCTGGACATCTACCAGAAGTCCTGTAAAACCTTCCTGTTTCAGCACACGGTTAGCAAGCAAAGCTCAACCAAGATAATGTTTAGGGGGGCAGAGGATCTCTGTTTTATGTTGTTATTCTAGTTCCCTTTAAGTTGTTTTGTTCTCTTGTCGCTCTCTTGCTTTATAAGTTATTCTGTTTTCCTACTGTAAGCCTCCATGAGCTTTGCTGAGAAGGGTGGCATATAAATCAAATAAATAAGAATAGTAAAACCCTCAACTGTATCCTATTATGGAGCCTTCCATAAAGGGTATGGCATGAGCATCATGGCTTGCAGTCCTTAAAAGACGGAAAGACAGTGGATATGGGAAGGAGTGAGAAGCAAGGAGAAATTGAGAAAGTAAAGGAGTGGCTGTTGCTTACATTTGGATGCATTTGCATCACCCTCAGTCAACATATATTTATAGAGGACCTTGTACCTCACTACTGGAATATAGCCACCTCTAGGGAAGAACATGGTTACTGTTTAACAGTGCCCAGCAACATAACAGAAGAACACGGAAAACTACACCCATCTTGCACAGCAGGAGGAATGTAGTCAGCAAAGTATAATCAACTAACTAGAAACTGGCCAGAACACCAATTTACAGCTCTAACCTTGGGAAGAATGCATGAGGTCTCCAACAGCAGTTTAGCCGTATGTTTCTAAATTAAAAGTTATTGATACATTTATGCAGCTCTCAGTAACATACACCAATGTGATACATAAAACTATGTGATAAAGAGGCACTGTGATTGAAGGCGGAGCAGAATGCCACTCACAAGCTGGCAAGTCCCACTCTGGTCCATGTCCCAACTGTGGATGTAAACCACACAGAAGGGAATTATTCTCACTGACAGCCATGGCAAACTGACCTTATATTGTAAAGGGGGGTGGGGGGAGAAGATGCAGTGAATATAAGTACCACAGGTTCCTAGCAGGGCAAACCACTTGGAGTAGCAAAGGGCACATCCCCTTCCCAAGATGCACAGCAAAACATGTTATGGCAACTGCAACTGAGGCTATAAGCAGACATCGCCAAATTAAGTGGGTCAGCTGGGGTGTGTCCAGGCACAATTGATCTGCTTCACTGGGTGACACAGACACTATCTGTTGTCCCACAGAGTCAGGCTCCTAACACTTCTGGGGCTTTAGGGGTTTGATCCTTACAGGACAATAGCAAATTGAATCCCAGTTTCCTGCTTTCAGAGATGTGCCCTGGGAATCCCCTGGGTGCATGTATTATGCTGTCATGCCCTGACTTGTGCCTGTGCAAAAGGAGGAAGCCAGACAGGCACCTCCTGAGGCTTCAGAAGCCCAATATTGTGTGCCCTGGGAATTCCTATTCCCAGAGAATAGGAGATTGGGCCTCTGAAGCGCCAGAAGTGCCTGCTCCTGGCACTTAGAGAGCATGTGCAGCTCCAGGCTGCCCTTAGACATAGCCTGAGGACTCCCAGGGGTCCATGGACCACAGGTTGAAAACCACTGCTCTAATACATGAGCAGGTTAAATCCAGCAGTGACCCAACCCTGCAATCTGTTCCTCAGAGCTATGTCTCTGGCCCATGGGTCTCTTCATGGGGCTGAAAATTTGGTGGCAGAGGAACAGCAGCAGCACAAATTTCTGCAGCTTTAGTATCTGTCACTAGTTAACACTGCCAGCACTCTTCTTGCCACCAAATTTCTGGACTCTTGAGGAGCTCCGTCTGCTGGATGACATGGCTCCATGGGCAGCACCAGTGGTGTTCTTAAGAGCTAAAACTGCTCTACTTGCAGCTGAATAATCCACTCCTGTCAATTAGTATTGACCCCATTTGACAGCTATGACAATGAAGTCAGGGTGGTGAGATACCTGAGGAAGAAGTTTTTGTCATAGAGGAAGTTTGTGGCATAAAAAGTATAATAGTTTTTGCCTCTGAGATCAAGTTTCTGAAGTACTATAGTTCAGCATGACCTGTTCCAGTGTAAAATCTTGGAAATAGTCTATAAAGGACTGTTATTATTTTCAGCATTTCAAAATTCCTGGTCAAGAGCTCAATAAAAATTCATTACATTTGGTTCAAAGTACTTTCATTACAAGTTTACAACACAACTTGCCATATGTATTTAGACTCCCATGTACTTCCCTAATTTCCTTCAGAAACCTTGATTTGATGCTTTTACTAGAAAACTTTTCTTCCTCCAGGCTTGTAAATCAGTGCTCTAAAATAAAACTTTGATAAGTACAATTGAAGTTTAACTCTAAGTTTACAGTATAATACTGCAATATTATTTAAGACTATTATGACACTTTAATTTATAATGCAATTTATAAGTATCAAGTCTAATGTGCATCTGCTATATGATGGATTTTTATTTAACTTTAAAAAATCAGCATTTTCCTGTATGCCTTGCAATTTAAATAATGTAGGGCACATAGCATAGAACTCTAGAACAGAACTTAAAATATGTCCCCAAAGGATGGATAAAGGAACAGATTCCAAATGAGGAACACCATGCTTTGCACTTACAGTGATTTTAATCTCAGATTTTTTTCACAAAAAAAAAAAATCTAATGTAGTCTACTAACTTCTACGTGATAGTTAAAGGACACAGAGGACTCTGTTGACTCAATGAAATACTCAACATTGCACAGTGCAAAAAGCAACGGGACAGGAAGTGGAGAATACTGTTGCTAATTGAAACTACTTGGAGAATTTAGGAAGGCATATTTTTTTAAGAAACCAAAAAGCCAGGATAGTCAAGGTTAAGTTTTTTGTATTAATTATATTGGAATAGTGCCTAGAAGTTGCTCATAGGATTAGGGGCTCACTGAGCAAAGCACAATAGGATCAAAGCAAAGCAGGTATGGAAGGGACCTCATAAGATCATATAGTTCAGCCCCCTGCTCTGAAGACAGAATCAACCCAGTGAAACATCTGTTTAACCTGCTCCGAACAATTTCCAGGGATGAAGAGCCATAGCCTCTCTAGGTAGTCACCCTGCTCACCCCCTCTTGCTACGGCACTGGTTCCAATGCCTGACCATAGTGAGAAAGTTCTTCCTAACCTCCAACCTAAAATCTCCTCTGCTGCAATTCACAGCTCCTGTTGCCTTACCTAGAGCACAGTTTTGAGTCCCACATTTCAGGAGAGATACAGACAGATTGGAAAGAGTCTAGAGAAAAGCAACAACAAACGTGATTAGAAGCTTGGGACACATGACTTACAAAGAAAGGCTGAAAGAACTAGGACTATTTCGTCTGGAGAAGAGAAGCCTGATGGATGGAGTGAGTGGGGAGGGAGGAGGGTGGCAGAAGGGGAAAGAGGAATGGATCTGATAGTCTTCAAATACCTGAATGGTGATTATAAAGAGGATGGCAATAGACTATGGTCTATGATGTAACTGTGGTCAGAGGAGGTAGGACTAGAAGCAATGACCTCATAGTAGTGTTACAGGTCACTGGGAACTGCTTGAAATAGTATGACACAACTTAAAATAAAAAGACTCATAGACATTAGGGCTGGAAGGGACCTTGGAAGATTGTCAGGTCCAGCCCCCTTCCCCAGGGGCAGGAAGTCAGCTAGGGTCAAAGGATCCCAGCAAGATAAACATCCATATGTTTCTTAAAGGAGTCCAGAGTAGGTGCTTACACCACCTCGGGGCGGGGGGGAAGTCTATTCCAGGCCTTGGGTGCTCAGACAGTAAAGAAGTCTGAAAAGACTCCTGCTGTTTCCACAAAATGACATATACTGGGAATGAACAAACTGGGAGCTGGGTTCTAGACCTGGGGTGGATCCATGACAAGATTGCTTTCTTGAAACTGTCTACAGAAATAAGAAGCTGGAGAGCCACTGCCCCACTGAAGTCATCTATGCCTGCAGCTGGTCTCAGAATAAGTTGTTCAGAGGTCAGAAGAAGATGCTAAGTGGTAAAAAAGGCAAGTGTCTCACCACAGCATCCTCTTTGAGGTAAGTAATAGTGACTCTCCCTCCTCTTCCCAATTCCCAACTACCGCACTGCCCCAAAGTAAGACCTGGTCTCCTGCATCCAGTGTCCACAGACTGCTGTAGCAGGTCCTACAGGGATCCATGTTGTCACCTCTTTCACCTGGACTTGCTGCTGCTGGAGAATCAATTCAAGCATCCATTGAGAGACTGGTTTTGATTCAGTTTCAGATACATTCTCCCTGAACTGCAATATTTTATTAATCTTTAAACTGTCTTTATTTCACCTTTGTCTCTAGGGCCACTGGACACTAAAACTATAGTTCTCTTCCGTTCTGCCCTTCCAGAAAGAAAGATGACCTTGTTGATTATTCAGTTCTGCTGGAGCGAAAAAGAACTGAAATAGCACTGGAAACATGCCATGCTGGATTCTAGCAGTTTACTTCTAGGGAGATACGTAAATAAGCATGTGTCAAAAGCACTGTGATGCCATGTCCTTCAAACTGATTTCAGTGACCAGGTTCAGTTTAATAAAGCACATGTAGATGTCCTGCCTGACAGATTCACTCAGCTGTAGTTTTATATTGGCAGACAATTTTGGGTGCTGCAGAGAGTGAAATAGTAGGCACAGTACTCATTATTAGCACAACTGTGAATTTCAGAGGGTCACTTTATTGGGCTTTCGCTCTCCATTTTATCTCGGCCTCTACTTTTAAAGCAGTTTTTAATGTAAAACGAGCAACGATCCCTTGAGATGGGCAACTTGCCAAATGTATTCTCATGCTAAAAGTGTTTAACGTAACACTTTGCAAAACCGTAGGATTGTGGAGACATAGATCTAATGTAAGTCCCAATCCTGTAAATACTGTAGGACTGGGGCCCTGAAGCGACACCACCATATCTCCAGTCTCTGAACACATAGTGTCTGAACAAATAACTCACATCAAGGCAAAAGAAAAGAAAAAAACTTTACACATTTGGTTAGGCCAAGAGAATCCAAATTTCTTTTTACCCAGACATCCTTACATCACTGTCAGTTTTTAGCATTGCCCTGAAAGTCAAAGACTTAGCATCTCTCCCTCCCAAGTTGAAGGGCTTCAAATGCATCCTCCCAGGAGAATGTTCTAATTGCCCAACTCATTGTTAAACAGAGTAGGGACACTGTCAACCCATCCTGCTGAAGCTGAGCCACTGTGTGGCCAAGTAGGTCAAATGAATGGAGCCAGAGAAAAAGACAAAGTGTGTGCATGCATGCAGATATGCACACATGGTCATCCAGCCCAGTGATGAGAGCATACTTGGGAAGAGGGAATCAAGTTCCAGTCCTCCTAACATAATTTAAATGTTTAATCCAAAACTCTTTAATGCTAAAACAGGAGTAGACCACTAAGCAGGGGTTGGATTTCCCCTTCCTCACCAAGTGCCCCAATTACTGAGCTAGACAATCATGCTCTGCTCAGCTTGCTTTCTCTCAGGCTGTGACCTTTTAATTCCTTTTTGCACAGTGGTCCAAGTCTGAACAGGTGAGGCAAAGTGCTAGAGTACCCTCAGCCTACCCTGGCTATGGTCTGGATGTTTGATTTAAAAAAAAAATTGCTTACAAAATTAAATCCTACCTAATGATAAATGTTCATTTTTTTGTACTGCACTGAGGGAGAGGGAAGAGAAGCCATCAAATGAGAAGCATCAGCCTAGAATCAAAGATCCAGTTCTGCTCTCAGATATTTCTGAGACATTCCAGAGAACTCACAAGCAGAATTTGGTCAATGTTGGAACTCCCATTTTCTAAGCAATCAATGAGCAAATAAAATTATGTTTTGGTAAAAAAAGTCTAGATGTCACAGAAAGGAGATGGAACAAACCCGCATAACAGAACAGTGATTCCCAACCAGGGTGCCAGGGCAACTTGGGGTGCCACCAGACCCTTTGAAGGGTGCATAGATAAGTAAGGTCTGGGACGATAAGAGGAGGCTCAGATTTGTTCCTGCCTGGCATGTCTGCAAGGAGGTAAGCACTCTAGTATAGGCAGGGAGTCGGAATTGCTGATCCGTTGAGGTCCCTTCCAACCCTAACATCTATGAATCTATATGTTCTTTATCAAGTACAAAAACTGCATATTTTATCAGCAAATAAAATTCTGCATATGAACAAGAGACAGATTTGTCGAAATAATAAAACCACACTTAAAGTGCTGGTTATCGTAAAAATCCAGCTGCTTAGAACAGTTTTAGAGCATGAAACATAGGACTTCTGGAATACCCTCTATTAACAGCCAGTACTAGAAAGATAGAGATAATCTTACTAGCAAAAAGAAAATCATAGAAGATGTAAAAACTACAATGACCTCTTTAGGGACATAAAATTAAGTTGGATCATGGAAAGCCTGTTATAATTCCACTGAGACTTCATTAGAAACTATTTTCATAGTTAGTTATATGCAACTAAAACACATTTTTCTTCTTTTTCCTTTATATTTTTTTTACTCATGTTAACTTTGCAGAGTCAGCACAAAAGGAGCTGAAGTGTAATTTCTCTTCTTGGAAACCACAAACAAAATTACATGCTAATCAGCTACCCCTGGACCCACAAGCTGAAGGCAGCGGGGACTGCACAGCTGTAACTGAGGGCCTAATTTGGCCCGCAGCATTTTTATTGCCAGTCATAGAGAGAACAGAGCCAACTTTACACTGTCTCTCAGATTCCAGGGGGAGTCTTCAAAGCTTGTGAGTAGTCAACGCTTTTGTCTTGCAAACCAAGCACATTTGAGATGGAAGTATCTCAAATATTAATGCAGATACTTAAGTTCACAGGCTGCAAGTTGTACTATTAAAGTTAATGGCTTTATTCACACCAACATAAAATTAAGCAAGTGTGTATGCTTTTATAAGCCTGGGGATAAAGAGGCTGAACAAGGAGTTCCGTGGTGCCTTTTCTGCAGCTGCTTTTCCGAGCAGAACTGTATTTAAGCCTCTCATACTCCTGTAATTTGGACTCAATACACATACAGTTTTTAGTCTAATACGCTACATTCCTTCTTTAACACCTGAAAAATAGCTTGAATATTGTTGATGCTATCATGAACAAATGATACATGAGAACGGACTCATGGACTTCAGCCATTCAGCAACCTAGCTGGAATAAGGATTCCAAATGTAGCTATACCAGTCTAAATAGCTGGTATAGGTGATTATAGGGTGATTATTTTCTTTATTTCTTTCCTTGACCCTTTGACATACATTTACCAAACATTCATCATAATCAAAGCACTTTGGAGGAAAAGCCCCAGCCAGCAGGGAGCACTTGCTTTAAAAATGCTTTGGACTCAGCTGAAGTCCATCACAATCTTTAAATGATGCTCAGTGTTTTCAGTCTTGTTGACCTATTCAGGCCCAGAAAAATCAGGCAAAAGACCATAACATGTAAAACTTGTTCTTTTGAATTGTGCTGAAAGTGAATTCCAAAAGCCCCACTTGCAGGGTCCAAGTGATGCAGGATAAGGACCTATGTTAAATGAAGCAGAAAGTTGAAACTGAATATTTCTACAGGTTGTATTCTAAAGTAATTTGGTTGAAAGAACATTTCTTTCCCTTTCTATACATCTCAAAGGTGAGTGCAAAATTAAGTGACAGCTGATGACCCTTTGAGTCTTTTGATTTGCCTGAAAGCCAAAACTTGAGAGCAAAATTTATAGCCCTTTGATAGGTTTTTTACATGTCTAAAAATCTTGCCTTCCCTGTCCAACTGATTCCCATATTTACTCATAACCCGAGTACACCCAAGGGTGTGCCCTATTCTCAATTGAATGGGATGGGAAGGCAGGATGGGGTGCTGTGAGAGGGATGCCAGAATTTCAAGCAGATCCCTCTTTTGTCTGTAGAGTTAGCCCAAGCCCAAAGTTCTTAACGATATACAATTTATTAAGTTATAATATACATAAACATAAAACCAAGTATCATATACATATATTCACACAGTGAACACTAACCAATAACCAAGGTCAAACCCTAAATAACACTATTTCCAACATCACAATACAACATTTCAATTACAAACATAAGGTGCAAACATGAACTGTGATGGGCCCCAGCAGTCTCACGCTGCTCGCAGGACTGGATCTCCGTGTACAGCCCCTGTGTGCGGTCAACAGCTGCTCCTTCAGTGGCAGTTTCAGGAGCCTTGGGCTGCCTGGGATTGTTCCCCAGCTTTTCTCAGCTCCGCTCTTCTGGAGTCCCTCGCTGCATCTCCCCTTGTGCTGGGCGCACAGCTCCTTTTATATGCTCCAGGGCTCCACCCCTTAAGTCTTCCAGACCTGACAGTTTTGCAGTCTTCAATCAGGTCTGGGGCCGGGGGGGGGGGGTGGCCCTTCTCCCCCTTCCCTCAGGAAAGGGGTATGACTTTTTTCTCCTGCTGCCTTCTGATTGGTGGATGGGCTCCACCAATCAAAACAGCAGGATCTCAAGCCTGGGACTCAACCTAAGCTCTGAAAGGTAAGCTGGCTACATACTCTTCAAAGGTAACTAATCTGAATCTCAAATGCTTCTTCCAGGCAGACCCCTGCATCCATACGCAGCTGAACAACATGGGCAAGCAGGGCCTAAAGATCATCAAACAAATGACCCTTTTCCAGGAAAAGGGCTAGAGCTGGTCAGTGGACAAGAAAAATTTGAGAGGTACAAGTTTATGCCATGTACCTCAATTTATGCAGGTTTGGTATATAAGAATTTCCTCTTATGAGATGACCCTTTTTATACCCAAAATTCATTATATACGAGGTAAATTCACTCTTATGCCATCAGCATAGGTGCCCTGCCCAACCAGGTAAGTCTGTGAGGGGAGGGGAAAGGGTGGTGGCGATGGGGCCCCACTCACCCCAGTCCCTGCTGCAGCTGCTCTGCAACACTGCTGCCTGCCCAAGTACTGGGAAGAGCCCAGTGCAGCCGCCAGCCCCAGCCTGCAGCAGTAGCCTACTCTCATCCTGCCTGCAGATCCAGGGACATGCACTCCCCGGGAAGAGCCTGGAACAGCCCTCCAGCCTGCAGCCTTCCCAGGGTGCACATAGCAGCAACAGCTGTGCCCCCCCCCACCAATGGCAATACATGGGGAGGGCATAGGGGTGCATGTGCACCCCTTGAGAGTGCTGGCACACCCCCTGCTAGCCAGCACTCCCTGCTTAGGTGACGGGTGGGGGGAGCAGGCGGGAATGATGGTGCTGCCCTGTGAGCACCAGCTGGGGAGAGGGAACTTCTGGGTGCCCTGCTTGCACTTCTAGGTTGGTGTGATTGGCCATGCTGGTCAGTGAGATCAGCTGCGGGGGGAACCCCTCCCCTGGTTGGCACGATGGACCCCCCCACCCCCCAAGCTGCTGACTCAGGAGGCACCAGTCACCCATGCCTCGTGCCCTGCACCCACTGATCATTCCATCCACTTTGCTCCCTGCTGCTGCCCCAGGAGTGGCTGATGGGTTGTACCGCACCTCTCTCCCTGCCCCTTCCTTAGTCCCAGCCTTACTCTGTCCCTCCCTCACCACCGTGGGAATATATCCCTATTTCTTACATTGTAAACTGGGTTCCCTTTATGGAAATTTGATTTATGCACAGTTTTCTGGGAACACACGTACTGCATAAATTGAGGGAAACCTGTACCTTGTCACGCTGAGCAGGATACTGCCCGAAGTCAGCATGTTCAGTTTTAAATCCTGCCACTCAGGTCTGTTTTTCTTCTAGAGATCCAAACCAGGAACCCCTTCTGAAAGTGGGCGTCTTGCACATCCTTTCAAAGAGCTGAGCAGGATTCATTCTCTTCTTTTAAAAAGTGACTAGAGGTAGAACACCTCCCACTTCCTCATGTTTTTTTTTTAATATCTTAGAGATTAGGACAACCAGGAAATAGGATTCAGTTCCCTCCTCTGTTATGCCCGCACATCCCCATAATACTTAATCTCCTTTTTCCTAGACTAAATGTACCCAGTTCTTTCAATCTTTCTTCACATGGCTTTCCAACTCCTTGTCATTGCCCTTGCTTGCCTCTGGATATCTACCCATCTTAGAATGCACTGCCCAAAACTGTACACAGTACACCAGCTGAAGCATAACCAGCACATAGTAGGACGGTACCAGCACCTCAGATTTTCTTTGGAGAAGTAGCAAATCTCACCTGTGTGCAGCAGATTGAACTAAATGACTCTCAAATGCCACTTTTAACCCTATGATTCTATGATCTAGCTTCTGTATCCTGGTTGGGTTCAGGTGTTAGCTACGTGCCAAACTGGCCAGCCCCCTCGAAACCGGGGTAGTCTAGATATACCATATTCCTCACATATAACACATACTTTTTCCCCCCCAAAATCAGCTGCTGGAAATTTGAGTATTCATTATATATGAGAAATATGGCAAGAGTAACTTCTGCTGCTTATTGGGCAAAAGTGAAAGTAAATTCTCTATGCTATCTACGGGGAGCAAAACAATGAGCTGGCTTGGTCCCTTAGCTGCTGCTACTCAGCTACTTATTACAAGGAAAGATCTTTTCTTCACTTTATTCTCCCTTTCAAAAACAAGGTTAATATTTTATTGTAGGGCACATTGTATGCAAGAAAATATGGTGCCATTTCAAGGGAACCTTAGGGATGCCTGCTCCAACACTCTGTAATTACGGTGTGTCAGAGCAGACTTAGCTAATCAAATCTGCTGGACTATGCTAATTAGCATGCTCCAGCAGCCTTGGTGTCTCATGTATTCAGCAAACCTGTGCTTCACAATGGTAGTGGGGACACTTTAACTAAAGCTCATTGAAAACCCAAGAGCTGCTCTAATTAAAGTGGCCCCTTCCCCTCTGAAGCACATGTAAAGATGCCTTGGAGTTTAGGCACATCCAAATGCAGGCAAGAGCCGACTGTTTTTCAAGATCACAATTTTTTACTTAGATGCCTTACATCTGCCTAACTCAATGTACACATGTGAGTCCTGTACTGGATCTGGCCTATCATAGGGTCAGTTGTAACTTCTGTTGCAGGTCAGCTGTTGAATGTTAAAAAGAGGGAGTTACAATGTTTCTCGAGCAAATCCCAGGACGTCATTCTCCCCTTGTACTCGGCCTTAGTGAGGCCGCAGCTGGAGTACTGCGTCCAGTTTTGGGCTCCACAATTCAAAAAGGATGTGGAGAAGCTTGAGAGAGTCCAGAGGAGAG